>NC_140302.1:35244401-35604401 GCF_964211825.1 Aythya ferina | reverse complement strand
CTACTGAAACTAATAAATGCCAAAATAAAAGAAAATAAGATTATAGATTCTTTGAAAGATTTTTCTTCTTTGCAGTCCGTGCTACTACTGGCCTGTGTGTCCCACAGCAGGCAGGTCCTCTGGCTCAGCAGCTCTCTCCGCCTCTACAGCCACCTACAGACTTCTTCCAATTCACACTGGTAAAAAAACAAAGTTTGGATGCCCTCACCGTACTCTCCAGACTCTCACAAACAACAACCCCCCCCCTACTCTCTAGCTGTCATGATGGTGCAGAAAATCATGCAAACAAGACCCAAATTAACATCTCTTCACATTTGCCAGCAGTCCAAAATGATGCACAACAACAGGCATGAGCAGACTGGGTGCTGACTCCTGCTTTAAACATCCAGCAGCTACCCACTTCTCTGCTCATCAAAGCATGTGGAAGAGGAAAGAAAGCCCATGCCATAGAAACCTGAAGCCAAATTTGCCACAGGAAGCCTATGGGGCAAGCTATCCAAACGGGATGGGAGATCAGTTTGTGTTCACAGGGGATGCTCTGCGAAAGCACACCCACTCCTCCAGTAACACAGGTTGAAATTAGAGATGAAATATTAGAAAATGCTTCCTAACTTCAATATGGGAGGGAGGCAGGGCCCAAAACTTTAGCTGTTCTGTTTTTCTGCCATCGTTCCCTTCCAGCACTGGCCAGCTGCGTGCACCGGCTCCACCTGCAGCAGAAGCATTGCCTTCAGCTGGCGCAGGGCACTCACTGTTCCATGCCTCTTCAGCACAGCTGAGTACTCCTTCACTGAGATAATTAATTTGAAATTAAATATTAAATATTAATAAATATAGTTCAGGTAATAAATTGCATATACTAATTTAATTAAAAATAGATTATAGCATATTTTACAAATGGGACATTTTTGTAAGGAAATATAATGGACTTGTTATGTTTCTGCTTTATTCTAAGAATGCGTAAGCTCCTAGTACATTTAGTCCTTATTGTGTCTCATTAAATTTTTAAAAACAGCTATTTTAATTGTCAAATATTTGACAGACTGCTAGAAAAAACCTGACACTTAAGTTTCAATTTTACAAAATGCATTTTTAATGAAGGCTCTTGCATACCACTTTATTATCTATAACCCAGTCTTGAAGGGGAAAAAAAAAGGACAGAAATCAAATCCAACAACGTTTCCATACCTGGGCAAAGAAACTAGCTAAAGGAAAAGGAGCACTTGATATATCCCAGACAGCATTTGGGATGAGCAGAGAACGTGCCTGGGCAGCCTGTTCAGCACAAGCCACAGCCAGGCAGAGAGCCTTCTTCTCTCCCTGGAAGGAAACAACAGGTGAAAAAGCCCCTCTGTGCTCACAAACCATTGCACAGAACCTGGAAAGTGTCTCTCAGGTGTGTTTTGGTCAAGAAGCCAGTTTTCCCCTGGGGAGAAGGGACTTTCCCCCTGGTAGAAGCTGTTCCCAGGCAGCTGGGAGCAGCAGGAGTTGGGCAGAAGAGGGTGGCAAGGCAAGCGCCGGCCAGCCCAAAGCAGCTGTAAGGGGCAGAAGTGATAAAGCAAAGTGGCACAATGACTTGTCACTCACTGCCACACAAAACAAGCGTAATTTATACACGGAGGGGTGGAACCGGTCTTGTAACGGGAAAAGCAATTAGCAGAAGTATGCAGAGGGAGGCAGAGGCCCTCTTTATATTACAGCCTTGCTGTCATTCGCCTTCCTCGCTTATATACTGCTGCTGGCAAGGCTGGCCTGAAGAGGAAGCGATGTGCTGACAGTGGTTTGTGAGCCGGGGGTGCTCGAAGTAAAGTTAAGACATGGGAGTTTTCTTTATTCGTTCTCTTTTGGTGTGGCTTTCTTTGCTGTTCACTGTTTCATGGATGCCCCAACATGAAGAGACGCTCCTGAACAGCTACAAGTGCTCACAAACAAGTGCTCTCCCTAACACACCAACATCTGATGAAGTCTTCTTGCCTTCCTTAGAAGTACAAAACCTAAGTGTCTTTTTTTCCCCCAATGAAATGCTGCCACGCGAAAAAGTCTTTCTATGCTCTTTTTTTTCTCAATTTATTAAACAGGATGGGGTTTAGCCAGGCTACAAGCAACAGAGGGAAAATGCACATCAATGCACAGAGACAGAATACTTCTGAAGTTGGAGGTCTTGCACATCACACCATCACTGAGGGAAGTGCCATTGATTCACTAACAAGTTAAATGGATTTTATGCACCTATCCCACATGTTAAATACCTGGCAGCCACAAGGACTCTTCTCCTTAAGGGAAGGGGAGTCACACCCTAAAGAAAGGCGCAAACACACCTACAAATATTTTATAGTGTTTTAATGTGAAATACATGTTGTTGCACATTAACCATAGGGTACTGATATCAGATAACCTGTTGCCTTCCTTGGATCTCTGATGCCATGGCCTATCTCCTTGTTCCTCCCTTCAACCTCCTTTTCTCTGTTGCTCCTGCCCCAAAGCACCAGGATCCATGCTGCTGGTGTGTTACTGGTGTTTGAATCCCATAGTTCAAAAACAGGTCAGAGATCTCTACTTACACTGAAAGCTCAGTAGAGAATGTCATCTCAAACCACTGATGCCAAAAACCTTACCTTACTGTTTGATAAGATAATCATAGCATTATAGCAAGCACAGAAACTCCTTTCCAGTTAGCAAATTGGTAAGTTTTCCCATTATCTTCGTACGCTCTACACTGGGGATGCCATCACTGGGGGATCGCCTTTCTGCAAACTCCTTAGTGTCAGAGTCAGTGCATCACCAAAATGTTTTATAACCCTTCTGCACATGGAGGTGGTTGCGTTGAAATGGCAAATCCCCGAAATAGCCAGCTATAGAAGGAAGGGATTTATGAGGGTGTCATGTGGCCACTGGAAAGACTTGGGATTTCATCTCTTATCTCCATGCTTCCGCTTTGAGGGGTTTCTAAGGCAAGTGGTTACACCTAAAATGCACCAACCCGGATTGATAAAGCACAAAAGAAAATCAACTCACTGATACACTTCCACTGACATATACATACTGTAATCCAAGTCATTGTGGAACCAGTTCATTCCAGGGCA
The DNA here is from genome assembly GCF_964211825.1 of Aythya ferina. Classification (NCBI taxonomy): domain Eukaryota; kingdom Metazoa; phylum Chordata; class Aves; order Anseriformes; family Anatidae; genus Aythya; species Aythya ferina. The sequence continues at coordinate 35,601,318 of NC_140302.1, read as the reverse complement.
GAACTCGCAGCAGCAGAGCAAAGAGAAAGTAGGAAAGGATCTGTCTTGACATTTGTGGCTTCTTCAGCATCAGATACTTCTGAGAAGTAGCCAAAACATCTCTTCTCCCACATCCCAAGCACTAGATTTACACCCAAACATTCAGCTTCCACTATCCTGTCAGAAGATTTTTAGTCATATCGTTGTCAGGCTTTTCCAAACAGGTGCATCACATTTCTCTTTGCTCTAGTTTTCAAGTAAAATAAGAGGAAGGGGTGCCCTGCAGCATCTTCTGAAACCTGGAATACACAGCCCAGGAACTCCAGGGGAGTAAACACCCCAAACTGTTTACAATACCATCCTCTTCCTAAAAATCACCATTTCTGAGAGAATCCTTCATCCTTACAAGCATCTGTAAACATTTGCACCTTGTAACTGAACCCCTCCAAAACAGCTTCACCAATCTGCATTTGATTTCTACCTCCAATCATGCATTTTGCTTAAGCCCTGGTCACATGCCAGCACCCATCTGTGTAAATATGCAATTTTTCTAGCTGAATTGCACATCCACAGCCACGACTCAACCACAGAAAGATCATGTAAATAATGGAAGCTGACAGCATAAGTAATTTTTTTCATGTCTTAGACGCCATGGTTGACTGCTGAACTGTGAGATCTGCTGTTTTTAGACAGTGCTAAGTTCTCCCCTTTCACCCCCCGAAGGTTCAAAACTAAAGGATGAATCTCAAAGCACATGGTTCAAATGTTTTTCTTATCACACGGCTCAGTCAATGCTTGTTCACATCCTACAACCCTTCTTAGAGGAAGCTGCATCTTTCTTTTGCCTTTCATGGCCCCTTATGAGAACAGTGACTGGTGTCACTGGGAGCGAATGAGGTGACCACAGCCCACAACCCCAGGAACTGATGGAGGAGGCAAATTAAGAAGTCCCTAAGCCCTTAAAGAAAGAGTTAAGGAAAACTATGTAGCATGGAGCTTTTAGCATTTGTTTTCTGATGTTGTAAGCATCAAGTCTGTTTTGCACAAAAAAATACAAGAAATTAAAAAGCGAGGCCAAAACCACGGAGAAGCAAGAGAGTTTGTGCTTAAAAGAAAGCTCAGGTTTATAACACAAGGGTCTGCGTAATTGGTTCTTCTGAAGTTTCTAATCACTTTTTGTAAGATCAAGTGGAAGTGACAAGTGAGGCTATCGGAACAGTGACTCCGTACAATGGTGGCACATGGGACCCGAACCAGTTTGTGTGGTAATTGTTAATTGTTTCAGGGCTTCCTTTAAGTGCCAAACATATCTGAAGGGTTGCTATTGAAAAAAAATTATCCTCCCAGCATAAATTATGTGGTCAGTATTTCAAATCTCATACAAATCATTTGCCTGTGAAAATGTTATCAAAATATGAGCTATCCCTTTCAAATATATTTTAAACAATGTTAATGTATTTTCACATGTCATCAGCTGACAGCTCCACCATAGTCGCTCGTCAGCCACCAGGGAAATTTACATGCATTTGAATTCACCCTGCCAAGCACAGGCAGCCCAGACTGACAGCCCATTTAACTAGGTGATAAGTTAATCTGTACAACATTTGATAGATTTCTGTCTTTTACCTAAGCCATAGTTTGTGAAAATGATTCAGCTACGAAATTTGTAAACCGGCCGTGGCCCCATGCTCAGTCTCAGTGGGAGGTGTTGCGTTTCTTCATACATAATGAAGAGTCTCCACCCCAGCTGGCCATATCAAGCCAAACCGAACACCATTACAAAAACACTAGGATTCACAGTTTCTATCTTCTTTCCACAAAGACATCTTTTTATCTAAAGTTCAGGTTAATTATGGAATCAAAGATGAATTTACAAGCATGGTCACTGGTCTCAATCTACCGGCTCTGCATGTTGTTGCTCTCTTGCAAGGATTTTCTGGATTCCTCACACAGCATGGCATGCACATCAGCTTGTTATAGGTCCACCCTGTTACAAAACTCAGTGCAATATGATGTGGTCATTGCACACCACAGCATTTAAAATTCAAGAAGTTTGCCAAAAGCTACCCACAGACCACCAAATATGCACAGTCCTCTGATGTCCCACTTCCGTAAATGAAATCATTAAGCAACTAAGACGCCACTAGGCTTGAGACATCTCTTGCGTTGCCAGAATTTCAGGTTAAAAAATGCCCTGTCTCAAACAACAGTTTGTGTCTCCTTGTAGTAACTGTGATTATTGTAGTGATATTCATTTGCAAGGCCATCTAAGCAAGGAGCTCAAGGCTTCTGATGGGATTGTATATTTAACCTGAACAAAATGCAGAGGGCATTTTGTAGTTTGGAAATGCCCAGAAGGAGATTTCTGTTTACTTTCTCTACTTAGTGCATTACCAAAGCCAGGAGAGTCGGTAGTCAGCATGCCATTACTTATTTATTCAAAACATCTTTCATTTCCTGAGATGCAGTGTGTTATTTACAGGGCACACACTGTCATTACATGGAGTAAACATCACACAGATTAAAACCAGGATACTTCACCTATAATGATATATTCTGATGATGACCATTAAATATCTTATTGTTTTCAGTAGCAAGTTCTCTGAAAGGGTAGTCAGGGCAACAGAGATGCTACTATAGGCAGATGAGTTTGGTGGATTAAATTTCGTATATAAAGCCTCTACACTAAAGTCGCTGAAGATGGAGAACTACAAAAACCTTTGGAAACAGAAGAGATTTAGAAGAGATTTATGTGTGCTGAGCCATTTGTTCAGATGAAATTTCAAATAAAAGCAAGACATTTGCTGCATTTGGGAAGGATCGTTTTCTCTTAAAGGCAGAGGAGCAAGTTTAAAATATTAATTAAATAGAACTCAAGACTACATAAACCTTGAAAGCAGATGCTAAGAAACTAAATATATTGAACCTAAAGGTAGACTAAAGTGGAAATACCCATGGGCAAGCTCCAGTGCAGAAATGTAGGTCAGGAGCCTACTTCTCAAAATGCATCACCCGTAACACTTCCTATTTAAAGAATGAAATATTAGGTTAAGAGATGATTGGATTTTATGCATCTTTTATGTGTATATAAAGCCTCGATGTGAGCAACCAAACTTTATCCCCTTCCCAGTATTGTCACAAATCCCTCCTGATCCTTGCAAAAGATATAAAGGTTGATTTTATAAAATACCTCCAGAAACTTTTCCCTTAAGAGTTACCAGATTCACCAGTGCACTTTGAGACAAAAATATTATGGACATTGAACTGCCATCACACTCAAAAATCACATTTTCATCTTCTCTTGTGGTGCACACCTGTAGCTTACACACTGATGTCAGAAAGGAAAGGGAACAGCCTGCAGATTCACGTAGTACAACAGCAACAGAGGTATTTAGCATAGGTGTGGCTGTAATTGGGATAAATTTGTAAAATTCTTCATTGTCAAAGTACCTTCAAAATCACACCTCTGTGAGCACCCTGAATGCATTTGGGCAAATACAGGTCTAGAGCCATGGGGACTCCTTCACTGTACACCGGGAGAGAAATGTTTTAAAGAAACTCAGATCCTCAAAACTGGATCTTCAGAAGCTAATCTGAGCCCTTGTAGTCTAGGGACTACAAGCATGATGCTGGGCAATCCACTCCACATACCTGAGCCTCATATAGCATACTATTTATCAGGTCTGGTCACACAGTATGTGCTTGTACTGGAGACTGCAGTGATAGTCCGTGTTTTCTGTACCCAGCGCACAGACATGAGGCACAGATTCATCCATTCTGCAGCAAACATTGCAACATTAAACATCATTAATTGTCATCTTCTGGCCACAAGACCAGACTTTCCCCTTTGGTGTTGACCAGGGGTCAGAGCTGATGTGCAACTCTTAATCTGAAGGGTTTGGCAGCAACTACTGCAGGGAAAAATTATCCACCAAAGGCTTTTCACCCAGGAACAAAAAGAAAAAAAAAAAACTTGCCACTCTTAGTGAAAAATATGAAGGACATATTTAGACAATTAAGCCTTTACTCCTCTCATTTCTTTGAAACAAGAAAAAATTGTTTCAAAACCCTTCTTTTTTTTTTCCCCCTTTTAACTATTAAAAACACCTAAGACAAATCTAACCTGTATATGCACTCAGTGATACTTTGAATATGTGTCAAATGAATATCCATCCTGAAATCCAGTGAAAGGAGGAAGGCAGGCCCCTCTCTCCCACCAAACAACATTCAATAAATCAAGCAGCTTTTTCTAAACCCATGCATGGATACGAGGATCACACATCCCCTGAACAGTGACTCCGGGCAGGTGCTCCGGCCCCGCTCCCATATGGCACAGCTGCCCCTGCCAGCACAGGTAGCAGAAGGGGACACGAAGAAAGCAGCCTGACTTGGAAGCACATGAAGCATGGAAGGGTCAAACCGTGCCTCATCTGCTCCCGTTGCAAGCTATGCAAAACCAGAAGCGCTGGCATCTGCAATCCAGAACATCATTTGGCACAGTTAAAAATTTTAAAGTAATTTTCGATGTTTTTCCCCCCCAGCACCACATGGTGATTTTTGTCCTTCGGAGAGCCAAAGGCAAATACAGGCATGCTCAACATACACTGTCAAAGGGAGAGGTTTCCTAGCAACACCACCGATATGAAAGGAGCCGAAGTTTCCTTTCCAATCCCTTATGTGACATTAGAGCAATTTGTAACACACAGGGAACTGGAGGAGAAGTATCTAAGAAATCTGGCCATTCATCCTCACCCAAACAGATAAGCAAATCGGGTGTCAGGTTTTGCTAGCACCACAGTTACCAGGTGCTTTTAAGCAGGCTGTAAGATACAGACAGACAAGAGAGAAGCCCCGTCTCCTGGGTCCCCAGGAGCCTTGCACCCTGACCCAGACACAAGGCGCAGGGCATGGCTGCTGTCCCCAGCCAGAAGAGCAGCTCTCAGTTCTGTGCCTGGCTTGACCTAAGCTCACCATAAACATCCTCAGCTTTAGCTAGATTCAGGCAATCGCCTCTCACCCAGGCCCCAGCAGGCATTTGAGCAATTTGCAGTGGGCAGCTCAGCACCACCCGGCTGCCACCCACACGTGGTGCTGCTCTCTCTGCAGCCCCCAAATGGGAAGGTGTTGGAGCAAAATCCTGCTGTCACGGAAGAAAAGCCCCATTAGAGCAGGAGAGCAGCCCCACCATGACACAGCAGAGGGAAGGCAGCGCTAGCTCTTGAGTGCCCACCAGCAGCCACTTCGCCTGGAGGTCTCTCCCGACTCCCTGGCCTCATGCTGGCTCCCTTCCTGAACAAACCCATGAATACCACAAGATTTGTGGTGACACCTGGCAAAACCTTTGACACCATCATGAAACACTGCTTCTTTTTTCCTCCTTAGCCCCAATCCCCAGAAGGAGGAAGGCCCTCTCCACTGAGGAGCAGTAGTGGAAAGGCCCACAGGTGTCCCAGCCAGACCCTAGCCTCTGGCTTTAATCGAGTGTGCATGATAGGTTTCTATTTTAATCCTCCTTTCTGACAAACCAGGAGCCAAAGTGCTTAACTCAGAGACCGATTTTGAATGCCTAAAGCTATAGGGTTTGTACTCAGCACATTATGCTTAGCAAGGGAGCCATGACCCTGCTCCACTATATTAGGCCCAAGTTTCCCATATCCCAAATCTAATGGTGTGATCCCGACTGTAACTCGAGGGAACACCCTTCACTGGCCATTTCTAGAAACAGCTTTTGGACAACAGCTGCCCAGCTCCAGAATTTGCAGCCCACAGTGAGCTGACGGGGCTGGGAGCAGCTTATTTACAGGGCTCCATGCAAGACATCTGTTCGGTCTGGCTTTTCAGCTAAAAGGGGATTTGTCTTTGGCAAAACAGTTTTGTGGGTCAGGAACTGGTTTCATTACAGTCCAAGTGTTTGGCCAACACTGATTTTTGTACCTTCTCCCAGGCACTCTGTGGCAGAGAGCGTGATCAATCATCCAATGAGATGCGCTGCTAGAAACAATCAAATAAAATTAAAGCAGCTATCTGAGCAGTGTTGAGGATTTTGACAGATGAGTGTTAAAATGCTTTCTGTGAATTTAGCAGGGAGTAAGAAATTATCAGAAATATTGCAGGCCCGAGACCTGGCCCCACACACCCTGCAGAGGGGGGGGTTACACCACCCATAGCTGTATATCACCAGGACAGAGCAGGGCAGGCCAGCTGGGCACAGCACAAGAGGAAACCAAAATGAAAATGCTACTAAACCAGATGGAAATCTTGAAAAAGAGTCAGAAATAAATCTGGAGGATTTGCATTTTATCTTTTCCGCGCAAGATACAGCCATACTCCCCTTTTATGCCTGTTTTCTACACATATCTGTGAAGAAATGGTCAACAATCTCACTGAATCACACACCGCTGGGCATTAACTCTCCTCAGTGTGGCAGGTACCAAACCCAGCCAGATGTGAGACCGTACCACATGATGCAGCATTGTACCAAAATCCCTGTAGTCTTCAGGCATCAAGACATTTATCTTTAAGTGCAAAAAAAATAATAAAGTGTATTCTAGAAATCTAAACATTTACTTTAATAAAACATTCACATTCATTGTCAGGCAGGATATTGCAAACAACTCTAAGTGAATTTAGTTGAACTTCTGAGCTGTGCAGGCTAATGACTATGCTGACCAGCTTCAAAACCACATTAAGACTACTGATTATTTATTATAAAATGCCTGCACAGAGGGAGAGACCTAATTGTCTGATGAAGATCCCAACCCCTGTGGGTATCACAGCGTACTATACCTGTAAGAGTCAGGGCTCATTAGCCTAATCACAAAGAATAATACTGGGAGCAGAGCTCTGCAAAGCTACTGATTTTTTTTTGTTTTTTGTTTTTTTACTTCCTATGAGTTTCACAGAAACACCCCCTCCCCTTCCTTTTTTATTTTTAAGTTTTGGTGGGGTTCTCTTTCTTGCTGTTTCTATCCAGCGATAGACAGCCTGCTCCCCCAGCAAGCCCAGGCTCTGCAGGGCCACAAACGTTCAGCATCTCCTACGGTACCTGATTAATCATAGCCATCCTCTCACCACACATGGAACCACACAGCTTGCTGAAGCCCAAACAGATGAGGGCGGTCAGCAGATGTGTGGGTGGTGGGGCTAGACTGGTCTTTTATTTTGCATTAATCTTTCACATATAGGCCCTGATGCAGCAGGGATTTCACAGTCCCTGTAATATGTATCACGGATGAGAAGTTTCCCCTTTATGCTGCTTTGGAAGACACACATAAATCCATTCAGTCGATGTCCCTCTGCCCCTCCTGTGCCTTGGTATTATCTTCTGAGGTTCAAGTGCAGATGCATCCAGGACCGAATTCATACCTGCATCTGTAATTTTCCTGCTCCTTTTCTGTGCTGCTTTCTTTCTCCTTTTTCTCAGCCCTGTTCCCTCGCCTCCAAAAGGCAATACTGAAAAAAAGGTGAGAGTGACCTTTCACAATGAGAAATATTGCAAGGGTTGTCTAATCAGGCTAGTTATACATTTCTGTGTAGCAAACACAAGATTGCATTTTGCATCCTTTCTTTCCACCAATTCATACCTTATAAATAAAAAATACCTATTTGTTCATCAGGACCATCAAACTGTCAGTGAAAGATCTCACGCTTACAGCAGATTTTAATCTAGCTTCATCCACAGACATTTTATAAATAGGGCAAAAAGTGGAGGCTTAGTTTTAGATGGCTCAAACGATAAACTCCCTTAAGAAACTTCAAATCTTAATAGACCTCACTGCTAGCAAGTCATTTTTGACAGTCTATCCAAGCATCTTCTGCTCTTGATCTCATCTTATTACTGTCAAGGATGGCCACTCTTACGGACCAACGACATTTTCTTTGTGACTGCACCTCTCAAATATCGCTCACACATTTCTGTCTCTCCTCTTCTCACTGTGTTCAGTACTCATCTCTTCTCAGAAGTGCAGACCCTTGCTTGTTAAATGACTTTTTATTCATTAGTGTTTTCCTGCTGACTAAAGCACTCTGAGTACCTACATCCCAACTCTGTGACCACATGCACATCTGCCTTACATCTCCTTGGAGCTGTTTTATTTTTGCTGCCACACTGCATTGGAGCCATTCTGCATCATTCACACAGCATCCTTGGCTTAAACACTTCCCTGGCAAGCTTATAGCTGAAATTTTCCTAGATTCAGGGTTAGCTTCTTCTATCCATTAAAAAAAAAAAAAAACTTGCTCCCTTGGAATATTTGTACTTGCCCTTCATTTCTTCTTTAAATTTTAGAAGACTCCTAGCTCCAGGCACTTAACAAGCCCATCAAATGACAATGAACCTCTCCAAGTTCACTGTTTCAACTGAGAATACAACAAAAAAAGCCTAGGTTAGAAAATAAAAAATGGTATTTTCTCCCTGGAAGGACACTGCTTCCTGCATAATGGTGCACACCACCCAAACATGCCAGCAAGCACCAGAACATTATTCAGGTCCCTCACATCAAAAGGAGAGCCTAGATTTCATCAACTGTTTTTGTCAGCTTCAAAGGCTTTTTACCAAACTTTCATCCCATCCCAAAATCATGAAAAACCTGAATCAGCCAAGGGTCCTGGGAGACCCCCAGTTACCCACTGAGGGATCCTTGAGCCCAGCTGAGCCTCTCCTCAGCTCATGGGAAGAGAAAGTCTTCACCACCCAAGTGAGGTCACAGCTGGCAGAGCACTGTACTTAAAAGATTTGCCTAAAAGAGACCATCTATCTTAAAATGAAGTACTTGCTGTAGCAGTGGTAAATGTTACAGAGTTCAAATGCATGTTATGAATGACAACAAAAGCCCAAAAGCTTGAAGAATATTAAAAATGGACTGTGAAATCTTGGAAAAAAAAACATTACACGTCATGTAACCAAAGAACATATTTGGCCTGCTTTCAGGGGACAGTTCATTTTTTTCACTGCTTTCTGGAGTTCATGGCTTAGGGATATATAAAACACTTATTCTCCATGCCACAAAGACAACAGATGAAGAGATGCAGATGGCACAAAGGTTTGATCCCAATCCTGTTAGTATTAATAGAAGATTCATATCACTTTGGGCTGAGTTCAGAGTATGAAAACCACAATGAAAAACAATAAGCAATCAATATAACGGCCCTAAGAAGCACTCATTTCTTCAGCTGTTTCCCCAGAAATTCTTTGGTATCACAAAATAAGAGGTGCAGTCTCAGTACACACATATCAGTGAGCACCAACTCACAAAACTCAGCCAGGACACCAGGATGCTGATGGAGCAGGTTGTGAGGAGCCACAACCTGCCTTGGGCACACAGCCACTGTCACAGCCTGGGCAGAGGAAGAAAATCCCCAGGCATGAGGTGGCTCCTCTGTGACAGCCTCACACTGCCCTGTCTTACCAACACATTGGGGCTCTGGGTGAACCCCTTTTTCTCAGAAAGCTGCTGTAAGGGTCCTGATTATAGGTCCTGCAGTTTCTCAACCACTCACTTCCAAGCACTGCACGATGTTCAAAATGAAGGGGAAGAGCTGATGTGCAATTTATCTGGAGTCTGGTGCTGTCAGCTCTCTCAAGACACATGTACATACGCCAGGAGAGCAAGGGCAGGCTGTTACCCCAGCCCCTGGAGAGGCAATGAGTACTTCATGCCAATGAGTATTTCATTCTTTTAGCAGAAGGACCAACTGCATAAATGCTTCTTTAACCCCCAGTTAATTCACAACAACACTGCTGGTCCAGTTAAATCCACAGAAATGAAGAAGTGTGAAACTATAAAACCAAAGTTCCTTGGCTGGTGGCAGGGCTGGAAAGGGTTTAAGAGAGACCATGTGCTTTTTAGGTTATGGGCTTTCTGACTGTGCAGCCAGTGTTTTCCTGCTCATGGTGCTCCTTTGGGGAGGGAGCCAGCCTGACCTCCCTGGAAGCTCTCGTGCAGACCCAGCCTGCTCTTGCCCTTCCACAGAGTGGTTTGGCACCAAAACCTGACTCCCGGTGCGCCAAATGTATCCCTAGCTTATGCATGAAGCCACTGCTATTTCCTTTGACTTGCTCCAGAGCTGTCCCATGGGCCCCATGCTCTTGCCAAGAGCACACGACATCACTTATATTATTAATAATTACAATACATACACAGATGGATGGACAGATGGACACTCACATGATGGAGTTTTGCTTAAAGTCAACACCTCTCCTTTCTCATCCCTGCTTCCTACACTCCCAGTTCATTTCCATATCCATTCTCTCCCCGGGAGGAAAGGTCAAAGCTGGTAGGGCAATGAGTAAGGACCACTTTTTGCTCTTAAATAAACAAAACCCACATTACTCAACAACTGTTCGTTTCTCATGCCAAGCTCACTTTTGTTCACTGTGCAGCTCTTATTGAGATCGTATATTTAAGTTCTTGGAGAAAGGAATCACAAATCCTTCCTCATCCTAATACACCACTTACAGGAGAAAGATTCTCCAGTGAAAGCCTTGTGAATGGAAAAGCAGAGCAGTAGCTACATGCAGCTCCAGCTGCCCTACTCCTTTGGTCTGAGCTTTTTCAAAGTGGCCAAAAGTATGCTAAGTCTCTGCAGAGCAAATGAGCAGAAAGATCTGACTCCTGCTGGGTTGTAAAGAGCCTGGCTCTATTTTTATGACATGGAAAAACACGGGGAGGGGAGGGTTGGAAGAAGCAGAGAGCAACGAAGACAAACAGTTATACCATGATTCACAGCAAGAGTATACGCTCACTTAGAAAGTTACACTCCTTTGTTTCCCACTTCTTGTGGGCCAGAAAAACATTGATTTTAAGGAGAGCCAAGATCAGTGGTGCAGTGGGTGGTTTCACACCTCACTTGGAGGTTTCTTCACTGGATGTAGTGAAGAAAATAGCACAGTAATCTGGGACTGTCACCTAAGAGCACATAAGGGCATCCAGTAAAGAACAGATCATCATCTGATCCGAGGGGGCAGAAGGCATCTCACATGGTGGCATGCCCAAAGCACACACTGGACACATCCTGGCTGTAGCTCAGGAGACAAGAATTGAACTCTGCTCCCCTGAGCATCCAAGAAAATGCAGCTCTGTTCATGATTGTACAGCTTCTTTCCTATCATGAATGGAGCTGCACTAACTGCCATTAGGTCCCAAAGGAGTAAGGGGAAGGAACAAGCTGAAGAGGGCTCCTGCCCTGGGTCACTAACTACACATACCTTGACTAATTTCATTTTTAGCATGCAATTTTGCTTTTTTTTTTTTTTTTAAAAAAAAAAAAAAAAAAAAAGAAATTACTTAGTGATATATAGCTAGATACACATTTTTTGCACAGCAGTTTGTGCTGTCTCCACAGACACTCCTAACACAGAGATATCCTCTCCTCAAGGCACAGATTAACATTGTTATTCTATTTACAGAGCATTTCTCCATGGCTTTACCTATTAAAATCAGTGTACGTACCAAAGAACAGCAGAAAGTGTTAGAGGATTTAGATGGTACCACGCCAAGACAACACTGGCTGTGTAAACACAAGCCACCTCATTTCTGACCTGGACCACACATTAATGTAGTCCTAGGACATGTTGGAGAAAGTACCTCTACATCAATGCACAGCAATTGGAGGTGGCTTTGGGTGCACAAGCATGCTCACATCTGTGTATTGTGTCCAAATATTTTTTCCCAAGTGAGGCTTTCAGTTCCCAGAGCCTTCCCAGCACCAAGTCCCACCAGGTCTCATGCTGGCTCTTCTGCTTGCAATGGAGACCTCCATTTCAGGAAGATGATTAGAGGAAATGTGCAATGAAGTAGATTATATCTTTCCTCATTAAAGAAAGTTCTTATAAACCTGCATGAGATTATCATAAAAAAAGTTTTTTCCTTCCCTTGACAGCTTCTGCTCTGAAAAAAAATCTTGCATACCTCAAAAGTAAACAAACATCTGAGTCACCTTGGTTTGGGAGTGGTTGTGTTTTTTTTCTTTGGTTACTGCTAGAAGCCTTACAATTTTCTTAAAGCATGAAAATCAAAATAATATCTTTTATAAAAAAAGTGACAACTTCAGATTTGACAAAGCTCTTTTTCTTGGTATCGACAAGCAATCATCATCTATCTTACAAATGGGTATTTGCCTCACAGCACATTTGTGCGATCACTGGATTTCTAGTCCTTTGAGAGCCAAGATAACAAACGAATCTTCACCTGCTTCAATGATTTCAAAGCTAATCAGAAGATAAAAAGGCTAGCAGGACCACTGACAACACGTCGGCAACCAACAACAGATCTTTGCGGGACATTTATGCATTTAAATTCCAAGCGTGGGGACACTTGGACACACATTTACAAATAAGAGGTGGCTAGGGCACAGCACAGACACCTGGAAGATGTGCGGACTCTGCCTGGACACCACACAGCTGCACCACCAGGATGGGGTCTACAGAACAGCACCATGCATCCCAGAGGCCACACCTGCACCTGTACAGTGGCTTTCCCCAAAGACAGCTCTCTCCGTGCAGATTTCTGCAGGGAGGCAAGAAAAGTAATAAGGACAGCAAATCCCAAGACCTCCCCATGAGAGGAAGGACCCTAGAACTAACACTTGTGAGACATGTCAAAGGAATAGAAAATGTGGCCATTGCAATGGTCTGAGGTATGAAAATTATGAATGGGTTGGATAATAATATCGAGATCTTCACTGATTTCGGGTGGTATCTTCCTGATCTATAACTTTAGATTCTTTTTCCATGACATCATCTCAGGCCCAAAGTCCCCTGCTGGTTTCCACCATGGGAACTATCTCTAACAAGAACAAATGGTAAAATCCTTATTGTTGATCAAGCACTGCCTTCCATTTGTCATGAAGGTCCCAAACACCTTCAGTTCAATAGCCAAATTCCCATCAAACTGGCTCCATGAAAGGCGATGTGCTGTATCTCAACCTTTCTGCACTTGGGACTCAATCCAGTTTTTGGTGCCAAAAAGATCAATTTAGCTATTCCAAACACAGCAAGATGGACAATGGTATGAGTAGTAAAACCTCCACAGAATCTGGTGCTCTTTTACACCTCACTTGGGAACCATCACAGCAATGAATCAATATACTGATCCAGAGTTCATCAGGGATGTAAACGTACTTTTAAGCTTGTACCTGGAAAACTCTTAAGTCTACTGATAGCTCAGTCTTCAAAAGTTTGCACTCCAAAACAAGAGCTTACATATGGCTGACCTGAAATATGATAATCTATATATAGATACCAGTCATTGAAAGTAATTACTCAAGCCTCCATCCAACAGAGGCATTGCAAAAAAAAAAAATAGCCTGTATTCCCCAGCGGCAGTGTCAGGAGGCCGATCATAATTCTCCCGACTCGAAAAGCAAGCCCAGAGAGAGGTGGTTAGGGCATTTGACTCTGCCTTTGATGAGGGAGCAGTTGCTGCAGAAGAACTACGATAACCTCCTGACTCCAGAAAAATGTTAAAATGTGGCTCAGCAAGAATCTCTGATTGTTTTACTTTACCTCCTGACTCTCAAGTTCAAAGCAGCCAAGTCGTTTCAAAGACAGATGAATATATTTAGATTTTGGTGACTGATCACAAGTTTCCAAAAAGCTTACATATTCATCCCGTGGGGGAAGAGATCACCGAGGGCAGCTGTAATTGGTCCAGGGGCATTTTGATTATCTGCAGATTACCTGTTCCTTGATGCAAAGAAATAGCTGTCAATTTGCTCTGCAGGGCTCGGGAGGAGTTTCGGTGGGAGACCAGATGTCATTATAAGCCCCTCTGACATGGGCCTCCCCCAGCATGTCCACTCAGAGCCACTCCGAGGGGCTGTCACAGGGCTTCTCTACCCTGACTAAATCTCTACTACGAGGAAAATAAATGGCATATGAACCATTTATTAACCAATGCAGCAGCCCTGTAGCTCTCCTCACGAGGGCTGGCACCGCAGACCTGCCAAAAAGGCATCTCGGAAATCACCACAGCTGCGATGGAAAGCAGCCCTATCCCCGACCCAATAACCACTCCGGATCTGTTACATCTCAGTCTTTGGTCAAGTTTGAGAAAATGAATGAACAGTGAGTTTCCATTGCTACACACATCATTTTATCAACCTTATTTTTTGTGATATTTTGTAAATTACAATAAATTTGCTTTCTTCTGAATATTCAGATGCTTCAAAAGGTACCCAAAGGATGCAATTATACCCTAGGGAAATATGCTATTATGTGCACATATCATGTTTTGCATAGGCTTTCCAGCATCTACATAATTTATGTTTTTCTGCATAATTTCCCCTTTTTATGTTTCCTATGTGTTTGTGAGATAATGCAGAAGTCAGTTCACTACCACCAAAAACACAGAAAGAACTTAAGTCGGTATTCTTACTTCGCCCAATCTGCTTTACTTCCCCATAAAACCCTTGGAAAACCCCTGGAGAAATCCCTTCATATGCACCAAACATCAATGCCCGAGGAAAAACCCAGAAGGTCGAGGCAGCTCTCTGAAAGGAACCAGAACCTTGTCCACTCCCGTATTCATCTGGGCATTCAGAGGGGCCTCTGATGGATAACATTGAAATGGGAAAGCTTTTAAACTGTTTATAATCCTCGCTTCGTGTTTGAACCGTACAAAAATAATTCTCCAAAACTTTCAAGTTGCCTTTTAGCTTTCCATGCCAGTCGCTTGCATGTAAGCTTACTTTTAATAAAAAAAAAATAAAAAGGAGAATTTTCAGTCAGGATGTAGTTAAAATTGATGCCTACACTTCCTTTTCAACTCATTTGGCTAGACATTTTTGCTGGTGGATTTTTATTTTTATTTTTTAATACAAGATTAAAAAGGGTATGGGGAAAGACTTTGTGCAGGTGACCCTACAGCCTGGTAGAGGGATGAAGCCAAGACTTCCTGTATTTGGATTCTCCTTTTTCCTGGGGTGTGATGAATGAATGGTGGGCTGGGAGAAACTGGTGAATGCCCATGGTGCCCAAAGGCTGCCCCTTCCCCAGGAGGTGAGGCACAAGCAGCAGGGACCCCTTGCATTACCCACCCTGAGTTCACTGCACCTCTCAGCCACGGGGGCTGCTCCCTGTGTCCTGGCTTCTGGAGCCACCAGAAGCAGGAGAAGGCTTCCTTAGAAGTACTTCTACTGGAAGTACGCCTTGCCACTTGGAGGGGAACGAAAACCCTTTGTTTTCCAAACAGAGAATAAAAAACATTATAAAAACCACAGCTGACACCAGAAGAAACATCTCACCTATTCATCTCCAAGAACACATCCTAATGCAAATAGCCACTCCCAAACACAATGCCTGCCAGTGAAATTAGGAGCAAAAACCCACTTCCCTTTGTACCTTACCCAGAACATCGTGGAGTAATTCACTTATTTAAAACTCGCTCCTAAGTCCATGTTAAATCAGTCATGGAGCAGCGCGGAGGCATTACAAGTATGTTTTCTTCTCCACAAACCATGACAGACTTCAAATTGCCAACAAAAAATGTCTCATGCGAATAAAAGAAAATATTTATGTTGTGGAACCCACAGCGTGAAACAGCAGGAATAAAATAATCTGGTAAAATTTAAAGAATAAGATTCTTTGTAGAATACATAAGAGAACACCTGCTGCTTTCCTTATTTTTTATTTATCATAATTAATATGTTCAAACTAAGCAGTATGCAGATGTATAAAAACAAACAGCTGAAAAAAATGAATACTTTTCATTAAAAAGTTCATTTGAAGTCGAGAAAATGAATGATTAATTAATCACAACAGAATCTCCCTACTTAAAAGCCTATTGACATATGTTTCAAAATCATTTGTGTAATTTGAGATAACTAGCAGCGAGGACCGCCCGGCCTGCGAAGCTCTCTGGAGCTGGGTGGCTGACAGCCACTGGGCAGAGGGGAGCTTGTCCTAAGCTTAGAAATACAGAAGACCAGAAAAATATTTTTTTTGGAGAACATTTCAGCACGCTTCAGTATTTTTTCCTTCGGTGGTCAAATACAGTGCACGCCCACCCATCTTCTCCCTCTTTATCTATAAGCATCCAAGTTAACAAACATTCTCACATCCCCCAGCAAGCATGAATAAGCAGCCAGATATTGATTCCTTATAATCAACCAGTATTGATAATAAATTTCCTAATGATTTGAAGAAGGACTTGGAAAGAGCTGAAGGTTTCCAACAGCTGAAGAGGGGAAAGAAGTCAACAAAGAGACATGGATTTATTTTAATGGAAGCTTAAATGCACGAGGCCAGGTCTGGGTTTGGTTGGGTGAGAAAGACGAAATAGTTAAAATATAATTTGCTGAGGAAGCAAAGGACAGGGAGGAAGGGCAAGGGTCGGGTGAAAAAACAAGGTGCAGGAGCACCCTCACCCTCCCCAAACACACACCTTCCAACATTTTCTAAGCTATTGCTGGAGAAATTTCTTAAAATGCCTCTTAAAATGATATGTTAAAAATACCTTAGTTTTCAGCCATGCCTGCTATCTCAGGAGAGAATAAAGCTGTTTATACTAAAACTGTTTTGCCTCACCTTTGCACCTCTGTAAGAAGCGGTGCCTGTTCATTAAAGCATCGATCCCCTCTTGTTTCTATGATATTGCTCTAATCTAGAAACACAAAGAGGCTCATGTCATACATATATTGTATCACACCTCCCAGGGGAATAGAAAAATTAAAACAGAACCACGAGAACTCTGTGGGATGAAGCACGCCTTGCTCACTACCCCTGCATGGCAGAGCAGATTTGGATGATCATCATGGGGCTCTGCCCCAGGACTCCCCCATCACCCGCCTGGGATAACCCCCTGCTTGCTGACAGTCCCACAACAAAGCCAAGCAAATCAGGGGCTGACCCCAAAGGTGCATAAATTAGAATTAATCTTTTACAAGATGGGGCAAAAAATAGAAACTACAAAGGAGAAGCCTGAAAGGATGCACTTGCTTCCACCCCTCCCCTTTTCAGAGCACTTCATTTCCACTCCTCCTACTGCAGCATCAGCATCCAAACCTGACCTCAGCCAAACCCCTGTAATGCAATAAATAAAAAAAACTCTTACAAATCCCTTTACACAAAGTTAAACAAATTCCAAAACAAACTCTTTTGAGCAGCAACCACCAGCAAGGCTTACCGGAAAGTAAAGTTGCCTTGGAAGGAAAAATAAAATATATAAACAGTCAACACAAAATAAAACACAGAGTCCATGAAGCTCCCTGGTACTTCTGCCTCAGCTCCTTGGTTACCTGAAATGACTCCACCAAACCCCATCTCACCCTCCTCCAGCAGTGCCAGCACAAATTTGCCCTTGCAGAGTTGGTTGGGCTTCAGGAGACCCCCAAGGTGACCAAGAAACAAGGAAGATGAGTGGGATTTGCTCAAACTCAAGCTTCATTTTAGGTGGTTTTGGTGATCTGATAATGAATGGCAAAGACCACTTGTGCCCAGCAGGCAGTGTCAGCACATATTTATTGCCCGACATGACCCCAGCCCAGCAGCACGCACAGAGCCCATCCTCCTGCCCCACCACACAAGCCTCTTCCCGAAGTCATGCACAGCCCATTACCAGGTTGTTCCATTTATTATAATCTCAGAGCGTGTTATTACATCCCTCTGTCCAAAATGTGATCTTAAGTAGCAGCTTGTACAATAATTAAATGTAGTAGTGAGAGCGTTGTTAAAGTCAATGAGCCAGTGCATCAGCAGTTTAAACACATTTAAGTTAACTTGATTGCACTGACTGCAAGCCAGAAGAAGTTCAGTGTGATGGGTGGACAAGTGTCCAGAAGCAACATCTACGCAGGGGTTGGGGACCCCAGAAAAAGCCCCACTGCCTGCCTTTCAGGGGGACGTGCCAGTTTGCCACCCATCTGCTGGGACTGCTCTTGGGCTGGTACCAAAAATAACCCAAATGCACCAATATCTTGAAGAGAACACAGAGCAGCAGCTTCTTTCCTTGATAGTAGTGATGCTCTGAACATTGAAAACAAGAAGCACATGTACAGAAGGTCTCTGGAGGTGGGAAGTTATCACTGGACTTTATTCCCATAAGCCTTTCCCCTGCAATTCAAACACCCCCAGTCATGACCACACTTCATTCACTTTCACCTCCTGAACTCATTTACCCTGATGCCATGTCTTGAGGGGGCTTAAGAGTTCGGCCAAATTAAAGAGAAATGGGAAAACATGTGCACAGTAACTGCTGGGCCCAAAGCCAAATAAAAATAAAAAGTATAAAATAACATATGACAAGAGATTTCAGAACTGCATGGGACACACAAAAGATGGAAGCTCATTTGAAGAAAGTTTGGAATATATTCTCATGTTAAAAGCAAACAAACCAAAAAAAAAAAAATAGTGTTTCAAATGAGAATAAAGACTGGAGAAGCAACAACCAAATATCTACTTCTAGAGTACTGCTTCCTGTATCATCATGCAGTTTGGAAAATAACAGAGGAAGAGCCTATAAAAGGAAAAATATTTTTGTCCAGCACTAGTTCCTCTCCTATTTCTAGAAATTAACAGCACTTCTTAGAAGGAAATTTTTTTGAATCCAAAATTATATTGAAACATTAAAAAGGACCTTTGGACATCTTAAATTCTCTCCTTAAGTGAGAAAATTTATCAAAAGTGACCTTTTTCATAAAAACCCACTTCAATAAAATGCAGGATTTTGCTCCACAAAGCACTTGTTCAAATATTCCCAGACCAAAATAGTTATCCTTAAAGCACATATAAAGATACACCAGCATTAAGAAACAATAGCCAAAAAGTTTAATTAATATAATTTATGAATTTTTGGCATCTGCTTGGCATGTCATGGCCAATAGAATTTATGATACATGGAGGAATACCTATATATGTTTTCTGTAAGTTACAAATAAAAATTTATTCTTTCATGTTAGGCAGGCAGTGGAGCGATCCCGAGCAGTTCTGACCTCTGCTATTTACAGAGCCCGCTGCTGGCAGAGGCTGTGCTCCCAACTGCAGCAAATAGATTATTTTCTCACTCAACTTTTTTATTTATAATATTACAAAAATAAGTGTGACATGTTTAGGGGATGTGTCATATTTTAGAAAGCTCAACCAAGGCACATTTTGGACTTGTTTTAAAAAGGGTGACCCTTAAAAATAATTTCCTGCATAGTTTTCTATTTTCTATGTAGAAAAATCGGATCATAACACTCAAATTTTATACAACATATGTTGGTATCTGTAAAAAGTAAATTCATAGATGCCTTTATGAATCTTACTGAAAAAAGAACAATACTAAAATTCCCTTTTATAGCAAAGAGCCATCTCAGCATCACTGAAACGTAGACACGGCCAATACAAAAAGAACTGAATAAGTAATTTTTTTTTTCTCCAGCAGATTCCTGAGCACTCTCCCAGTTGTGAGCAGGCAGGAGGGAAAAAGAGACGCCTATCAGATCTATCTAAACAGGAAGTATTCTGTTTTCAAAACCATCTTAGCTGCAACCAGCTCATCTGCTTCACAGGAAAAAATCTTGCTCATGTCTATGCATCTCTGGGATGCAGCAGCTTTTAAATTGCACAAATATGTTTGTACTTGGCGCATTCTTCAAAATGCCACTGCAGCTCTGCAATGGCAAGGGAGCAAAACAGTTTTTGGAAACTGAATTTCCACAGAGCACTGGGATAAATTCCCCACAAACTGACAAGAAAAGCCTGCTCACAAACAGACCGGACTGGAGCTGTCCTTTCATCTCAAAGCAGGCTTGCTGTAGTACCTCTTAACTAATGGCATATAAAAGATGACTATTTTTGAAATATTCATGTAAGAGAGGTCTATGATCAGGCTGTACTAAACCCCAGGAGTGTAAATGTCTGCTCCACTCCTGTCCCTGCCCTTTCTGCTCTGCTCTTGTCTTCAAAAGCCACCAGTGCTGAGATTTTCCCTTTCCTCCTGGGGAACGAGTGTGGTTTAACAGCTCCCCATGTTGATGCTGGCACAAACACGCTGCAGGGGCTCAGGGCAAAGCCCAGTTGATGCCTCCCTAATTCAGGCCTTAGAAGCCATCAGCACGGACACATTGAAGAGGTACTCTGTTACGGTGACTGTCAGCCCGTGTTGTTCGGGCAGCGCTGGCACATCACAGGCATAGCTTAAGTATTCAGAATTTCCTTAAAATCATTATATGGCCTGCTTTAAAGCGTAGTTGCTTTCTATAATAAACCTAGGAAAACTAGCACTGTGATCTGCTCACTGTCAGCAATTCTAGATCAGCTGTCACCAAACCAGTGCTTCCCCGATGGCTTTTCCCACCTGCCAGCCCCAAAGCTCAGTCTGGGACAGGAGGGCCAGCATGGGATCTCCTTTGGCTCACCCATCACCACCAGGAGTGATGCTGTGCAACCATGCTCAATGCATCCAAGAAGAGACAATTCTGACTGTAATAAGTGGCAAACCCTCACACATCACCTTCAGTAATTTCTCATCCACACTTTTGGGTGAGTTGCTGTTAACACACATGATGGAGAGCAGCCCTATGCACTCGGGTGTTGGGGCTTCCACACTGACCACCAACAGGCTCCCAGCACCCACACAGCACAGAATTACCCAGACATCCTTACTGGCACCATCAAAATCACTACCTTGAGCCAGTTGTTACAAATAGCGTGCGTGGAGGGGAAAACAGGATCTTGTAATTGATTATTTAGTGCAAAAAAAGGAGGAAAATTAACACAGGTGGTGATGGCAGATGTGACAGCCCAGGATACTTGGCAAAATATGGAGCATATTTGATTAGTGATATGGATGCTTCTATGGCATTGGAGGCTTCACTTCTGTTAAACCCTTTAAGTAGGGTTGTACATAATAAAAAACTAAATGGGAGTTGGAGCTTTTGGTTTTGATACTTAAATCATTGTGAACAATTGATTCTGTATGATATTAGCTAGCAAAGTAAGGCTATAAAATTCTTTCAGTAAAACAGTGACAGCAATTAGATGCTTAAAAACTGACCATCCCTGTCAGATCTCAAAATGGATGCATGGCCACATGAAAGGCAGCAGCCATACATATTATGTCATGGCACTGGGCCAAAGATATTATATTTCTAAGCAGTGATTCTAAAGGATATGATTACAGTTAATTAGAAAATGCTAATTATGATTTTTTTTCCTCTTCCCCATCATTCTAATATTTTTGCCTGGTGAAGGTCTGGGGAAAAGCTGGAGATGTGCTGGGTGGGAAACCACCCCTCCACGGTTTGGTGAAGGGAAAAGATGTGCAGGGACATGCTGCTGGGCAGGTACTGCCCTGTGCAATGCAGGATCAGTACCACTTACATCCTTAAAACCACAGATCCCTCCCCAGAATTGCACCCCCTTGCAGGACCTGCATTTGCAGAGATGTTTTGGCACTTCCTCATCAACAGCACGATTCCTACTGCCCGTTTGCAAGCCAGGCAAAACCCATGCTGCTTCTTTCCCTGCAGACCTGGGTGGGGGGGGAACAAAAAAAAGCCCTCTTTATGGTAACAAACCCAGTACAGAGACTGTAACTAAAAGCATGCTACCGTTTTTTGGGGCCAAGGAAACCTTCCCATACAGCCCTCAACCTAAACCTCGAAGGCATCTACCTTCCTTCATGAAATTCCTGCACATTATTTTGCACATTTAATAAGAGAAAATATGAAGAGAAGTAGTTGTTCAACCTTCCATGGGATGCATGGATGATGATGAATTATTGGGCAGAATGACTGTACAACTTAATTGCTCTCAGTAACAAGCCTCTTGGAGGCTGGTTTCTCCAGACTAATTTATCCTACACTTTTTATGTATCTGCAAGTAAAAGTAATCAGGAAAGGTGTGTCCATAACACAATTCCCCCTGCACAACACCAGTGCAATTGCTCCCCCAAGGAGGTTTTACTGATGTGCATGGGGCATCCTGCAAACAGGAGAGGGGCTGGAGCAGGGGGACAGGAGCATGGTGAGGTGCTGAAATGAGGGACTGAGGGCCCCACACTGCGCTCACCAGCTTCATCTGTCTCTGCCACTGTTAAGAGCAAACAAATTGTTCCTCATATAGCTCCAGCTTCACCCTTCACCTCCTGAAATATCATGGAAGAAATATGCCACCAGTACCCAGGAAAACTCCCACAGCGGTTTGTCTGTGCTAGGTTCAGCATTTTATTTTTCCTCGCTGAAATATAGTCCAAATATGAGCCCTTTCCTCATACAAATCTTCTACAAATCTCCCTTTGTTTGGAGCCTTTAGACAAAACAGAAAATTTAATACTGTAAATCTCCAGGGAGAGAGGGAAGGTGGAACGGTCAGAAACCAGCAGAAAAAGGTGTTTCCAGGCCACATCCCCAGGCCTGGGACCCCATTGCCACCAAGACCTGCCCACATGGCCTTGAAGGGCACCACTGAGCAGGACGGGCAGACAGGGATGGACAGACCATACACCTGCAATAAACTCCTGATACACCACTGGTCTGGGCATCAGACTATAGCCAGCAGTGAAGCAGTGTTCCTGTTGCAATGAACAGTAATAAAACGCAATATTTCTATTAAAAAAGCCTAGGAGCCATCCCACCCCTTTCAAGCAACCAGGATGCTTTTCTTTTATGCTTGTTTTTGCTTGCGTGACACAAACTTGCATTCTCTAGCCTAATTCTATCTTTCTTTTGTTTTTTAATTTAAAATCACTGCGGTTGGTGAAGTTGGAAAAGAAAGTTATACTTCTAATCTTTCACATGATTTTAGCAACCTTGTGTAGTATTGGCCCCTTGCAGAGTCATCTTCTGACTTGCTGTAAGCTCTTTCTGGAGAGAAATAAAGGAGCCAGAATTTCTCATTTTTACAGCATCACTCATTTAACCCTAATTGCTTTATTTTATTGAATTTACTTGTTTACAAACAAACACCCATACTCCAACCCACCACTCACACCCAGCAGGGAAAACCACCCTTTGTGTTGACACCAATGTTTCTTCAGTGAAAGAACAACAGATGCTTTCAGACCCCAGCCTTCCCCACACCTCCTCCTCAGTTTAAGTCCCAGTTGCACAGAGACATTTGGCCAAGCTTGTTCCCATCCTCACTCCAGCATGAGCCACCTCCAGGCCCTGCCTGGGGTACCCCACACTGGTTTCACCAAACTGAGTTCCACAGGTGGGAGAGGAAGGTACCTCCTGGAAATCAGTGACCACACAGTTCCAGGACATCCTTTATCCTAGGAGCCACAGGGCAAGGTAATGATGTAAAGGGTAAGAATGAGAGGGAAATAAATATTACAAGGGCTTCAGTGCCACATTAACTAGTACTTCTCCATTTACCTAAGCATGTCTGGAAGCTACTGCGAAGACTGCGTATGTTTAATACACCACCACCCATTCTCCTCTCTGCCTTATTCCTGCCTATACCTTAGCTCCCAACACCCTCACATCCATGCACAACCACTCATTCAACAGGAAAGCACTGATGCAAAAAGCAATCTGATTTTTGAGCAATTTGTTGTATTTTCTGAGTACTAAATCAATTCCCTGCATATAGGAACTATCACATTTCCACCATTCACCAGGAATGGATATCTAACTGTAATCAAATCAGTGCTTCAGCTGCTACCAGTGTCCACAAGGTACTATGAACAGCAGTTAACATGTCAGGCAAGTTGAACTCAACCATCCACTACTATCAGTTCTGGTTAACTTTCCTTCTGCTATGCCCACCATGAATACCCTTAAGTATGGCATTTGCAGTGCACCCATAGCTCAGTACTCCTAATTTAGAGGTAGCAACAGCTGCTAGATAAGTCTATGTAGCAAAGGCAAAAATACTGCTCTAAATTCAAACTCTTTTTCCTGATCCTTCTTAAGGATTTCATGCAGGAAGAATTAAAATAAAAGGTGGCTGTTCCTCCTGTTCTTCCTAGGTTACCCTTAGCCAACCTTTGGATGGATTAGCTGGAGTAACACATATCAGCCTGGATACTGACGTTTTCTGAGACAAATGCTTGATTGATTTGTTGCACAGTCATTTCCACTGATTTTTCCTGCCACAAGGTTTGGGGGCCCTGTACCTGCAGCACAGCCGAAGAGGATTCCCCAGGGGCAGGCAGTGGAACACCAGGCAGAGCAAGGCCATTAACAAACCACTGCCAGGAAGCCTCCAAAGGATTGAAGCTGGAAGGTGTTTTCAGAAATATAACACAAGGCTTTCCAGGATAAAAATATTTTGTTATAAAGTGTCCACATTGAAGTGATCCATGTAAGAAATTCTAAAATATTTCTGGTTTTCTTAAAGCAGACTCCTAACTTTTAGCTTCAAAGTGGCATTTTTTAAACATAAAAGAGAGTAAATAGAGACAAAAACAGCTAAATGCAAAGCTTAAATAACACAAGACCAAAACCTGTGTATCGGAGGGCTTATAACTACATTTTTATGGGTTTATTTTTTCCTTATTGCTGAAGTGAATGCAATTGTGTTTGCGTGTACCATGTCTGAAACAGGCTCAAAAATTTTAATATGGAATAGGCACACCTCAAAGCTCCCCTGCTGCTGGCTGCAAGCAGAACTGAGAAGAAAGTTGGCAAGAAAAATGTTTGCAAAATATTTTAATGGTTGCCAATTTTCATAGTGTTATAGCAAGCCTGACCGTGGCCAGAGATTTTCTTGAAGCCTTGGCTTTCACAAGCAGAGATGAGAAGAAACCAGTGACTGAGAATCAGAGCTCTTCTTTAGATAAGCAAGAAGAGTCACTAGTCCACATAGCTGCAAAATCCTTAAAAATATGTTCCAGCTACAACATATAGACTCAAACAAAGCAAAGTAAAAATAAATTCATTGTTAGAAACCCATTTTTTTTAAATGAATTATTTTTTGACCAAAAAAAATGATGCCAAAGATAGCTGTTGCTTGGTCAGAAAGGTAGTCTCTAGGAACCAGAAACCAGGGATTTAAGTCCCTTTGTATCAGCTTTTACACACAAGGTTCACTCTCTACTAGAGATCTTGGGGCTTTCATCATCAGTGAGGAGGGGGAAAGGGAAAGGCAGGGCAAGGGCTTTCCCAGAGGGATGGGATGTGCCCAGGACAGTTGGAAGGGAAAGCCTTTGTCTGCTCCTGTCCTCCCCACCACCTTTGGAAGTAGCAGTGGCAAGAGACCAGACTCACATCTCATCACTGGCTGTTGAAATCCCCGCCAGAGGCACCACACCTCAGTGTTACCCGCATGAATTACAAGGATTAAATCATCCCAAACCGCAGCCAAGGAGTCACCGTACAGCCCAGCTACTAAATACTGAATTTGAGTGGAGAAGCACAGTTAATCGGAAGTAATCAATAGTTGGAAAAAAAATAAGTTTTCAGACAATTTCAAATGCTGAGCATCTTTATCCAGAAGTTTTATTAATCCCACACAGCATCATGGGGTTGAGACAAGGGCTGCGCTGTGCCTCTTATAGCAGTCACAGCCTCCTGCTCATGCTGCTGCCTATCCATGCACCTTGGCTCTGGACTGGTTCAGTCCCCAGCAGCTCTGGAGCTGGGCACCAAAACTGCCTGATTCCTCTGCACTACAAGGCTGACTCTTCAAATAACTTTACTAAAACATCTTACTCTCCTCCATTCCAGGTCTGTCATGGAAACCTCCAATTCCCAGGACCACAGGGGTTTGCGGGACATGGTGGCAGCAGTGCATGGAGCAGGCATGGGGGCCAGACAAGGCCTGGCAGTCATTGCCTGCAGCCTCACCCTCCATCAGTCCACTAAAAAAGAGTCAGGATAGGTGGTGCTCACCAGGACATGCTGCAAAGTGCATGAAAAAACATGGGAAATTGTACATCTGCAGGGAAGTGGTGTAATAAATGTTTAAGGACTGCTCTCACCATCCCACTCTCTCCCATCAGATTGAGGTCTTGCTTTGGTTCGTCACTGAGTTTGTCTGCTCCAAAACTGCGGTTGTCTCATTGCATTTGTGAGGTCAGGCGAAACCCTCGTGTTTATACATCCTGCACCAGAGACACACTGCCATGTGATTTGCCTCAAATCCTCTGCAGTCCTTTTCCCTCGGTCCTTTTCCTCTGCAGCAAACACAGAATGCATTTTTAGCGAGTACCTCTATTTTCAGTTCAGTTTGCACTGAGAGAGCCAGTCTGATGACTTCATTCAAAATACAAGTAGAAGAGTATTTTTGGAAATGCCTTTTGCAACTTTTACCTATTGCATTGGGCTCCTCGTTGTTAGGCAGAGAACAGGGTTTGTATAATATAAAAAGCACAGCCCAAGAATGGGAGCACAAATTGGAGTTGCCCATCCCACCCACCACCAAATCATGCCCATGAGCACCACATCCATGTGTCTCCAGGGATACCAACTCCATCAGTTCCCTGGGCAGCCCCTTCCAGAGCTTCACCACCCTTGGACAGAAGAAATTCTTCCTGGTGTCCAATCTAAGCCCCCCCTAGTGCAGCTCAAAACCATTTCTTTACATCCTATCATTTGCCACCTGAGATTTATACCTATCACCTGAGAATTATATATCAATTATCTCTATTTAAAGCATAAGAGCACCCCTAACAGACATCCTTATACCCTTCTAGCAGTGGCCACAGGCTCCGGATTGCAGCTGTAAATGTTGAAACATAGCCAAGGTTACAAGTATCTAAGAACCATTTACCTGCTGATAGCCATGTGAAGTGAGCTAGGAACTTCAAACCTGTTTAAGCAAGCACCTGGGTGGTGAAAACAACTGAAACCACTGAGACAGTTGGCACGCCTGGCTGGAAACATCAGAAGAGAGGTCAGAAATGGGCAATCTCCCCATTTCTGTTCTAGATCCCCAATTCTCAAAGGAGCCATGATGGATAATTTATCCATTCATCCTCTAACAGAAGAGGACCAACTGCTAAGCCACAAAAATGAAGTAAACAATTTCTGAATCTACTAAATATATATAAAAACATCTATCATCATGTTTGAAGTTTGACTAAAAGGTCACAGACAATCTGGTGAACATGGAATACAACTTTTGACTTGTGTGCAAGAATAATCAACACTTGCAGCAAGTCATATATGATGAAGAACAGAACTATCAAAAGACAGGAACATTTGATCAATAGGAACATTTAATACTCCAGGAAAAAAAGTGAGATTTAAATGCTCAGCAATTATCTGTGTAATAAGGTTAAGTGTTGAGAAACTGCAATTATAAATACTGCAGTATGCATTCATGTGTGTTCATGCTCATGTAATATTTCAATCTCAAATGTCATGACACACTTTAATTAAAACACTTATTTATTGACAATTAGAGCTATTCAAATAGTGCCTACTTTTCAGTACCTTCAGCAGTGAATGACAGACCAGGAACAGAAGTAGAAACAGCTTAGGTGTGATGTGTCGATTCTTCTTGATACATGCTACAAGCTATTTCCTTTTCTTTAAGAGCTTCTTTTTTAAGGCTGTCTCTCCCCCTATATCTCCAGAACAATAAAATTTGCTCTGCATAGAGTGATACAGTAGTGATCCTCCACAGCCACTAAATAATACATGCTTCTCCTTTACTTACTGTATAATTTTTGGCATTGCTTCCTCCTTGGCCAGATATATATGAGGAAGATTCATGCCAGCTTTGCATTCGTTCATCAGACCAAATACAAGAGCTAAGACAAACTTTCCAGAACTCTCATGAATCTTTTTCCAGGTCAAGCTCACCATTCACAGGCAGTTCTTCCAGGACAAAGTGGGCAGAAGGAAAAGCTCCTTTGGAGAACACAGAGGAGGACCTATGAAAAACACGATCACTCCTCTGTGCAGCCCTCCTTAGATCTTGTTGGTGGGAAACAGTAGGTGGATGGTGGAAAACATAGGGTTTGGGGCAGACACCATTCCCTGGGAGCAGCCCCACAGCTCATGCAGCTGCTCCCTGTCTGGGACTACAGAGTCTTATTCATGCAGCAGCTGAAGCTCCTGGCCTAAATCATTCACAAATCTGAAGCCCTATCTCTCCATCTCCATCTGAACAGGCTATTTGTAGAGGGTTGGTTTTATTCACCCCAATTTAGCTTGGTAAAGGGAACAGCTTTGGGCCAAACCAGAAGAACCAGGCTGAGTCTGGAAAGAAGCTTCTGTAAGGGGGCCACACAACCCATGCTGCTTTCCCTTCTACTGGCTTCCTTGGTGAATCTTCTCCCTTTCTCCAAAGAAGAATCTCTTCTAGATTTTCCTCCTGACCACATAAAGGAATAACTTTGACATTTAGCAGCAAACTAACCAAAATAGCTTAAATACTACATACAAAATAACATAGTTTAGTCATTTCTTAGATATAAACATGGGAAAAGGGAGGAAATATCAGATTTTACAAGATTTTTCCCAGTTAACATTTTAAGGATGCTTAAAACAGCCTCAAGATAGAAACATATATGTATATATATCATGAGGCCACTAACAAGCAGACTTGAAATCCAACATATACATGGAAGAGCCCTCTCTGATCCTCAGAGGCAAAAAGTTAACCTCAATATCATTTTCCATAACTTGAGGCCACAAACCAAAATTCAGTTTGGAAAAAAATAAAATAAAATGCTCTTTTCCAATTAAAAAAAAAAAAAGTTTCCTCATGAACCAGAAAAAGGAGCATGAATAAGTTACTATGTACTCTACCTCTTGCATACAAAAGCCTCCCCAGCAGCATCTAAGTTCCACCAGTTCAAGGTCTGGGTGTGTTCCCCCTCTATTTAAAGACTTGTTGCCCCTAATCAAGCAATCTGCTCTCCACACTCCAGCCATACCTAGTCAATCAGGGTAACGAGCAGGTCCTACCCCTCTGTTCTGCACAGCAGCAGGTCTGCTGCCTCCAGAGAGCCTCATTGTCCTCTGATGGGAATTAGTACACCACATGGCACAAAGTGAGTGTCCGCTATGGGAAGTGGCACCCAAAGTATTCATCTCCACATTGTTTCAGAAGGGATCACTGGCAGCAAGTGTTAGATCAGCAGATCCAGAAAACGTATCTAAAACGTTGGTATAAATAGCACAGTTAAAGTCTAGTGGGCAAATGAGCTTCTCGTAACAAAACCAGTATTTATGACATGCAGTTGTCTTCAGATATTTAGGAAGTGCTAATTGCAACCCTGCATCAGCCTTACAGAGGCAAAAACCCTGGAACTAGCAGTTGCACAAAAATCTAGAATGAATAAAATTTCCTCTAAACCCATAATATTTTTCTAATGACAGAATTTTATCAGTTCAAAAACTTGATTTTCTTTACTTGCTTCATTGTTGTTAGGTTTTTGTATTGTGACACATTAGCCTGGCATAGTGAATAACCCATTGGTTAGCAATGCTCATGAAAGATTACTAATATAAAATAAACTTTTGGTCCTAGTGCTACAATTGCAGATAAAGTGCAGATAAAGTGCATCTGGGTCCAAATATATACATACGTGTGTGTGTGTGTAGGTATATATATATACTTTTTAATTATTTTTTTTTTTAAGTTAGGTGGGAATTTCATTCATTCAAAAAAAAAAAAAAAGTCTACTTTTGGATAATGAGTTTTTTACTCCTTATATCATTCTTTGACTTACATGTCCCCATCTTTTACGTGGTTATTGGCCAGGTGCCTTGGTGGTGGCCCCGTGGGAAGCCCCCCAGCAGCAGTCCCCACCCTTCGCCCTGCCTCCCTCGTGCCTCCATCAGGAGCGGGAGTGGTGTGACCTTCATCACAAATTCAAGTTTTGCTCTGTAGGGAAAACATCTATGAAGCTATAGAGCTATTCTGGGGTAAACGATAGACTATAACTTCCCAGTGACTTGTATCTCAGCCAAACTTGTCCTAATTAGGGAACAGGTAATTGTATTTGCTTGAGAGGCAATGGCTGTGTTAAAAGGCCAGAAATATAACTTTCTGTGGTTGCTGCAAGCCATTCTCCTGTTCTCCTCCTGCTCTCCCAGAGAAAACTTGGGAAGCCATAAAACAGGCGTATAAGTGGAACATATGTGCATTCCCAAGGCGCAAAAGGGGTTTTTCTCCAAGATGATCACAGGTCCACTGTGTACCTGGCAGCAAAAACGTGCAAAGGGAGTGCAACGCTGTAGAAGCCTCTAAAGGCATCAAGGAGAAAAGCAGCAGTTTTCCAGGATGATTGGCAAGAGGTCGGTTCTCTTCAAGCTGTTGCCAAGGACTAGGACATAATTAGATGTCAGGCACAATTCAGCGACTGCCACCCGCTCCCTGCACCACTCCAGTGCCGGGCTCGTGGCTGGGGATCGTTAGGAGCACCGCACAGGCATGGGCTGGGAAATTCTGCCTGTAGGCACTAATTTTAAACTGCTCTCACCGATCCCGTGTCCAGGGGGTAGGCATGCAGAATTTAGGGCAAGGGTAAAAAAAATAAATAAATAGAACGTGGGGGAGAGAGAGAGAAGCATATAGGATGTGTTAATTTTTGAGCTTCACAAGGGGGGAGATGAGAAGGCTACACCATAGCTGCTTGTAACAGTGCAGCAATGCTTATCGATAGGGTTTGTAAATCTGTTTGTTATCCATGTAGTATTTTGCCAAGGAATCTGCTTCCATGTGCATAACATGCAGCAAGAGGTGAGGTGCTTGAGATATGGCGTTTCCTAAAGGCAGGTAATACCACTTTTTGAGAAAACTCTTGAGTCTTACCAGCGTGAAAGGACAGGTGGTGAATAGTACCTAAAATCTGGCTACAAAAGTTTACTTTAAAATATGAATGAAAATTATGATGCAGCCCATGCTCTTCTCCTGGCTTTATTTCACGTTAGTGTCTCTGCAGTCACCAGTGAGGAATTTCTCCCCAGGTATTCCCCGGGTAAGTGACTTGGCTGGGACCTGCAGTTTTTTGTCCTTCTGCAGGAGCAAAGTCTTCCCACAGAAGGAATATGATGTCTTGTCTTCTCTTCGTTACACCATACAGCACTGTGTGCAACCCGCTGACAGCTTGTACTGGTGCCTAAACTGCATCTCTTGTGCAGAAGAAACGACACAAGACCCTACATTTCTCTTTATTTGCATCATGCAAGTGGCAGCAAAACCCTCAGCTCCTCCTTTTGCAGTCCACCTCAGTGACAATAATTATGACTTGGCTGAAGGTTCGCCTGAGGTTACTTGATCTTTGCCCTGTTTTAATAGATGTTTGAACTTCTGATAAAAGATATCTGGGGTAATCCCCCCGCCAGCGATCTCCAGAGCTATCTGTGCAGACTGGGGCTCCTGCTGTACTGTTCCAGGTAATATTAGCCCCAACAAGGAGTAGACTCCATTTAAATTCAAATGAAGAGATTATTAAAGACCCTGTTCTGTGGGGAAATGGAAACAGGAATTTCAGCCCCACTGAAAGATGTGTTTGCCGAGAGCGCACAGGACACAGAGCCAGGAGACCTGCAGTGCCTGCTGCCTGGCTGTGTGACCTGAGGGAACAAGAAAAAAAGAAAAGGAAACAAAAAAGAAAAAATAAAAGACCTTTTCTCTGCCCTGTCTTGGTTTTGTCACTGATTACAAATCAATGGGTATAACTCCACTTCCCTTTGCGCAGGCTGGATGTCCACAGCACTATGGGCAGGAGGCAGCCTGGGTGCCTGGGCTGCCCCATCCCTCCCCAGGAGTAGAACTCAGCATCCATCTCTTTGTCATTAATTAGGAAAAAAAAAATAAAAATACCTGAAACCACTATTTTGGTTCTTTACCAGCATCCCCTGGACTCTGCACCTTTCACACGCTGGAGCTGCCAGCTGTGCCAGTTCTGCATGGCCTGGGGAAGGGAGCTGCACTCCCAGACACTTGGCCAAAAATTCCACAAACCACTGGGAATGTTGTACCTCAGCAACATCTTCAGAGAGGTCTGCAAGTATTCACGCTTTTCAGATTTTCTGCTGTGCAATCAGAGATTGGAGCGCGGTCCTTCCACTGGTTAAAAGTGGTCTCTAAGCAACAAGCCCTGAAATGTTTTCAAATCTTTTTTTACTTGACCCAAGATTTGTGCTGAGTTAGATGAGTAAATACTGGCATGATGTGACATTCTTGTTATTTATGTTACATCCAAATAAGTGGAAGATAACCTAGGCAAATTTCCATTATCTAATTATAAAAACCTTCTCATATTCCCATGAAACTAATTTTAATTTGATGAAAAACAGACAACTTGGAAATGGATTTCCTACGATTCAAGTGATAAGATTCCTTCTCAGTATGTTCTCAATTTACCAAAGGCTCCAGAATTGGAGATCTCTATTAATAAAGATTGCTGCTTGTTCATGCAGTGACTTTATGTTATTATAAAAAAAATAAAAATAAAAAATAAAAGGAAAAAACATTGCTAGATTTAGCAGTTCCTCTGCTGCACTGGGGGGGGGGAAGGACTGCCTTTTGAGAGGGAGCTGAAGTAGGCTGAGTTGCCCCATGCAGAAGACAGGTGAAGCTCCTGCTTTGTCTCAAGCTACTCATGCACTGTGATGGCCATGTGAATTTCCAATGTCAATAGCAAAAAAATCCACAAAAAGTTGTCTGTGGAGCACTGAGAAAGATTATCACAGAAAGCACGTTATAATTGTTATCTGCAGGAAATTAAGCACAATGGAAACGAATTGTGTTTTGATCCTTACATCCTATTAAAGGTCACAAACTTGCAATGCCCTAGTCATGAAAGTGCCATAGCAAAATTTGTTGCATGGGTAAATGTTACCCTACAGACTACCAGAGCCTCTCCTGATACTTCTGCCATGCAACAGAATATAAGGTGACCATAGATAAGAAGCAGCAGGAGAAACCTCAGCTCCATGGCTAACGTGCAGCCGCTCAGGCTCAGGTCTGACCACTTTTCCCGAGAACTAAGCCACACCGAGCCACACCACCCCCCAATTTCCTGCAAAATCTAAGAGGAAGATCAATTTAACTAATGATGTGGGGGTTCTGTGTCCCCGTGGACCTCACACATATTATTTATAGAATGCATTAATATTTCATCTTTCCCATCCCTAAACAGTCTTTGAGGGAAGAAAAAAAAAAAAAAGAAAAAGAAAAAGAAAAAGAAAAAAGAAAAAAAAAAAAAAAGATAGCTTGAGACAGGTAACATTTTAATTGAAATTAATAGGATTGGTTTGATTTCACCTCTGAGAATATAAAAATCATTCATTTTTTTGTCATGAAAAGAATCTTAAATCTCCCTGGTACCTTGACAAGTACGACGAATGGTGGGTCGCAGAGAGAATCCACCTCCCGCCTGTCCCTAACCTGTTCTATCCAGATCATCATCAGTTAATAAGAAACCAGCAAGAAAAAAAATGCATAGGATGTGAAAGTGTACAGCTAAACCTGTGTTTTTTCTTCCTTTTTTAATAGCAGTATGGGTTCTGCAATCAGGTGGCACGCGGGCAGCTGTAGTGCAATCTTTTCAGCACTGCCTGTCGATGGCTTTAGCCTCTGACCGGAGCAGTACGTAGAGGAGGTCTTTATGCTACCTCTGTGCTCAGCTAGACCTGGGCTGCTAAACATGCCAAATTAATGTGCGACACAGATTGTTGTTCTCTAAAGACTTTGCTGAAACGCTGTTGGACCGTTTACAAGAGCTTTGCCAAATCGCTGCAAAACTGAAGTATTACCAAAAACGAGAGTGCTGGCTAGTGGCAGGAATCATTTCATTACGATCCTTTTATTCATCCTCCAAACAGTCACACATTGCCAAAGTAGACACACGAACCTCTTTGCTTTAATTTATATTAGTAGTATTTATTTTTTCTATAAAGTGCTAGAAGTCGATGTTGTTTTCTACAGCATCATAGTTGCTCAGGAGCACAAACTCACTGGGGGCTGTGCTGTGAACCCATCTGTGTGTTTGAAAACCTGAGTCAATGGAGTCACACTCCCAAGTCACTCCAGAACCCCGGAGATCTGACTAAATCCTTCCACAAGCTCCTCATGGCAAACAAACGGGTCGGCACCCAGCAGCCCTACTTACCTCGCGGCTCAGCCCCAGCTCTCCTCCGAGCAATCCCCTCACTTTCCATTATGAAATAATTTTCCTTTCTTCTGGAAAATCTCTTCTATGAAAGCTTCTTATCATGCATTTTGCAACCATTGTGTCTAATACAGCATCGACAGACTGTCTGCCTGATGCCTTAGCTGAATTGCACTGTGGATGTTAATTCAGTCCCAACACCACGGAAGGTCTTGCAATTACTTATCTTCCAATGTGACTTGCAAATTATAAAGGGGCAAGTGCAATCTGCCTCACAGACAGAGGTGAGGAGCTGGACAAGAGCAGATGGACAAGTCAAATTGGCATTCTTCTCTTAGGAGGTGTAGAGGGCTACAAGATTTACTTAAAATTTCTTTTTACTGCCATCAAACGACACTGAGTATAAAAAGGAATCCTGTAGGATTTTCTTTTATCTTGTTTGGATCTTTTTCTGTTTGGGAAAGCCCTGGAAACACCCATAAAAAGACCATTTATCCCCTGTTATCCTAACTGGAGTCAGGCCAGGCCCAGGGCACATGGTTATCCCAGAAAGCAGGATCAAATGATGCTACAAAGACACTCTGCATATTTTTCCCAGTTTCAAGCCACACGCCAGGTTAAAGTAGCTCATTTCAACAAATGAATAAGGTACAACATCAATAAAATGCCTGCTTTGTACAAGGAAGCGTGACCTATATTACAGGTAGGAAAATACTCATCACGGTGACGCACAGGGAAGATCCTAGCATTAAAGGCTCTGCTAATAGCTACAGTGGTATTATTTTTCCTATAGGTGCCCAAAGGATCTTCAATTTCTATTCATGCCCTGTACGGGGCCACCTTTTGTTACAACATTAAAACCTGCTTAATATTTTTTATCATTTCACATCACAGTCACAGTAATTGTACCCTCAGGAGCAAGGCTTCTTCCTGTGTATGCTTTTCAATATTATTGGCATCTTCCTCATTTGGGGACCTGGAATGATCTTTTTTGCATTTTCCCCATGAAATGACAAACAGGGCTGGTTGTGGCTCAAGCACTATTTGGAGCATGACCCCCTTGGCTCCTGGTGTTATCCAAATTAGATTTTGATCTTTGTCAATTAGGCTTTGCCACTGCGGACCTGCTGTGCCATTATCAGGAGAATCGCTGTCAGGGTTGGTAAGTCAGTGAACTTTGGAAGCCTTTCTGCCACCTTCCAGGGCTGCAGCGTTTACAATTAGCATCGTGGGTTTTTTATTGTTATCGTTTTTATTTTTCTGTCCACAACATTGTTCCTGGCAACCTTTGCAGTGTTTGTCCCTAAACCAAGAATCACTTACAGCACGGACAGCTCTGCCTTGCCATAGCAAAAAAAAAAAAAAAAAAAAAAAAAAAAAAAAAAAAAAAAAGAACAAACAATATTCCTTTCCTGCAAGCAATTTGGCTTTCCTTTTGCTAATGTTCCTAGCTTTGTAATGTGCCCTGCCATGGATTTGTCTGGGAGCCACTTTTGCTTCTGGGGAAAAATATAAAAAAAAGTGACCAAAGCAGCAAAAGAGACGCACACCAGGAAATCTCCGGTTGTTGCACAGCGGGACTGTGACGTTGCAATCCCACTCCCGCACCCTACTTGCCATCATGGAGACCCGGCACCCTTCTGCAGAAGCACCTAGACCCCCAGGCTCAGCAGCTGCTCTTTGTGCATTGCCTCTGGAGAAGCTGCTCTCCCACACACAGCTGCGAGCTGGTGGGTGGCCTGCCCGGCTTCAGCAGCAGCAAAACTGTAAATATGATGGAAAGAAATAAAATGCAAGAGGAAAGGGAGAAGAATGGAATACAGGTACAATCTAAAGTCTGGTAGGAGAGAAAACAAAAGTGAATTAAGGGATAAAATATGGGAAAAATATACCTAACGGTTTAAAAATAATACCAGGGAAAGATAGGAAAATGTACCACTAACACGGCAACTAGAAGCGTTATAGCATGCAGAAAACATCTCCAAAAAGAGGCAAAACTGTAATTTTCAAACTCCAGGGAGATATATGATTTTCCAAACTGATCAAACTTATTATAAAACACTGGCAAAAATAGAAAATAGGTATAGAAATGTACATAAACCGTTGCTGTATCACAAACACATAAACCAAATAAAAATAAATGTCATATTACTATATTTACTTCCTTGTCCTTGTCACAGTGGCAGGGTGAGTTATACATTTAATATGGATGAGGGAGAAGGTAACATATCCTGAGATTTCACGTATAACTATATAGTTGTAAAACAAGAACAGCCCACAAGCACAAATGCTATCCACCTGTCTTCAAGAAGTGAATACGTCCTACGAGCAAATATAGTTTTTGCATAATGTTTATAGCTTGTGAGGGGAAACATCCCAAACCTTCCTTCAGGGGGCTAGGTTGGGGATGTCAGGGGGCAGGACCCACACTTCATATGCAGCTGGATTGTCACTGACCAGTTCTGAAACACCTGAGCTCAGAAAGGTGAAATTTGGCATAGCAGCAAACCTCATGCAAGGTCAGATTTTGAAGGAACTTGGTTTCTGATGGAGTAGAGCATTAGGGTTTGATCCAATGCACTTTGATGTTGAAAATTTTTGGTCCAAGCACTTTAAATACACACTGATGATAGTTTTGTACTTCTCAGCTTATTGAGTGTACTTAAGAACATGTGCTAACCTGGCTTGACTACACATTAGCTCCATAGAGAAAACCAGTACTAGATTTTTAGGATATTTTATTGCAGAGCCTGTCTAAGAAGTGAGACAAAGATTTAAAGTTCATATATAATTTTTCAGAATTTATTTATTCTTTCTAGCCAACAGAGCTCCAAAACCTTGAGGTCAAGTCCTACATATCTCAAAGTCCATAGTTTCTCCACTGACTTCACTGATGGCATAATTTCAGGCATGAAAACTAAGCTCTTGTTTGTGGTTTATTTTCTTGTTTTAGCCATGCTTTTAAGATCCTTCCAAAAAAATCTCTATAAAAAACATAATGAGTATTCATATAAATGGCATTCCCAACTCAAAAACTGACCAACTATCCAAAAAATGTATCAAAGAAAGTGAATGGAAACGTATCCAGCCCCGACTTTATCAGCTTGTGCTCAAACTTTATAGCACAGTTTTTCAAGTCACCCAGTTAACTATTGCAGTATGCCACTGTATTCTGTATTCTTTGGTGGTTTTATCTGTTATTGACAATGTGTGATATTAATAGTCATGCTTTTATATACTGCAGATTATACTACTGCAAATGAAAGTATGTCTTGCCTTCACAGGTAGCTCCAACAACACGAGCAAGCACAGGGTGCCAACATAAGTATTAAATACTGCTTAAATGCTACTGATGCCCCTCATTGCGTTCTGAAATGACAAGTGGGCCTTTTGGTGGCATCTGGTTAGGGCCACTGTCAACCGGTGCAATTCCCTCCCAGCATCCCAGCCACAATGGAATTAATGGGATAAATGTCTTTCCAGGTATGGACATGGACAGATGAGAATGATAAATACAACATATGACTCATTAAATGTAAAGCTTATTTTCTCAAACACCCGGAAATATTCCTGTGGATAAGTTCTGGAGGAAAAAAGCCAACCTGAAGACAACTTCCAAATATCCAAATGGAAGTCATTAACGTTGAGGCCAAGGCTTTGTCAAAGGTATGTAAACTGAAAGAAAAGCACCTCATTTAATAGAAATAACATTTTATTTTCATTTTGGATGTGTTTAAGACATGCACAGCTAAAAGAAATTGGACATTGCATAACAGACATTATATTAGCTAATTCTATGAAATTAAGCTTGGAGGTCATAGGCTACTGTGTTCTGCACTGAACCTCCTTCTGACTTACTTGTATAAATGAGGTAGGAAGTTCTTTTAATAAGGTTCGATCTTAGTTATAGAAATATATGCCATTTTAATCTCCACAGCATTCTACGTGCATCTCTTTACCCTTCTGTAGCAGACAGCAGGTGATGGTAATTTTTTAGGACAAACAGGCTTGTCCATGTATGCATATTATATCTCTGAGGCAGGAGACGCATGGCATTATGATCTACGTCTACCATAACTTCTACACAATTTCTCACTTGCTGCAACAACAGCTGAATTCTCCACGAATGACAGTTTCTGACTGAATATAAAACACAGCCAGTTGTAGCAGAGTATTCTGAAACACCAGCACAGAACAGTGATGGATGAGTGCAGAAGCAGCAAAATCCCCGCTTCACCATTGCTGATTCCACAGCAATTTCTCTTCTCTAAATATGGCAATGGCCCACTGTCATCAGCCTCTGTTGTCGACTTGCCTTGGTTTTCCCATCTGTAGAATGGAGGCTATAACACCATTCTCAAAGAATGCTTTGGGATGCTAACTTATTGATGACTATAAAGTGACCACTTCTGGGAAAAAAAAAAAAAAAAAAAAGAGAAGAAAAAAGAAAAAAAAAGTATTATCATTATTATTATTATTTTTTAATCTCAGGTAGTATCAATAATATTACAGGATGTTTAAGCACACACATATAGCCACACATGTATATTTGTGTGTACTTTTTATTCATATATGCACGTGTGTACATGTGTCTATAAAACATATGCAGATCTCCATTGATCCAGGACCACGTTAGAACATGTAAGCTCTAGCTCTAATTCTTTTTCTGCATTTTGCTGTTAATCAGGACTGAATTCATTCATATCTGCTTGAATTCAGTGACTAGTTAGAGGTGAAACCACTTCTAGAACTGCAGCACCAGAGGCTACAACAAAAATTAAATGACCCAATCCCGTTCCCACTAATTTTGAAAGTCTGGCTATTTGTGGCAACACCCTGACCCATGCTGGGTCAACTGAGGGTTTGCAATGAAGCCAAAATTTCAGATTAAGTCCCTGATCCTGCAGCTGGATTTGTGTGATGTAAAGGAACAAACTCCTCCTGAGAAGATAATGAAAGTTAGTGGAACTTGAAACAAGCCAAATTCTGACCTGACAGCCTAATCAAAGCTATGTTAGAAAGCATGTAATATTATACAAATATGTATTTTCTCAAATGATTCTACAAACCCACAGGAATTTTTTTTTTCATAAATAGAAAGGAGAAAATCTATATCTTGGAGAGTGAAAAACAAATTAAAGGTTCTTGAAGGGTGTTTCTTAACATTTACCAGTGTTTTTCCCCATGGAAATGATGAAAAATTAGCTTGAACCCTAGAGCTTTTGGTCTTTTGTAATCCATTCTTTTTTTTTTTTTTCCCACAATGAATATAGATTTTTTTTTTTAATCCTATATACAGAAATTTCACATATTTACATTTGAAAGCTTCCAATCTTGAGATTGTTTTAAATTAAAAATGCATACAGGACTTACCTGTACAATCAAAACTTACAGGCATCAGCAAACACCAGATGAATCTGAGTCATTTTTGGAACACATTTTTAGAGCTTATAACAAAATATCCCGTAATCAAGAGAAAAAATATGTTGTCAGGCTTCTTGTGATAAAACAAGGATCTCTGTGGTCTGCTTACATCAGGCTATGTGCAGAACACACTGGTGGTCATCAGCAAGCGCTTTGCCAGCTCCCATCTAAGTCTCATCACCAGCCCAGATAGTGTACAGTGCTCCAGGAGGTGCAAGAGAATCTCCAGTTCAAGAGATACTCTGTCAGCACCCCAGCCATGGACACAGTGTGCTGGTAAGCAGTGCTTGCTATCAGCAACCAGCAGGGCTTCCAGGCCCAGAAACTTGCCCTTACCTTTGGGACAGCACACGGAGCAGGTACTACTCATCATGGAACAAAATGACAAATCCTTCTTAGCTTCTTTCATAGCCCATTTTAAAGACACTGTCAGTCAAATGAGCTGAGAAGTGGACTTAAAGTGAAAACAATGGATAGGAATTCAAAAATCCGGGTTACATTTATTTTTTATTTTTTTTTTAGTGTAAGTTACTTCACCTTTAAAACACTTGATTCTCCGTGAATAATGGGAATGGTGTTATTTCTCTCTCCCCTCTTTTCCCTGTACTGCCTATTTAAATGTGAAAGTCTGAAGGAAGCAGCTTTGCAGTCTCCATGTTTGTGAGCCCTCAGATGTGGCCAAATACTCATTGGAAACCTAGAAACACAAGACTGATAATATTAGCAAGACAGATGTTATGATACACCAGATTAAAAAGAAGAAAAAAAAAATGAAAAAAAAAGACTCATTGACTGTTTAAAAATATTCAATCTATCAAGCTTTAATAGCTAAATTATCTTAAAGTAGAAAAATTCTTATTTAGATATTTGTTATCTTATTTAGTTATTTATTATTTATGCTTTCAGATATTCTTGAACACTCATTTCAAAGCTCTATTTTGAAGAGAATTCCTCTTACAGGTTTGGTTGCAAGGATATTTCTGCAAAATAAAGACAAAAAAAAGGTTGAAGAAACAATTCACTTAGAAAGTCCTATGAATATATGTGAAAATTTCTTTAATTGCCATATTTCAAATGCAAGTCAATAACTGAAAACCAAGTACAGAACAAATAGGTAATGCAAGGGTTGTTTGCTTAGGAAAGAACTGCAGATTGTGACTGCAATGCCAGCTTACCTGATACACCCAGGTATGTGCATGACTTCCTTGGGTTTGGTATTTTCTAATTTGGTATTTTCTATTTTTTTCTGCAGTTTCTTTGCCGAACAGTTCAAATATTTGAAAAGAGCCACACCGTACCCTTCGCTAATCCTTAGAAAGAACCCCGTAACCAGACGTGTGTGTCTGCAGCCATCTGGACGCTGCCCTAAGCTGCTGCGAGAGCTGACCTGGTAGAGACCAGGATCCAGGACTTCTTGCCATGGTCACTGGGAGCACATCACCGCTGTCAGTGGGATTTAAGGCACAGAAAGTAGTTTGGAGGCACTTGGCGATGCTGAAAGAGATGTAAGATGAGACTAGTGTGAAAATAAAGCAGAATTTTCCATCTTTTTCATGCATTATTAAAATTGAGATTTTAAAAATTAAAACTTTATTTTTCCTTTAAAAATGCAACAGATGTGTGTGAAGACAAAGCCGGTGCCTGCACTACCTTGTGGAAGCCGTTTTATAGTTATGTTAAGCAGTTACCGGAGGAGAGCACAGTGGAATGACTGCGTGTATCTGTCATATGTTAATTAGGTGAATCTGTATAGAGCCAAGTTTTATAACCTTGTTCAATTTTAAGAGGTTTTTACAGTTACTGAATGCATTAAAAACCAGAAAATGTTATGGGGATTGTCCATTGAATTCTACACACTGGAAAGCTCACTTGTTGGGCCTATGGGGAGAGCTGATTTAGTTTTGCTATATAGCCATATGCATACAACAAGCAAAACAACAGTATAAAACTGTGCAAATCAGAGTCAGCCTAAACCACAAGACACTCGGCAATAAACCTTAATTTGACTGCAAAAAGCAATTTATAAAAGAGAGCTCTTGAACATCTCCAGTTCCTCTAATCACATCTAATTAGGGATAGATATGTTCTGTACGTAGAGCATCGGGAGACACATTGCATCTTCTCAGGTTGCAATGCTGGAGCCCTCATTTGGGCAAACTTCCCCTCTAACACCAGTCTGCTTTTTGCCTCAGGACTGCAGGCCAGCCCCTGAGAAAAAGAGATTTGGGTGAAATGTGTTAGATAAGCAGAGGGATTGCCCTGCCAACAACAGCAGCCCAGAATAAAAGGCTT
Organism: Aythya ferina; assembly: GCF_964211825.1. Lineage (NCBI taxonomy): Eukaryota > Metazoa > Chordata > Aves > Anseriformes > Anatidae > Aythya > Aythya ferina. Next base: position 35,559,679 of record NC_140302.1, on the reverse strand, counting down.
TTCATATGGAGGTTCAGTGGCTACAGCAGAAGTGATCCTACCTACTTTATTTTACTCATAGGATCTATTTGATCAGCTTCAATAGGACTACTGCCCCTGGACAACTGCAAGGTGTGAAAATACATGCTCTCTCCCACCTGAGCCTTTTCCCATGCAGGCTGGCCTTGCAAAGGGCAGGGAGGAGCCCACCACCACCACCACTATGCATCACAGCAGGTTCCTCCCACAGCAGGTCCCCAGGCACCACTGGGTCCCTCCCCGAACCACAGCCAAGGTGCCCAGCAGGAGCTGGAGTGCTTTCTTTTCTGCTCTTCCATCATCGGGCTCTGACAAGCTGCTTGGGGACAGCACAGGGGGGCCCTGCTCATGGGCAAAGAGGCTGGAGGAGGAGAGAAGCAGAAAGGATCCTAGACCCTGAGATTCACTGCCCACTCGTGAGAGGCTCCCAGATGCATGGGACCAGCAGCACCACACATCGCTAGCAAGGACGGAAATGGCTGCAGTATGAATTATCACTGCGTAATTCCCAGATAAATTGAGTTAATAAAGCTGTGGCCTAATTACACCCCATCCTTTGTTCCTTCCCCCCTTCTCAAGATGGTGCAAATCTGTGCAGTTTTTATGTCTGGGTAGGGAATCCTGGAGCCTTTACCCAGGAAAAAAAAAAAAAATCCCATTAAGGACTTTCTGCATTTCTGCAAGACAGGCCCTGTGATACCTTCAGGTGAAATGCTCTGATTAATCAGAGAAGATAACAGCAAGAAAACCAACACAGAACCATTTTTTTTTTATTTTATTTTTACACAGTTATTTAGTAATTACAGGAGAAATGGGCCAGCTTTCAATGCCTGCATTGTCCAATTAACTCTATTGAAACTGCTCACACAAGAATGACGAACGAGATTTGGCTTAGCATAAATTTAAAAAAGAACAGGGTTGAATACACAAATCAGGATAGTGATATGTTATGGAAATTTCATATATCTGCTATATATTCACAGAACACACAACACAAATACAACTAAGAGATTTGGCACACCACCCTGATTTCAGGAGATTTAAAATGTACAAGAAGCAAATTAAGTTTTCCACCAGAAAAATGTGAATCAGCAGCTTGATCTGTTCCCACTTTTCACAAGCAAAGTCCCGTCTATTATAATCTTGTTTTTCTCAGGCATAAACATAGTGTGAAAAAAAAAAAAAAGAGAGAGGGAGAGAAATTTATGATGAATGTGATTATAGTTATTATTTCCCTTCTGGGGATTTATTAAGCATGTGTTAGGTGTTTAGGTATAAAATGATTTTTTTTTTCACTACATGGATGCCTTCTGTGACTATCTGTAAAATTTCATTAAGGTGTTACACTTGAAATTGCAGATCAAAGTAACCCCAAGAGATTAAGGAGACCCTGCTAATTGACTAAGGTCATGTACTGCACTTCCCACTGGCACTTTGGCCTACACTGACAACAGAGGAGCAGTCCCATCTCAGAGGACCATTCTATAAAAATACCATTTTCTTTATCTGTAGTCCAGTTTTCACACCACTATGATAACAAGGGATTTCATAAATCCAGGTGGACTGATTAGAGTTTTGAGTATGTAACTTTCTGAGTAAAAAATATACATGATACTTTTGAACAATTTTGACATTTTATCTTACCCTTTAAAACTCACGGGAACATATTGCACATTAGGTGTTTAAGGATAAAAAGTGTCAGCGTCTATAGCAAGTTCCATCATTCAAACCTGGCACTAAAGAAGATATTGAAAGTGTTGCTGCAGACCATTAAAACCAGCTAATTTACAACCATAGACATTGTTACATGAAGTGCCAACTTGGTCAATAATTAGAGCTTAGAATATATATCCAGCTTTGACAAGAGAAAGTTTCTAAAAACCTTTCCCTGTTGATCAAAACATACAGTATATTGCTCTCAATTGGACAGGCATTGTTAGTTCCATATTGTGATATTATTGAAAAATATGGACTATCAAGGGGGCGTGGTAAGGAATTATTACTGCTGTCAGCAAGATTTGTGAACCCATTGCTGAGATATGTGCTCCCTACTGGATCCTGCACCAGTGAATGCTGGAAAAGAAGCAGAGAATTCAAAAAAGAATTACAGGAATGGAGCGTGATCTGGAAAATATGCCTCTTTTCTGTCATCATCATGGGAGAAGTAAGGAACTCATAGCCAATTGACCAGAAGTTTAAGGGTAAGATTTACAGTTGCATCGAAATAAACAGGGGATCTCAGATCATACAGCTCATTAATTTAGCAGACTATGAAGAAGGACAACTGACATCAGCAAGCTGAGTGAGAAAAGTGAGAATTAGCTTCCATTTTTCACTCTGTAAGTTATTACCAAATGATTTCATCAATGCTTTTTCACTAAAAGTCTTAAAACCAAATTATTTTTTTCTAAAAGTTGCTGTTTCAAACTTAAAAAAAAAATAAATTAACTGCTTGTTTTTCTTCAAGTTTATCCAAGTTCTTCTTGATTCAAACTACAATGTCATAAGCAATGGGTTTACTGGGTACATTTTAATGATGCTAATGGATGTAGCAAGCAGCCTTCCATTCACTGGATGAAATCTCCATCTATGCAGAAGGATAGTAGAAGGCTTATGACATACATAAAATGTGTGTCGTTTGCATGGAGATGAATTTCAGACTTTAGAAGCCAACAGAATCACATTTTCCATTATGTTCACCCTGCAGAACGGATTTCATTAATCAGCCTATCATCAAGGGCTCAGTCCTACCACATTACTCATACTAAGTAATACCTAAGATGCAAATAGGTCCACTAAAGCAAAGGACGCATCTGGAGAAGTTGTGTCATTCTGTAAGTAAAGGTGCTTTAATGGACTTTGAGAAATCCCTAGTTTAACAAATGAAAATCTCATGTTCTTTCAGCTCTTCTGAAAGGTCTTGGATAAATAAGTTATTTAACAGAAGTATTTAACTGCCTGTAGCACTGGAGAACTATTAAAAAGTTAAACTGTTGAACGATGTTTCTGATGAAAACAGGTAAAATTTACCATATCGTATTTTGTTAGCTCATGTGCACAGTTATAAATTCTTTTTCATTCAGCAATTGACATTGAACTTTTTAAGCCACCATTCTGAATAAAATATAGGAGGACTTATATTCCAGAAATATGGAAAGATTTGGTGAAGGTGAGACTTTCATTACTCTTGATTCATTGGAATTCAACATTCCCATTTTTTTTAATGTTTTATATAACCATTTAGCCATCCTATTGTTTATGGTGGCTAGGTTTATCCAGTGGTAAATAATATCCGTGTTTATACAAAATAAAATATTTGTTTTCTATTTAATTAAAATGTCCTCAAGTTATTTGAGTGCTATATTTTCCTTGCTCGATGTCCTAAGCTGTACTATAATGCTTGAATGAGCAAACTGACCAAAGAACAAAACATGAGAAACCTAAACTTCTGTATCTGCATCCCATTGCATTTTGATAAATCCCATGAAGTTCTTCCTCCTTGTTTTTCTTCAAATGCAAATCAAAAGTAGCAAAAATTATTCTCAGAGAATTGAGTATTCTTGTATGATTCCTTGCAAAATGCTTAATAAATGTTATGTTATTTTTACCTTTTCATTTAACTAGTTCATTAGTTGTTTACTGTTGAGATCAGTGGCACATGAATCTTTGAAAGACTCTTTGGGATAAAATGTGGAAAAAGAATGATATATTTGTTAATTGTTGTTGCTGTTCTTGCTATGATCTTTGGCAACACCTGCTGGTGGTAGTATGCAGTGCTGTAGCCACTCTACATACATGCCTTCAACATATAGACCTTCAACTGGCATCTCAATTGCTATCCAACTGCAAAGAGCACAGACAGTGAGTGGGCTTAAAAATATGAGGCCAAGTTCCTGAAAGCATTTGCATAGAATTTACAAGCTCAAACATTCTTTCACATTAAAATGCACCTGATTTTGTTTATCTGTGCATCTGCTGTGATTTTTGAATATTGCAATTTTGCGCTAACTTAATCCAAAGAGAATTTTTTACGGAAGATCTTCTGTGTACTTTCCAGTGACAAGGCATTTTGAAAAGCAAGATAAATAACATTTAGATATCTACTAAAAAATGTCTTTTTTTTTTTTTTTTGCCTTTTTTTTTTGTTGTTGTTGTTGTTCTCAAATCCTCTTTTTTACATAGTACAGCAGCAAAGCCCTGTGTTGTAGGTGAAAGTCTGTAAATCTGCAGTAACTGAAAAATAACAGAAGGCGCAGCAGCATTCTTTATGTTAGTCTATATTGATCGGCTCTAATGAGCACCAGTGGAGCTGTAGCTAATGGTGGTATGTCTGGTGTTAAGGGCAAATGTGGGAGAAGATTATCAACCCAAGGGGTTTAACAGTTGCTGGACTGCCCTCAGCCCTCAGGGCAATGATGCACTTGAGAGGTCACTGTATCAAATGAGGGAAAAGATTCAGCTTGTGCTGCTGGAAGAAATGCAGCAGGAGCTGTATTTTAGCTGAGACTACAGGCATCAACAAAACAGTTACTATCTGCCATTCGCTTCTTCCCCTCTCCTTTCCCCCGACCAGAGCCTATTTCACATTGCATCTCTAATGAAGAGTGATAACATCAGCGATCCAGTAACGAACAGCATAGATTTGCTCCGAATTAGTTAAGCTTGTATATGCACATGGGCAAAGTAGGCATCTCGGCATTGTTGGCGCAAGGAACACACACAAAACCAAGGAGAGTGACAAGTCGTGGTGCAGAATGCTCCCACACCTGAAGCCTGTTTATTACCTGGGGGTCACTTTGCCATTTGATGTGAATTTGCTTGATATTTCATTCACTGTGTTGCTTGCCACCCCCTTCCGAGATCTGAGAGGGGCGAGATGAGTGACCACCAGAGCAGAGGAGGCCACTGGGCTTCAAGGGGAAGTTAACTGGCAGATACGAGAGAGTGCTCGCAGTAAAATGTTACTGCAGAAAGGAAGCTACAGGTATTCAAAAAGATAAAAATGAACTGAGAAATGCCTTGAGGTGTATGGCATGTTGCACATTCTATGCTTTAATAGCATAATGGAATAATTTTAACCATGTGAGGCTCCAAAACATACCAAGAAGGTCTGTTGAGAACCAAGCAGTGAGATTTCAAATATTTATCAGAATAAATACTAATATTAAAGAAGAAAAATAAAAAGAAAAAATAAGTAGAATATTTTACTTAATGTTGTAAATAAGCAAATTAAATATTACCTTAGCTCCATTATGCCATGGTACCCTGTGGTTATGGCAAATTATTTATTAGGTCTTTAAAAATTCTAAGACATGGATTCCAGTTTTTCCTTAGAGACCTATGATGGGTCAGATTATTAAAAAAATCCTCACAGATCTAATTTTTTTTGCAGTGTTAATATGCAATAAGGCTGAATCCAGTATTCTTTGTTTCAGTCAGGAATTTCAACCAGAGTTTTGCCTGAGTAAGAACGAAAGAAGTCAAGATTTGGTCAAAGATTAAGAATATTTCCAATTGCCATTAACAAAAATTGAGGCTTTAGGCTGTTACCAGGATGTTGATATGAAAATACCTGAAATAAATGGAGCAGACACTAAAGCTAGCACACACACTCACTGGGAGCAATGATGCTGGAGACAATAAGAAACATTTTTTGCAAAGAAGCAGGAGCTGACACATCCAACGCTGGCTGCCTGATGGGCTCCAGCTCAGGGGTTTTACGTCTGCTGGCTCCCACACTGTCCATTAGACAGGCGCCCACACCAGGGATGCTGCAGCCACAAGTGACACTAATGTGCTCGACTGTTGACACTGGGGAACCTACAGAAAAATGTGTTCATACCCGTGGCTGCATGCACGGTTAAGAAGTGAACCAACCTGGCGAAACAGAGTGAAGCAGCTTGCATCTGTCCCTGTCCTCATGCCTGGTTAATTTCCAAATATCCTAGCAAAAAAAATAACCCACATTATTTTTAAAGTACATCCTGAGATGTGCTTATGCATTGCCTGCTGTACCTTGAATTTGTGCTTGGTTCAGGTAACACCATGCTATTTATGTACAAAATGAACCTATGAACAAATTATGTATGGCAAACTTATGGCAATGTGTTTTCTAGGGACTTGATTTAATAAGCACATTCAGCTTGCTCTCTCATTTAGACAGTTATTGAGATTTCTTCCAATCCAAAACATTGTTTTCTTATGAGCTGTGCAACACGAGCAGAAGACAACCATCTCATCTAAGCCTCCAGAAATATTACAGGAATACTGGCTTATTGACAAAGCCAAGGCCAGATTTAGAAGCTGCAGAGAAAAGAAATGACAAAACACGAGATTCCTGAGTAAAGATGGGGCAAAGAGCCAGACAGGTGTTTCAAAGGGCTGCTCACCCTCTTTAAATGTTTTTTTTGCTTCTGTTGTTGTTTTATATCAAGATATGTATGTATGTGTTTCACTCCTGCTGATACTTTAGTTCTAAGAGGTCAGTTACTTGTATAAAATTGGACACCGAGGAACACAAAGGACTGTTCAAGCTTCAGAGGTGAGAGCTTGTTTTTATCACAGACTCTTCTGAGACTCAAAAGCACCTCTACACTCTTTATTATTGATTTAAGTTTTGGGCATAGTTCACATTAGGAAGAAGTCATCAGTAAATTTAAAGATGTCTTTTTTTCTTCTAATGACAGAACTCTTGGTCAATACCTATCTATACAGTGGCAAACACCAGAGTACACAAGGACCAGTTTTAAAATATATTTTAGATATTCCTGTGTATACACTCCAGTAAAACATATTGGCAAAATATTTCTCTAGAAGAAGAATTTGAATAATATAACAAGAACAATTCTGTGATGACTTTTTCTTAAGGAGACTTTACAGTTTTGTAGCACATTATTTATTTTTTTCATGCTTTTGTTCAACATACCGTACCTTTGGATATGTGAATGTCTGGGGTTTTAAATCAGCTTTTATTGGTTTAGCTGGACTGGCAAATAATGTACAGGTAAGAAACAATTGTTGTTGAATCATTTGATATTTCTTTTTCAACAGCTGTATCTCTTTGGTTTTAGGCAAGTACCACATGTGCATTAGAGAGCACATCAAAGCCCATAGGAGAATGAAAAGGAAATGCACCCCGCAGCACAGACAGGACAGTGGCTCTATTACTGGGCTTACCTGGGACCCTGCCATATTTACCCATATCATGGATGTTAACTCCAAAATCTAATTAATCCAAAATGCCTCTGCCAAAACAAATACAAAAACGTAAACGAACAAAAACATTAATGTTACCAAAAAGAGCTAAAACAAATAACTGGTTGAAAATAATGACATTTAGCTAGGGGTTTTAGAAGTGATTCATTTACTCAGATCTTTTGCTGTGACAGATGTATAAGGGTAGGATCTTGCTCTGACACATCTACAACAAAACTTCCTCAGAGTTTAATGATGTAGGAGCCCAGCTAAGGGACCTATCTTTTTTTTTTAATAGTCAGTATTGACTAGTCATTTTGAAATGTTTGCTTTGAAAATGACATGCTATTTATTTTTTCTTTCCATTTAAATATCAAAAATAAAAGATCTTGCTCTAGCTCAAAACAATAATCCATATAATGAATAACCACCAGCAGCTTAACAAGTTTTCTCACTCAAATGAAGAAATATTTTCAGCTCTGGAGATTAAGTAGCCACCAAGTCTACCTCTTTATCCATCAGTCTCAACAAATCCTTCCAAGTCATTATAACCTAGGGAGTAAATAAAATTCTTCTACTATATTTTTTTTCCACATGCATTTCAACCACTTACATGAAATGTAGCTATTTCAGGGGGTTACAGGAAATGCACCTTAATTTTCTTTGCACTGGGGGATTTCACTTTGCAGTATCCTTGTCTTCACCCCTTAAACACAACTAAATCCCATAAGTGATCCCAAGATGATGCAGTTTAGCACAGAACTATTATTTCCAATGAAGCAGCAAGTACTGCTACATGAGCATTTGAAAATACGGGAGTCTTGCCAGATTGTGAGAGGAACCTAAAACTTGAACCTTGTGCATTTTAAATTAGAAATAAATAAATAAACAGATAGATAAATACAAAACCAAAATTTGTGCTAGTTTAAAGCCACTTGAGAAATTAGCCTGTATTATCATAAACTCTGTTTCGTATCCACAGATCATAAGGAAATCCCTTCTTAAGGAAATCGACATCCTCTCAGTTTCCATTGGCTCTGCTCTCTGCATCCTAGCGTTTTCCTAACGCCTCCTGGGGAAGCCGGCTGCAGGGATCTTCCCATATGCTCCCCTTATGGAAACACATCCATCATCCATGTCAGCCATGCTGGGGTGAGAAATTTCCCCGGTCCCAAACCTTCGGCCTGGAGTATCTTGCTGAAGGTTTAAAAAAGGTGAAGTGCCAGCTAAACCATTCAAATGCTAATTTGAATGGCAGAACCATTCAAATGGTTCTGCATTTTACTGTGAGAGGTGCTTGGCTGAATTTACAGCACATTTCCCTATCACGAGACTGTCTGTGAGATCTTTGGGTGATGAAAAGCTTTGAACCTTAAAAAGTTCACAGGACTTATTTGAAGAAAACTTAGCATCAAGCTTCTTTGTTTGCTATTAGAGTGGAATTTTTAAAAATTGCCAGGTTTTCTCTGTGAAACATGACCCAACCAACACTTCCGAATCCTTGGCTTCATGGAGTTTATAGGACTCTCACCCCTCTTTTTAACAATTGAGAACCTTTCCATTTGTGGAGCATAAGCCCAAGCTCAGTAGAGAAAAGGTGTCTTCATACTATGGTATTTCCTAAGTACCCAAATATTATATTTATAAGAACTCAGCAAGGTCTTTCCAGGCTTTCCAAAACTTTTCCAGGCTGAGTGTTGCTCAGTACCTGATGGTTTCAGTCCAGCTCTGCTCTAGGTCTCAACCCCTGCAGCTCTGCTGATTTGAACAGAGCTTCACCAAATTACGTGACCCAAAGACCTCTTATTTAAACAATGCTTGGGAACAATACAATCACACAGTAGAAAAGATGCATTTGCCCACCAGTATTCATTTCCTTTCTTCAGGGTCAAAATGTTAAATATTACCTCAACTTAGACTGCCAGGTATTGCACTTTCCGTAGTGTATATTATATGACTGTACTTTTTGGTCAGAGGATGTGACACTTTTGTTTTCAGGAATTCTTTTGAACTGGACTTCATTCTCACAACGAAAATGAAAGTTTTGGTGTATCTACTAAAGCTTATTGTAGATGACCTCTGTTAAGAGTTCAGTTAAACAAAAGCACTACTACCATCTCCCTCTACTAGTTTTGACCAACAGCTTTCTAGCTTAGACTTATTCCTAAATTTTTCCTTCCTTCTTCACTTTCTTCTCTTTTAGTGGACCATCTCTACAGTGTTTTTATCTCTGTTCATATAAATTCCATTTCTGCTTTTGTCCTCCCCTTTTGTCTTCCTTCACTGTCTTCTTAGTAAATAACCCTCTTGAGACAGTAATATTGCTCTGTATAATTTACCTGCACTTCCTACTGGTTTCTTAACATTCATACTCCATATTTATTCCCACTGCCATCATGTCACTGGGTTGAAACATCTCTTCATTTATCTGTTTTTTTCCAGAGAAATAGTAGATTAAAAAAAAAAAAAAATGTTTCCTTCAAAAAATAATCTTACAACATTCAAGTGTGTGTTTGATGCCTTTCTAGAATACATACGTGGTTCTCCAGCACAGAAAAGAATTGAATAGTAATGGTTTTCTATTTAAAGAATTATCAACAGTACTATCAGTAATAGTGTCTTGATAAAGAAAATAACAATAACTAATTCAATACGGAGAAAAAGTTTGTTGACTGAAAAACAAAGAAAAATATCATATCTTTACCTGATCCTATAAAATCATTAGCAATAAAAGGACAGCAAGGAGAGAAAAATCAAGTGCTGAATCATGAAAAGAGTCAGCAGATCAAGGTCTTTCTTCTCAAAAATCTTTAACAGGGAAAAGAAGAAACAGTGGATATTATTTCCAATTATTTCTCAAATAGGAACAGAGAAAGGAAAATAAAAAATACACACACACACACACAAAAATAAAAAAAAATCCCTGACTTGGTGCTACTGGAGTTTGTAGCTGGAAGGAAAGTCCTTGCTTATATTGAAGTAAAGTTCTGAAAATAAGCAAAGAACAGATTTATTGATTTTTGGTGAAGTCTGGGTGTAAAAAAGAGAAAGAATAAAGAAGTGCTCTTTGCCCGCTATGTCCAAATGACATCCCCAGTGGCCTTCTTAATGGTGGGGGAGGGGAGGGGGCAGGTGCCTACCCCGGCACATGGACACAACTGCCCTTAGGCTAGGGCTAATGGTATTGGCTGAGCCTGCTGTAAGCCTCTCTTTTCTAATAGCCAACTTTCTCTGTGCGAGAAGACAGACAGATATTGATTGGTCCAAATGCCCTTGAGTTGACAACATCTGAAATGAAAATCCACAAGGCTAGCACAAACTTTCTGCAAGTTCAATTTCTGGAATCTGATTATGAGGCTGGACTGCAAAACCGTTCAGACATGTAAAAGGTCTCCTTTTGTCGCTGGCTTTATACGTGTAATTATAGGGAGATAAGTGACTTCGCCAGATTTGCCAGACAAATGTCAATTTTAAGAGGCGATTTAAGAGTAACAGCATTTTGATTAGAAGGAGAAAAGAAACCATCTCCATCATGAAGTTTAATGACAAAGGATGTAATGCTCAAAGATACAGGTCACATTTCTATGCTCCAAGAAATAATTAGATATAAACAAATAAAATATGCTTTCTCTATTCATCTGTTGCTATAAGGGATGCTTACAAAAGTTGCTCATTGATGGTAGAGAAAACTATGTGAATTTGAGAGAATTTACTTTTCAAGAAAGTTAGTTCATCCACACAAAGTCTGAGGTTCGGCCTAACATTGACTACAAGTGAGTTTAGTTTTATTTTCTAATCGTTTTTTTGTCCAGAATCAACACACTGGAGTTACACTTTACAAATGCTAAGGATAGGGAATGGAGAATGCTGGAGGAGTTTATTTGTATCTTATTAAACATTCCTTTTTATTCCGCAAATTCCTTCTCAATCAATACATTGACTACTGTATAAACCTTAAATAAAGCATTATTAAACTGGAAGCAGTGTTCATGTCTTAGTGAGTTATTTAGAAGCACAAAAGGTACACTCTTAAGAATCAGTCTTATGCCAGGTAAAGTACAGCTGGAATACACATTAAATTTATTCAGTCATTGATTTGTAATGTTGATCCTCCATGGCTTCATGTTTCTTTTCTCATTAATCTTAGTTAACCCTCTCAAAACAATGCCAACATCATCGTTTGATGTATTGAAGATCCAACACGCAGAGTGATGCTGCTTTCAAGGCTGTGATTCCTGCCATCAGTAGGGCTAAAGTCACAGAACCAGAGAATCTTTTTGCTTGTTTTTGTGTTAAAACCCAAAAAGATAGTTTCCTTTCAGATGGAGAAACAAATAAAGAATTTGTCCAGAGACAGAGCATCTGAATGATCTGGCTGCAGAGTGCTAATAGATCTACCTACTGAGTTCTCTTATGGTGCAAGGATAAAACTGCTGTAGTGTTTTCACCAACATCCATCTCCAGAAGAAAACCACCATAGGGGAAGACAGAAAGCTGCAAAGAGATCCTAATTTCAAAATTAAGATGTCTGCCATTAAACTGCCTCCAACTGTTTGATTAGAGATTATTCTTATTAAAATATTTACATCTTCTACCTGCAGCTCCTTCCTCTTCACAATATATCACCACTTTTATAGAGAAACTGGTCAAAGAGCAAGAGGAGAGGTCATTTTTGGAGGAGCCAAAAGCAAATATGCACAAGTGTGCAGAGACCTGGAAGCCTCAGGCATGCAACTGCTATGCAGGAGGTGACACTCGTCATTAAAACCCTGTCCTTTCCCGGGTGGACTGAACCAACCTTAACCTGTCACTCCTGTGGACTTCACATTGGACAAGCAGAAACTGAACTGCTGTGATTACTAGACACTCCTGGAAATCTTATCTGGGCTCTCCTTGTCAAGTACAGGTAACAATATATTTGTCACCATATGTCATGACACATGACAAATAGCTGTTCAGACTAAATGGCCTACCTCTATCATATCTCTTCCTGCAAAACCAAAGCTAGGTTCACAGTCACTTCTGAGGATGCAAATGCTTTTATTACACATCAGCTCTATGGGCTTGATCTATTTTAGAAACCATCTTTCTTCAAAATCTGTCTTTTAATTATCAGGTTCAAACTTCCCTATCTGACTTTTTAGCAAACTTTGAATCCCAACAACACGTTATCAATATAAGACAAAACTGAAAGAATTTCTCGAGTTTCCATTTTGCTGGTAATTATTTACAGACAGCATGAGAGCAAGACACAGATGAAGAATGTGTGTCCGCTTTCATATCCATGGAAGTTGCACTCAGCACCAAGGGGGAAATGTTTTAGCCAAGGATAAACTATGAAGTAAACATTAGAAGCAAACGTGAGTCTTGTTTCGGTAAATCCATCCCTTGAAACTGTTTCTTCCTTCAGTACCAAATAGTCTTTCTAATCTTTTGTCTTTTCAAATAGCTGTGATAATATTAAAACCATGCTTCATGGCAAATAGCATTTCTGGGATTTTCCTAAGAGATGTGGCTTTGGATAAGAAAGTGCAATTGAGTTAAAGCAGTAGGAGAGCCTGGAGTCAGTGGGGTTTGTTGTGATCAGTTGACCACTTCCCAGTAGGCGTCTCTGCAGTCGCTCAGAATTACTAAGAACCGTTTCAAGGAATATAGGTAATTCAGTCTACCAAATAAATAAATAAATAAATAAAACAGACAAGAACAACAACAAAAATAATAACAAACCCAGCTTAAAATACTTTTTAAAAAATCCTACTGGCATCTGAAAAGTAAAAATCTGTTGAGCTTGCTTTTAATCCTGGTGTATTTAACTAAGTAAAAATCAGATGGACAAAATTTCCTTATGTGCACATGGATTACAAAACAGGTATTTCTGTGACCACTGAAATTTTTAAGATGGAGAAATGACAACTATAATAAAATAATAATATTAATAATAATAAAAAAAAAACACAGACCACTTCTTTCATGCAAGTATGTCACATCACTTTAGAGATTAAATAAGAATGCACTATTTGACACACCAATTTGGAGTAGACATTAAAGCTGAAGAAATTCCTTGCTGTCAGAAAAAAAAGCATGTCATGTTTGCCCTGCCCTAAGCATGGCTCTCTGTGGCCTGGCTCTGATTTTTGCTGGAGTGCCTAGAAAAACTTTCTAATCCCAGTCATATTTTCTCCTAATTTTTCATGTTGAATTGAATTGAAGCTGGCTGATAATAGCCAGGACAAACAGCTGAGGAGCTCTCAGGTACAGCTCACACAATTTTCAGCCTCTTGTCTTTTCACTTAAGAGTCCCTGATCTAACATCAACAAGAAAAAAGAAAAAAAAATGGAAAAAAAAAAAAAATTCTAAGCAGGACTTCCATAGCCTCTATTGACACATAAATGCATGTATATATACATCCATACAGATGTCACACACTTCCCTAAAATACTGGTGCATGCAAAATTGAATGAGCACTATCTGCTCTTATTTTACCATTATTGCACTTCTAAGACAATACCCTGCTACCTCTATAAAGAATGATAGGGCAGGCAGGCTGGAGTAGCTGCAGGGGATCCTATGCCTGTTGACTGCCAAAGCTGCTTACTACTTAACAACTGATCAACTGGCCCCCAAGGCAACAGCTTAACAAGCCCCAGTAGAAGTGGACTCGAGATTTCTTCCTCAGCAAAGAAAATGAAACCATTTACCAGGTATGACCAATATCTAGGAATCAAGGGTAGCCACACCAACAACACTTCAGCTCCTGAGCTCTTTAGAAACAGCAAGGTATTTCTAGCCTGAATTCCTAAAGCCGAGCGCAGCTTACTGGCATTGCAGCAAGCGGGGGGAGCGTGGTTGGGGGCTGCCTCCCCCGCGGGCACAGGGGCAGAGGGGGGCTGCTTGGTGGGAGCACCGCCGTGCCCATGTGTTGGGTGTCAGGAGGAGAGAAAGGAGAGGGATTCAGCACCGAAATGCAGCAATTCCTCTGGGGTGAGATGTGGCAGCTGTTTACCAGCACAAAGCAATTCTGTACAGCCGTTTCGGAGAGGAAATGAAGAATACTGTACTTGGCCAAAACTACAGGGGGGATTTTAGGAAGGCAGAATTTAATTACCCAAGTTGGAATTTGGCCAGGACACCAGGGCTCACACCTCTGCTCTTGCAAAAAGTGCCAAGGGGTCTTTAATAGTAACAAACAGTCAAGATTTGGGGTTAGTGTTTCACCTGAACGACAGTGCCTTCAATAACATTTTGCTCCTTGACAGAGTGCTAACAAAACTTTATTCAAAAGCCCTTGGTTTTGCAGTCCTGCAGTAGTGTTACCATGAAGAACGACTTTTCTTATGAAGTTTCTGTTTATCTCAGGACCTTCTAGTGAAAGGTGCCTTGTAACACTTCTTCAGGTCCACTGCAGGAAATGAAAGCAGTCTTTCCCATTTTCAGGTGGGGTAGACTATAGAGACTGGCACCTAATATATCCAGATTAGCTGCATCAGCCCTGTAATCAACCAATAACCTGACACATTTCCCAAAGCATCTATACCCCTGTTCTTCCATCCCTCAAGTCAGCAATATTCTCTGTAGGAGACTTTTTAAAGCAATTTTTCAAAAGGAAACTTGAAGCTGGAGGGAGGGTTGGTATTTCTCAGTTTGTTTCTTTGACTTGCTTTTTTATAGTTTTAATCCTGCAACCATCAGGAGAGGTGTGAAGAAAACCTGCAAGGACAAACTTTATTTGAAAATTGGAATGACCTGTTGACAACTCACCTTCCTGCACACAGATTTACTAGCACATGTTACTCAGTGTATTTAGTAGGGCGTTATTTGCAGGACCAGGCAAGTGTCCCCCACTTCAAATTTTTTCTCAGTTTTCACTTCTGCCATTTCTTATTTAACCATAGTCTCCAAATTAAACCTTCAGCTTTTAAAATATTGTTTGATTCATGCCTCCTGCTCTTCATTTCTAGGTCATTATTATTTTCTCTTTATGAAATGTACTGAAGAACTTGACAATTATGAGTCTGCACACTGCTGATACATCTCTGTATTACGTTAACCAGTGTCACATCATTTCTTTCTACTTGTAACAGACTGCTTTAATCATAGAATCATAGAATCATAGAATATCCTGAGTTGGAAGGGACCCTTAAGGATCATCAAGTCCAACTCTTGACACCGCACAGGTCTACCCAAAAGTTCAGACCATGTGCCTAAGTGCACAGTCCAATCTCTTCTTAAATTCAGACAGGCTCGGTGCAGTGACCACTTCCCTGGGGAGCCTGTTCCAGTGTGCAACCACCCTCTCTGTGAAGAACCCCCTCCTGATGTCAAGCCTAAACTAAGATGTCAATCTTAAACTAAGATTGAAGCAAGAGTTGTTTTCCATTCTGTGCCACTGCAGTGCCTTCTATAGAAGGACTCATAAACTTTTCTGTGATAATCAAATTACTGCTATTAACAATAATAACACACAAGATATTGACTCTGGAACCTCACTAAGTTTCCATAGACTCTTTCACTAACAAAAGCTTCTTAGAAAAAATGAAGTTTTAAAAATTCTGACTAAATCAAAAATACATGTGGCGATTTCTAAGAAGGTCAGAGTCCCCGTGAAGTAGGACCATACAACAATGAGGTCCTAAGCTTTTGGAAGAGCTGTGCCAGGTTTCAGAGGCAGATTTTTGGAGTTTACCAGCAAGCTCCAGCTTTTCTCAGGTATGCTCAAACTTATGCATTTCAATCAAGTTTGCAAATAGTAATCCTTATAACATTATAGCACTCTCAATCTGTAGGGAGATATAAGAAGGATCTTTAGGACGCTTCTCAATGAGTTCCAATAAGTAGAAATTGAGCATAAAAGCAATAAACTGGTTTTACATCATACTCAATATCACATTCAACACATGAGAAATGGATGACATGCTACGTACACATGATTTCAGTGGAAAATTAAAAGGGTGGGGGGGGTGGCAAAAAATGTTCAAATTTACTCAACAAAAGTATAAATAAAAGCTTTAACTCAAAATTCTAAGCATGACTGCTCCTGCGATGCAGCAACAGTATGTGAAATGTGAGCTCCATGTCTGCCAGCACCAAGAGGATTTCAATATCACAAGTCTTAATGATTTCTATTGCCTCATTGTAGAATTCTCTGAAAGAAAACACGGGACTGGATCAATGTAGTCATTGACTGACTCAGTGTATGGATAACTGATGCACATTAATACAGTCTGCATTCAACTGGAGTGTTCCTCAGAATTACAACTAAAGGTATAACAATGCAACCTCAACCTGAGTAATAGTTGAATTGACTTTTCCAGTTCTGTTTTCAAGTAGACGCTGCTAGCTCCATTGCAAGGTAGTGTTGCAAGCCCCCAAGCATCCTCTCCATAAAAAGTGAAGTATCTTTGGATGAAATTACCCTCTGATACAAACCTTCATAGAATACATCATCACCGTTTAAAAGTACTTTGCACTTCTAAAGCATCTCTGTAGAGTATACTGATCTATAGGTGCTTTATATATACTTTTAAACCTCACAGGAGATGGTGTGAGATAAGAATCAATATTCTCAGTTTATAGACGAGCAACCAGATTAAACAACATACCAAAGGCTACAGATTTTTGCACCATGTGCTCTTAAACTGGAATCCTTTTCTGTTGCTGGAATTCATACACAATTGTCTCCTAAGCTACAATATTTATCCTTGTCTCAACTACCAAGAACTTGCCTTTAGCATGTAACTATTCTCCAACTTTCCAACTTGCTTTTTTTTCATTTGTTTGTTTTACTGACCCTCTGCATCACCTCTATAACATGGAAACCCAGACAAACCATCAAGTCCTGCTTTCTGACATAGCAGAGCAAGGGGATTAGAGAATAACAGTTCAGCCTGTAAAAGTAAATTACATATACTGTACATGCCATACTGCATTTTATGTGCTGCAGAAGAGATCTTGTCTGTGCAGCTGAGGGCTGAACAGGGTCCTGGGTGTTACACTGTTTATTTCAATGGAAAAGTGACCAGAAGTAGGAAATCCCTATGACCAATAAAATTAACACTGCAGTTCACTAGTACCCAGAGGCCAATGGCAAGCCATACACTTTGAATTTTTGGGCCATGGATACCTAGCAACAAATAATTCATCATTCCAAGATAACTATCCAAAGTAAACAAATACAAAGTCTCAAACACAGTTTTTAAAAGAAATAAAACCTTAAATATCTTCTTCCCAAGTGTTCATCTTAGAGTTAGATTAGTTCAGTGTTTGGTCCACTTTTTTGGCACAGAAAAACAAGCAAAAGCTACTTCTGTGTTGGGAATATTTGTAAAGATAAATGAGGGGAAATGTACAGAGAAAGTTTAACCTTTGAGAAAGTTTAACATCCAGAATTTTAGAAAATGAGATTCCAGATTCTGCTTTAGTGTGGTTAAGTTGCACCTTTGAATGTTGTTTTGATTTGTTTCAGCAGCAAAACTTCCTTTCTAATGAATGAAGAGAGTAAACCGGTAGCATGGTGTGAAACACAATTATCCACAGTACAGCTGCTAACAAAGTCACTGCTATAGAGTTTCTTGGTATATGTCTTCTATATTGATTGATGATGTCATTTAACAAATAATTAATAGGTAAATATATCAAAATAATGTCAAGATTTGAATATGAAAAATGTGCTTTTTTTTGCTTGCTTTTCCTTTATTGAAACTGATTATTCTAATTTCACTGTTAGAAAATAGATCAATCATGAGAGTCATTTTTGCAGCTTAGGTTATTCAGTATGGACTAGTCCTCAGTTTAAAGCAGAGAGATCATTGTTTTTTGGTTCCATGCCACATGAAGTCTAACAAGTTTAGTAAAGAATATAAGGCATAACTGTGACTTCTGTGAAATAAATACAAACTTTCTCCAACTTTCTCCAAAAAGTCACCATGACTCTTTGGGGTAACACATACGTAGGTACCCCTTAGCCAGAGATTTATCCAGTATAGGTATACTCATGGTATAAACTTCAGTTCCATTGTTCCTTCTAAATAATGATGATAAATAATTTATTGTGATATCAGATCTCAGCTATGAAAGCTTTTATTTAAAAAATAAAAATATCTTCTCATGCTTCTTCATTTTTGACTTGGTATAATTTCAGAAGTTCTCAGTAACCATTTTCCAGTTATTAGCAACTCTCAAACAGGACAAAAGGTTGTCACACACAACAATTGCTGTAAGTACAAGGCTAAGTTAGTTAAAATTATACTGTTAAAATTCAATATCTAACTATTTATACATATATCTGTGTTTTTGCTTCCATGTCTTCCTTCACAGAAAAAAAATCCCAAATACCTGTTAGGTTGCCTAGACAGATGTTAGATATGTTGAAACATTTTTGAAGATTTAAATTATAGCCACCAAAATAAAGTTCATGAATATTTTCATGTCTAGGTGTATCTACAATTTTTCTTTTCCACTGAAAGAATTTCGCTTAACATCATGGGTCAATCAAGTGTTTTAGTCTCAGGAGAAAGTGGAAGAAATCACTTGAAAATGGCTGGAAAAAATCTTAGTTCCAGAAGGAGTTTTGAAAAGGTGGATTCAAGGTCAGCAAAGTGCTAAATGCTGTTCCCGACTCTTGCCAATCCCTTGGTGCTCCCGTTCATACAGCAAGTTGATTAGAACAAGCAGAGCTGACTGCCTTAAAGATGCCTTGTAGCTGGCCACACTGTATCTGTTAGACTTGTAAAAATAAGGTATGTTTTATGGAAAATGAAGGCATATGTCCTTATACATCTTAGAAAAGGAACACATGCTCTGAGTCTTAAAAGGTATAAATGTATAAGCTGTGATTTTAGTCATAAAGATACATAAACACATTTTATGAAATCTCTCTCAGTTTGCCTGGAAGATCTGAAGAATGGTGCAACTTATATGTCTAATCAAAGTGGTCTTTTCTTGACAAAACTATTTTTCCAAACAGAATTTAACGATAGAGCAAAAGCAGCTTTGAGTTTAGTTAATCCTGTTCTGTTAAGCATGTATACATAAAGCACAATGATCAAAGTAATGAATGTCATAGTATTTTGGAGGTTACTGTCTTATCTAGAGAGCAAATACCGCTATTGACTTGAATCCCAATAAACTGACATTATTATGTGCCAACCAGTCATTTTTATATTAAGAATAAGCTAGTACATGTAGAATTGATTATAAAAGCTAAATGCTCTTGGGATCCCCTACACTGAAAATAAGCTCAACAAGCTCACAGAAAAGCTAAACAAACTGTACAAGCTTGTGAAGCTTTGTTTAGGCTGGAGATACTGGAGGAAAAAAAATAAAAAATAAAATAAAAAATAAAGAGAAAAGATTTTAAGGTTTGGAAGTAGGTCTTCAAAAAGATCATCTCAATAACTACTGGATTCTTTAGCTAGAAGGAGGTTAATTTTCTTTTTTTTTTTTTTTTTCTTCCCAGTGTTTTCATTAATTCAATACATCCCAAACCAGTTCAGAACATAGACTTCAATAGATGACCTAGCAATTAGCTGAACATATAAGGTTTCTGACTTTACACAAACTTACCTTCTTGTTTAACTTCAAGTACACATTTTTTTTGCATCTGTAAATTATCAAAGGTAAAATAATGTACACAAGATTACATGATATGAAAAGTGAAAATTTTAAATTCTTATAACAGTTATATTTTGGGAGAAATCAGTACTTTTTTTTAAACATGCATTCATGTACTCACTTTCTAGGCAAAATATATACATACTTTTCAACAATAATTTGAGAATTTCTGCCACCAATCATTTCAGAATTATTTTTTGTACAGTTCCAAAATTTATTAAGAAAATCTAATACAATATAATCAGCTTTTTACCAAAATTTCACCTGTACACAGCAATTTATGATTTAAACAACTGGAATCACTGAGATTTACCACATGAAAAATACGGTGTTCTATATCAAAAGAATAAATTAACACTACTGTAATTTATAACTACCATTTTGAATTTCATAGAGGTAATTCAGTAAAATTATTTACCTAACTTCATTAACACAAATCTCTGACATACAACAAAGTCAAACCTCAATTTCAAGCCAAAGTTTTTATGTGATTGATAAACCATAAAAATAATACAACAGCACTATTATCACATTGGATTAAAATTAAAACAGGATGCAGACTATAATCCAAGGTGGTTTTAGCTAGTTTTTATGTTTTTTTCAGAATTTCACAAAGAACCTTATTTCATCTCTAACAACAAAACAAACAAACAAAAAAAAAACTGTTTTGATACCTACCCCTTTTGCAGTATTAAAAATCACTTCAACATGACTTCAAAAGTTTGGGGAGTAATTCCATACCTTTTGTACCTGTGCAAAACTTATCTTTCCATGCTTTCCTTAGAGCTTCTGTATTTCTACCAATTTTCTATCTAATAGGATTTCAATGGCTACAAAGTTACTGTAAGATTTTCATTTTTTATGTATTTGTTCTGAAAATAGAAGTCTAATGCATGAATTCCTTGGTGGAATTCCGTGACTGCTTATGCAGAAGGCCAGACTGGATGACCATAATAGTCCCGGTAGGTCTTAACATCTATGAATCAATTAATATATGAATATGATATAATTTAGAGTGTTGTTTTCATGGATTCACTTGAGATTAAATACAAATGGTTAAGCCTTAATTATTTTAACATCTGATATTTGTCAAGCAAATTGCTTCAAAATCAAACCATGACTTTCCATCCTGGTGAAAACATTTAATTACACTAACTACTAGTAAAATTAGTTCAGTCTGGTCTCAAATGCTTTTGGTTAGTGTTAAATACTGACATGCCTATTTATCATCCCTCTGGGTTCTGATGCTCAGTAATGTTTCCCAGTTCCGTCAAGAAAAATGTTGACACACTCACCTGCAGCAGAAGCAACACAACAACATACTTGTGCCTTGTTCAAGCATTTCCAAAGCGCTGAAGTGTAATAAATATGATTATTATGAATACAAGGACATTTCAGAAGAGCTAAAAACATTATTTTTTTTGTATAAGCTTAAGAACTTTTTTAAAAGCCCTCCAAACAATAACTCTAAGTCAGTAAAAGAATTGTCAGCAACAATTCAATTCACATAAAAGGAAGCAATGCTTTTGACACACAACCAATGGAAGGTATTATGATTATTAGTAAATCACCCTTCTGCTGAGGACCTGACAGTTTTTTGATAACGTAACTCACATGGAGAAAGTGGTAGGACCAAGAGAACTATATTTTCATGAACTCTCCAATCTATTTTCCTTGTAGCAGCTGAAAATTTCTCCAGGAAAATTCCTCCATGTTGCAAAGATTTTTTTGGAAATGGGCTGACAGTGAGCCAAGCCAAGAAATAGCAGAATTCTGCAGGGAAACAGAGTGTTGTTTAAAAATGAGACATTTACTAACATCGGTGTTATGTTATTTATGGTTATTAATATGAGAGTGACCACAATAAACTGAGGTAGCATTATATTGTTTTCATTTGTTTGTACTATACATTTTCTTCATGACAGTGAAAAAGGTTCTCTGGAATTACTCTAGCACTGCATAACTGGGAATAGCACAGTGAAATATAGCAGAAAAAATAACTTTCAGCCAAATAGTGTGTTACTTAACACTGTGACAAAAACTGGCTTTTATTACAAGAAGTCCACATATTTAAGTATCACATGTTCTCAATGCATAACTCATTCTTACACTCTGAGTTTCACTCATGCGGGAAGGCAGCCTGCTAAAACCCTGTTTTAAATGCACATTGTGATAAAAAATAGTGTCATTGCTTTAACATGAAGATTTCTACAGGCTCAGGTCCTGCTCAAAAGCCATCACTGCCTGAGTAGCTGGTTCCAGTTCTGGACAAATATTTCTGTGCTGGTACAGAATCAAATATATCCTATATAACCACCTCAGATGAACAATATATAGAGAGAGAATTAAACTAATTTATACCTATGTAGAATTGAGAAACATTAAATATGAGCATTTTAAGAGTACAAAAAAAAAAAAAAGTACATTATGTTTGTCAAAAAAAAAAAAAAAAAAAAAGAAAAAAAAAAAAAAGAATGAGATAGTTTAATTAGGATTTTGTAGATCTGTTAAAATGTATAAGGGTAGAGCTCAGGCTGCAAATATAACCTTACCTTGAGAACTTTTCCCTGATAGGATCTCAGCAGAACCTGCTCCTAATAGTGCATGTTTCTCTGTGTTGTTTGTTTTTTTGATTTGGTTTGGGTTGGGTTGGTTTTTTTGTTTGTTTGTTTGCTGTTTTTTGTTTGTTTGCTTGTTCGTTTGTTTTTTCCTAGGACAAGACACACACACTGGTAGAAAGGTGTAGTCAAACACAAAATGCTCTTCAGGCTGGTAGTTCTGATCTCCTTTAATCTCCTTCTCTTGATTAACAGTAAGGGCTTCTGTGAAGGACAATTGACTTGGGTGCAATAGGTCATTTTCCGGTCTCAACCTTGACAGTGTAATCAGATACATGGCATGCTTAATAGAGGTCAGTTAATGCAAAGATTAAAATTAACTGGAAGTCAATAAGGGAATAATAAAGGAAAATGATCATCCTGTTGCTCCTACTTTGAAAGAGTAAACCTTACATTGCAGGCCAGTAGTAAAAAACATTTAGTCACAACTGATCCAATAGGCCTTCATAAGCCCTCCAGCAAACAATTTAATGATTTCAGGTACCCTTTAAACTAAGTGGCCAATCACTGTTAAATCCTTTGGTATTCATTGTAATAACATTGATCATGATGAACTCTTTTGGTATTAATGTGGATGTAATATATACCTTTTTAATTATAGAACAAGAAAATCCAATTACCCCTTTGCCTCATCAAAGTTCTTTGCTAGCTGTGACTATTTAAACATACATTATGAAACATTCAAACTGAAAGAGATTTTTGTGCAAAGCAAGGGCCAGATCCTGCTGGATGCTGACCCCTCTCATCTCACAGGCATTTCGGGAGAAAGCAAGTGTGCCAAGCACCTCTGAGCAGGCATATGGTCCTTTGCAGAATCAGGCCTCAGTAGCACATGGAAGGATACAGAATGTAATGAGAGGCTTTAGGAAGACCCTGATTAAAAGGGCAGAAAGCATTTGTTTATGTAATGGAGTGGAAGCTGTTCTGAATACTTAACACGGTTGGTTGGGACACGATTTATTCTGAAGAAAAGGAGAAAAAAAAAAATGATGAGCTGAGCAAACTAATTTTGTTTTATTCCATGTGCCACAGGCTGAATGCTCCAAGTTTTTGACCTGGCTGCAGGAGATGAGTTATATTCCAGCCCAGGTCTCCCAGCCAAGCACCCAACCTCTGATGGCTCTCGCCTACCGCACTGCCAAGCAGCCCATGGGAACAGATCGGTCTTGCTGGCCTTTCCTGAGATCTGCTCAACCCATTTACCACACCATGTGGGCACGGATTGTTTACACAAGTAAGACCACTATGGTTTCCCCCCAAATCAATAATGAGAAAGAATTATCTAGTGGAAAAAAAATACATATTCTTCCCAAGAGATTAAAGGCTTTTTTCTTATTCAGTTCCTACTTCGGGAAAACTCTGACAAGCTGAGCACAGAGTTAGAGATTTAACTGTCGGGAGGTAAGAGCAAAAGAAAAATAAAGATCTGGAATTAAGCTCTTCTTTTTTGAGTTGATCCTCTGATGTAAATAAAGCTAGCTTCAGAAATATATAATTACACTGTGAATCACACAGGTTCCCTTACACAGTGGGAATCGACCTTTTTGAAGGATGAGCTCGTGTCCAATGATTGATCTTCATTAGTTAATGAAAAACATGGGGGCTTGTTCAAATATATTTAGAGTTGTTTCTTCCTAGTAACTGCCCAATCAAAACTCAACTCAGAGGTTTTATATTTTGCTTGTTTTTTTTTGTTTGTTTGTTTGTTTTCTGACCGTCCCATCATTTCAGTTCCTCCAAAGCAATATTTATTTGTCAGAACAGGTCCAGCAGAACTTCTTGTTTCATAATGTCACCAAGGTAGAGTATGAAATATTGCAGAAATTTGCTGCTAAAATTAACCTGTTTTGTATTTTCTTATTTCAGTTCAAAACTACCACAGAATCACACAAACAAGAAAATTGCTTGATGACGCCAGTATATTAATCCAGGCACAGTTGCTCGGAATGGCAAGTTGCAGTGTAAAGCACCTAGCTTGGTAGGTATGCCATTGGACTTGGGATCGAGTGAGTGATGTACTACAGTGTATAAATACACCTAAATATATAATATATACTTAAATATACCCAAACTATATGTGCTTTAATGGGAAAATGACATTGTAATCATGACAGACTGGAATTCATAAGTTATCACTGAAGGTTTGTGAGCTAATTGCCTGATTTCTATAGCTCCATTGCAACTAGAACCCATTAATCTCAGAAGTAGGATTCAGAAGGAACAATACCAAATTTTCACAATGCTTTAACGCTATGTGAGGCAGTTAAGGATTAATAAAGATATTTTAAATGTAAAAAATCTTGTTCTTTCTTTAGAAATTACATTCTGAAAATCTTTCCTAAACATTATTTGAATAAAGCCTCATTACTCACAGTCCAGAGAAGTTCATTAGGAGAAGATCACTTTGGAAAGCATTCAACTAACTAGCCTTTCTTCTCAGCAGTGAATTACATTAGCTACTTCCTAGTTATTTAAATCTTGAAATAAAAGATGTAAACGCTACAGTGACATCTTAAGATCATTGGTAAGGCAGGTCTTGCATGCACAAAAATGCCCAGCTGGTCTGGAGATAAAACAGATTGATAATTAGTTGCAAAATGTAACATTTCATCAGGAATATTTTGAATAATCCAATTTATCTTTGTCAGATATGCGGCACATATTTTTTTTCCTTCGGAGGCTCTTTGTTCTTTAACATAATATTATAATTTCAGCCTCCTAATTAAAGCGCCAGTCGGTCGGACCTGCCTTGATGTCACGCGGCGGACCGGGGGCTGGCGGCACGGCGCACAGATAAGGTGCGTGCCCCGAGCCGCACACTGCCACGGCGCCTGCTGCCTCCCACCACCCTACGGAGGCTGCAGCCAGTTTGATACGGGGAGATCAAAGCCGGCCGGTTTGAAGGGAGGAGGCCTGGCTCTGCTGGCTGGGCCGCGCGATTGGGGCGGGCGTACAGCAGCTGGGACCGCTGCTTCTTTGCGCTCTCAAAGCAGAAAGCAGCCCGACAGTGTGGGCTCCCACTGCCGCGTGTTTTCTAATTAACTGATGAGACGGCACCATCCCTCCTGGCTGCCCACGCCAGGCGTGGAGGTGTGTGTCCCCAGCGATGTCCCAGAACAGGTGGCTGTACCAGCGTTTGGTGTCCCCATTGAACAGGAGAGCACTGCCTGCCTTTGCCAGTGCCGTCTCAGTGGTCCCAGGTGAGATGCCCACCGCCTTTCACGGCTCCAACCTTTAGCCCCAGAGCAGCAAAGGGTGTTCCTTGAGCACACATGGCTTTTTAGTGCACCCAGCCAGGAGGCCAGGTTTACCACAGATGTATCAAAGCCACAAAAAGGGCCTTGCAGAGGCTCTTGCAGAGCCACCGAGTGCCTGTCGGAAAGCCCTGTCCAGCTCATTCCATGTCCAGATCCACACGTGTCAGAGAACAGCTTGCAATGACAGAAGGCATTTAGCAAAGCTATTTTCTCAGAAGTGATACAATACCCAAATATCTCAGCAGCCTAAACAAGGCTGAAAGGTTTCCTGTTGGCTCTTGTAACACACCTGTCAGCTCCTCCTCAGCCTTGCCATTCCAGCACTTACATTTATGCACCATCAGGGGCCAAACAAGATTTTGTGACCTGCAGCAAGAGCTCATACCCACCCATGCTGCTGGCTATTCCGTGTACAACACATGAAGTAAACTCTGTCTCACATACAAGAGTCTGACTTTTCAAATTTCTATTCATATTTATGAAAATAAAATTAATTTGGGACCTAGATTAAAGTTTCTCGCTTGTTCTTTCCCAAACTACCTTCAAGAGGAGATGGAAGTCATGTAGCCTTATCAGACTGCACCTCTGATATGATAATGATATCTGTACTGCCCAGAAAGTAGGTCACAGTAATTCTTCATAACAGTTTTTGTAACCTACTCAGGGACTACAAGGCCAGCTATTTTAAAGATAATTCTGAATTCCTTTAATAAGATTTTATTGGATTCAGATAATTGATCCGATTATTGAAACCTGGGGAAAGTGCTATTGACCTGAATATATAAATCAGTAGTTCTGTTTCTTAAATGAATTTAGGTCATTACAAACTTACTACCTCTGCTTAGTATCGGGAAAGGTGCTCACTGCAGGCCTGACAGAGACACATCCAGTCCTCATACATGGTCCTGTGCATGTAACACCCAAACTGCTCCAGCAGCTCATCCCTCTGCATCTCAAGATGGATCAAGGATCTTGAAAGTTAAGTTGAGCTCATCACAATTTCTTTTATCTATAACAATAGGCATCATGGCTTTCGCTTTCTTTAATTTTTTAATTTTTTTTTTTTTTGTAGGCAGCACCAGCGATGTCTGTACCTCTACAGCTGTTTGTTCTCTTGTTTCCAGTACTCCATTTAGATCTGACAACTCAGTGCTAGAAAACTCCAATGTCTTTTCCACCTTACTCTTCGCCTAGTTTCCCTACTCTTATCTATATTTTTCTCTGTAATTCTTAAAATCTTTTTATCCTTTCCATGCTCACTCTGTTGTCATCCATCCTCTCAGGGAAGGAGGACCTGGGAGTCCCTTTCACTTGCACCTCCTCCTGGTGCATCTTGCTCGCTCCTTGCCCCATTACCTGCCCTGCTGCAGGGTGGTTGGGTGAATGCCTGGCCTCGACTGCTCCACAGCCACTCCCAACCCCCAGCCCAGTGGGGCCACATTGCACAGAATCTTTCTGTCCATGTGTCCTGCCCCGCACCGGGGTCTGTCCTTGCTTTTCCCAGCCATGTGCACTTGCACACACACACTAAAGGCTTTATCTAGGTGTTGTGAAAGGAAAAAATCCCATTTCTTCACTTCTTGCAGTTTATCAAGTCTTGGTGTGGGGTGACCAGTTGCTCTGATTGCCTGGGCATGCCCCACTGGCTGGGCCATTGCTCACCCTATTTCTTTACTTTAATGCAATGCACTTGATTAGATCTCACACACCAGATACAGCAGTGATGGACATGATAGAAATACGCACAGAGACAGAAAGCTGGAGCATCCTCATTCCCACTGGTCATATATAATGTTACTGAAATTATTTGTACAGCCATGCCAGGGACGTGCTGCTATCATCCTGGATCAGTTCCTGATGACTGGCCTTCTGCAGAAGCAGTGGGTTGCATTCACGAGGAGTTGGGAAAAAAAAAAAAAAAAAAAAAAAAAAAAAAGCACAATTTCTTTTCAACAATACTCAATTGTATAGTTGTCAAAATATTTTTTTTCCTTGACCTTAATAACCACACTTTTAATTTGACTATGCAGACTAATTTTTCCTTTCACCTGGATTTTGCTTTTTACATGTATCTTTTTCTCTCTTACAAACTCCATGCATCACTTGTGCTACTTCAAGTGTTTTCACAGCTCTTCTGTCCTGAAGCAAAAGACTTTCTCCAAATACTATATCAGCCTGTTAGCAGCTCCAAGCCAGTGGCAGTTCTACCCATCTTTCTTTAACCCCTCTGAGTTATCTGAAGAGCTGAAACAATAGGAAAGCTTTGTCTATTTGGGTAAAGACACAAAAAGAGAAAGTATTAACTAGAGAGTTTAAAATAAAGACAACAAGCAAGTCTGGCATTGCATACCATTGCTCTTTAAAGCACTTTTTCGATGCTCTCCAGTGGTTGCCTCCATCCTTCATGTTCAGCTCTATTTTAAGACGCTTCTTGAAGACTACCTGGGATGAGTGGCCAAAGCCATCCTGACTTTGCAACCCTGAAAGCCCTCCAGAGCTTTACTCCGGCCCTCAGTAACCAACCTGTTCAGTTGTGCTTCTCTGTGATTTCTCCCGTGCGGCTGCATTTTATTTTGTTGTTGTGGAATTACATGCTCTAATTGCGTAAATAAACAGTCAGAAACCAGCCCAAACCCCTGGGCATCCTGAGGGCTTTCCCTTCCCTGCAGACTCACTGTCCATTTCCAGGTTCCCACTATCTTTGCTTTTCTCCTTTTTTCCTGCTTGTACTGCCTAGAGGGGAGAATTTGTCACTGAGCGCAAGCAACTCTCAAACTTCTGAGAAAATCGTAAACAGGCTGCAGTCCCCTATGAAAGTGAGGAAAACAAATTTGTGAAAGGAAAAATCAACCATCTTTAGCTTATTTAGCATTGAAAAGCTAATTGCATTCATCCTCAGAAGCATTAAAAACACCTCAAAGATTTGCAAAATACACAAACTCTTGAGCCAGCCTCTGGGACAGTCCCTCTCACCTGTGCTGGGGGTGGATGGAGACAGAGCAGCCCTACAGACTCCATCCCCCCAAAAGTCCCAGGCAGGTGTACAGGTCGCCACCCCAAACTTCAGGGTAGGAAGCAATGCCCCAGCACAGCCCAAGCAATGTTGTTGTCCTTCCCTGAGAAGCAGAGGCTGGGTTCCTCAACAATGTCACTAAAACTATTAGATTTATTTATATATATATATTTTTTTTGAATAAGACATTGTTCAGTCAGATGTAAGGAAAGTAACTTCATGAGTATTTTCCTAAAGCTCTTGGAAAAAAAAAAAATAAATGACTTTGATAGAGTCCTACAGCATTTATTAGGTGCAATTCCTGAAAACATCTAAAAAAACATACAGTCAATTCCTACAAAAATTACTTAGGAAAAAAAAAATAAAATAGAATACAATAAAAAGAAGGAAGAAAAGAACAGAAATGATAATGTTACCTGGGATTTTTACAAAAATAAATAAATAAATACAAATTTCTACAGTAAGATAAAACCCTCGATTAAATTTTACAGTCTAGTATAAAAAGCACTACATAAAGGTTGTTATTTTCTATTAACTATTGGGTTTTTCTTTAGGGCTCTCGCTAGCTCAGCAGGGTTTTTCTCAGCCCTGATTTAAGACAGCCGGAGCTCAGACCAAACCAGTGAGGAGGATTTTCTTGAAAGTCGAGGGAACTGTCAGGTCAGAAGAAGAGCACGGGCACAGTACGGGCGATCATTTTCCCTTTCCCTATTCCCAGACGGACAGCACAAGGACACGCAGAAGCTGGCCCCAGCTGCAGCAGCTCCCGGAGGAGGATGCTGTTTGCCCAACATTAGGCAATGCAACTTAAAAAATGCAATAAAATACAATTAGCATCTCCTGTAAACACCAGCTTCCAACCAGGAGACTGTATGAGGAAAAAACATGCAAACAGGAAGCTAGATGAATAGAAAAGAGAGAAACTGCAGGGTGGTGAGAAAATGTGCGTGGTCCCCACCTCGGTGGTGCCCTTGCCCCCTTTGGGTTTGGGTTGTGGCCTGGGGCCTATCCCAAGCCTTCAAGCTCCTGAGTGTGAACAAAGACTTTTGGGGTAGTAGGAATTTACACAATTCCTGTTTTCCTTTCCTTTGTTGGTGTAAAATAAATAAATAAATAAATAAATATATGTTGTACCTAAAAAAATATTGAATGCTTTTAGCACAAGAAATAGTTTTTTGTCTGCTTTATCTGTATGTTATTTTGCTGTAGGCTTCTTAGATATCTACAAATCTCTAATTTCGAAACACAGGTTTTCCTTTCTTTTTGTTGATCCTTTCCAGTGAAATAATTGCAAGTACAGTTAAGTTTGTGTGTAATCAATATCCTCCTGCCAGGTTAAGGGGCTGTGATAACAAGAAGACAGTCCCTCTCCAAAACAAATCACTGACACTTACTATTAATCATTTCTGAAGGTGTTTTGTTTGTTTGTTTTTTCAAACCAAACATGAAGAAGTGTATTGTTTGTACGCACAATCATAAAGTGATCATTTGCGAGAGCTACAGATTATCTGTGTATAGTATAATCTTTCATCGGAGGTTTGTGTTGGATGGGCCACAACATTTTATATAAACTGTAAATGGTACATAGCTCAGCAACATGCTAAGATGTATGGGTGAGTCTGCAGATTAACAAAGTAAATGTATGAATAAAGGAAAATACCACTTTTTTACCAAATAGAAGCCATCGTCTTTTCATAGGCTTTGTAAATATGTCATTTCCAATCTGAAAAACACATTTTCAGTAAATTCTCAGAGCACGAATATCAAGATGCCACTAGAAAATCTGTAACATTAGGATGTCTCAGCAGTCCTCTCTTTTTCTAAAAAAAAAAAAAAAAAAAGTCCTATTTTAATTCATCCATTTAGAAAAAAGGAAAGAATATAATTTATACCAAATGAAGGTGACATATACATTGTGATATGTCCTAAAATTCAATCATGAATTAACCATAAAGCAAAAGTAAGTTGAAGTCAGTGTGAAAAGGAAAAAGAAATAAAGCCACACCTAAATTGAAGAACTCTTTCTCTCTAGCAACTTCGTCAGCAGGTCTGACTGTCATCAGGGGATAAATCAATTTGCAGCAGCTGCGGACAGCTATTTAAGTGTGAGCCCTGAATAGCTTAATTGGGGAAGTGTGTTAAAAGTTGAAGGCATGGAGTTGCATGTGGTTTGCAGTATCCTTGCAGGTGTGTGTGTGCAACGCACTTGGAAAATGTAGCTCTTTAGAAAATCTCTTGCTCACCATCTTGGCAGTCATGACACACTTGTCTCTGCTCATCCATGAAATTCCCAGATATTGTTATCTGATTCATAGAACTTTATCAAATGAGAGAGCAAAATGATGGCACAGAGTGGAACTGATTTAAAAGTTAAATTTTAACTTTTAAGCAGAGGTGGGCCTTTGAGGACAGGAGATGAGAGTGCTGGTGGTACAGGGCAGGTCCAGCTCTGCCAACAGCCTCCAAAACCTTGGGAAAGGCTCAGGAGATCCTGCAAAGCCCCTGGGAAACACATCCTGGCAGCTAATGGAGAATATTATATATCCCATAGCTTTACCTCATCTAATGTAAATATTGCTATCCAAATCTCTAATTGCTCTTTTTTAAACCCGTGACTCTCCATACTTCTGGAAATCTTGTGGCAATGCATCCCACTTCCATGTCCTTTCATCAGCCTGAGACATACTCCCTGTCACCTCCTTTGGCCGTGCCTGTATTCTTACATCAGCAGAAAGGGAGAAAAAAGGGTATCCTGGATAATTTTCTGAGTACTACTCATTATTTGATACCTCTTTACCATTTTCATTCTTGTTAGCCACAAAATTCATCTTCCGATCTTGACAGCCTCTCATCATGCACAAACCTAGCCCTGTGTCTAATCATTTCCATCAACTGTCTGTGAACTTTTTATATTTCAGCTGTATCTTTTTTGAAATGGAAATGAATACAGTGTTCAAGGCAAAAGCACATCACCCCTTTATGTAACAGTATTCAAATATTTCAGCACTATTTTCCCTTCTGTATTTGCATACATCCTGTGCTGTGGTTTGCTTTGTATCAGCAGCGATGCACACAGAAATTGGTTTCGATGAAGGACACACAATGTGATGCCCACCACTTGATTTGGTGGGCAGAAGTCATCTGGTTCTCACTGTTGTCACCAAGAAGTGGGTCAATCTTTTTCTCCATACAGTACTTTTGCCCCTAGGAGGCTAAGTCTTGTTAGAAGAGTACTCTGGGCACTTATCAAGTGTCCTGAGAAGAGTTAAGTTGCTTTATGCATCATCAGCACTTACCTTGATGTCCTCAAGAGACCTGAACATGTTGGGATCACAGGACAGAGCTGAACTGTTCCTCAAATGAGGAACTCAGACCTGCTCCTGACACTCCAGCATCCCAAGGACGGGGCTGTATTGGGCACAGCCAGAAGCTTTTTGCTCTGCTCCCAGCATCAGCCACACAGCATAATGGCCATGCTTGCTCTGTCTAAATCCATTTGCTTTTGGATGCTTAATAAAGCTACTTTTAAAGCTGCTTCTTTACTCATGAGTGGAAGTGACACAACAGCATTGTTTTTCCAAATATTGGAACCTCAATAATATATCGCACTACTCTCTTAACCACAAAGGTATTTTTTAACTAAAGCAGGGTGTTTTTTATGGGTCAGATGTTGTTGTCCTACTGTACCACAGCTTGTATCCTCCTGATACCACACATGTTTGTTCTCTACTTAATTTTTAATGTATGAATTTGTTTTTATATTAAAATTCAATAAAATTTTAATTATAAAACATAATATATCACACTGAAGTATATATATCTGCAGAGACACACATCTGTGGTTTTACAACAGATGTGTGTATCTCTGCAAATATTTAAGATGCAGATTTCACCATTAAAACAAGCACTTACCCAGTTTGATTACAGCTGAAAATTTCAGGTAGGCCCAGGTTGAATGCCCCTAAACCAGTCCCCGATCTCAGTGGAAGCTGAAAGGTGATAACTAGACACTGGATGTCACAAGGGACCAGGAGGAAAAGGCAGAATTCGAGTCATGGGAAGCTGAAAGACATGCAGAAATGAACAAGTTTAACTAGTTTTTGCACCAATGTGTTTTTATAGATCTGAATGCTTTCTAATTAGTTTTGATTTTAGCCTTTCTAGGTAAGGACATCTTGCAACCTGACTTTTCTGAATCTTTTATCCACCTAGCATTGAGTGGCAGAGGAGACATGGCTCTGTAGGTATCTCACGTGCTGTATGCACAGCATATTTTGTGTGAGGTGCTCTTTGCTGGGAACTTGTACACTCCACTTCCTTTTCATTTTGTAAACCAGGACTGATTCTACCCCTGCAGAAATGAATGGACATCCATATCTGCCACATCTCCATACGTCGCTTCCTGTGCCACAGAGACAAGATCAGAGTCTAAGATACACTTCAGAAGGTGTGTGGGATGAGAGAGAAAGAATGAAGATAATAAAGAGTGATCAAAATTTAGGGCTGGGTTCCGTGCTTATTTAAAATAGTCCATAGTTGTTTGCAATGGTCATGTAGGTATAAATCAAAAGGATAAAAAAAGAAAAGTTATGGGAGGAGAATGGGGTCCTATGAAGAGTAGGAATGTAGAATTTTTCAGAGCAAAAAGCATCAAAATGTTTTTTTGCAGATTAAACCCCAGTGTTCCCAGTTTTACTGGTGCAGTTCTGGTGCTGAGGGAGCACTCTAGATTTGCACCACCGTAAGTAGGTGCTAAACATGGCTCATGACATGCAGGGAGGTTGCCCTGGAGGTAACCTGAGCTTGCACCATGGCAGCAGCCTTCAGGGCAGCAGAGAGAAGCCTCTCATATGGCCCACTGTCAACCAAAAGCCATCGAGGATCCAGGATGCCTGGCCAGGATGGAGAGGCTACCAAAAGGTCCTCTCTCAGCTCCTTTGTCTCCCTTATCTCACAGCCAACTTTCAGTTTCTCATCTTACACTTTCAAATTAAAATGTGGAATATTTAAATCCTCATCTGAATAATAAATATAAATAAATCCCCATAAATCATCCAGAGGAGCCTCCTACAGCATACGACAGCTTGCTCTGCAGTGCCTCTTAAATTGGCATCTTACACATTGTTGCACCAAGCATTACCAGCATTTTCTTTAAAGACAGATAAAATTCAGTTCTTGAAATGCAGCATATTTTCCTATTCATTGCCCACATCATAAGGCTGACCCACATAATTTTAAGCGAGAAGCTGAAATCTTAACCAAATTCCACAGAGATTACATGTGATATTGTTTTAACTGTTTGCTGAACTCTTTCTGTTATTATTTGTCCTTTATTTTGGTGAAATAAAGCGAATAAATAATCGTGTTTCACCTGGGAGTATGAAATTCTAACAATGAGTTTTTAGCAATGAAACCATTTTTTTAGGGAGGGATAAGGGAGAAATCTGAGTCTGCGAGCAAGGTCTGCAGGTTGTCTACATGTTTAAAATATTAATCAGTTGGCAACCTTTCTCCTCTGAAACAAAAAAAAAAAAAAAAAAAAAAAAAAAAAGAGAGAGAGAGAAAGAAAAAGACATATTATGTAGAGCCAATAACACTCACAACTTGAGAAACTGTAAGATGATCATTTCCTCAGAAAAATCCATCACCAGTTTAACTCCTAAAACAGAGTTAGTTCTCAGGATTGCTTTTTTTAAACAAATGAAATAGCTGTTAGTTTTCTTAAAAGTATGAAATGGCTGATGCTAACGATGAGTTTCTGTCATAATTGCAGCAAGCTGTCATCAACAAGAAATTTCAGCTAAGACCCTGCTTTGGCAGAACTCCTGGGAAGTACAGCACAAGAGTAAAATCTTCCATGTCAAACTTCTGCAGATGATGCAGATTTATGCTGTCTATGAGACTCCAATATTATGTGCTGTCGTTCACCTTTTTCTTTCTTTAAAAAAAAAATGCTATTATTAATAATCTCCTTGGCATTTACTGCTCTGTGATTTCCTTTTTAAAATGATGACTGAATCTGAAGTTTTTAACACCATAAATAAACTAAAAGCTTTGTGCTTCAACAATGTCAATCCTGTTTGTGTGGAGCTTTCCCTTTTTTCTTCCCTTTTGCTTCTTTCAGAGAAAGCCTAAGCACACCGTCTTCTTAGACTTTCAAATATGACACACAGATCTATTTTTAAGCATCTATTTTCAGATGCAGAAATAAACTCTTTCCTTGTTCATGTCTTTTTTTTTTTTTCAAATATTGTGGGAAATATGCCTGATGTGACGTTCCCTTCATTCTCAGCACTCTCAGCCAACTTATTCACTGCTCATGCTGGAGACAGTGAGAGCTCCAAACGTGCAAGCACAACACTCCAAGCCCAAAGTTCAGTCTTGCTCTGCCATCAGGAACTGCAGGGAGCAAACTGGGCTTTGGCACAACACTCAATCCTTTGAAAATCATTTTATTATAGGTGCCTCTGTTTTGTAAGCCATCATTTTTATATTTCTTTTGCTTATAAGAATGAAAACTGGACCCTCAAAACCCTTTGAAATTCAGCCTAGCAGCCATGAAATACAAATATTTCCATAATCCAAGTAAGAATTAAAAGTCAAATTACTTTATGGATTTATTTATATTTGTACACCAGGGACATCATCAAAACAGACCTCAAGAGCAGAAAAACAATTTTTTTCTTAAGCACAGTTTTTCTCCTTCAGTGTTAGGTTAACAGGTTCAACTTTGTGATATTGCAAGCCAAGAGGGGAAAAGCAACTGTACTCAGTGAATTTAATGAATGCGATACTCATGGTACAAGGCATCTAAACATGTGTGAAAGAAGTGTGAACATGTTACAACAGTGTTTTAGTGCAAATGTTCTCAGACTCATCTGCACAAGTGTGTTGTTGAGATTTGCATGCGGCTGCACCATGCCCTCGGTTCAGCACAAGCAGAGAGTGATGCACCCAAATGAGCTCCATCCCTGTGCCACAGGGACTGAGGAGTCCGGATGTGTTCCCCTTCCCTGCTGCATATTTACCACACAATTTTAATCATGGCTTTGTGGTGAGTTTGCTTCTTTTTTTTTTCAATAGCTCGCCTTTCACATTTGGGGGAATCTACTCTTTTTACCAGTTGAAATTTGGGATTATGTTAAAAAAAAAAAAAAAAAGAAGAAGAAAAAGTGACCTTTTGATGCAGCCTACAAAGTACTCCCACTAAACAGGCAATAAGTGAATCTAATAGACACCCCAACCCACGCCAAGTCCCATAAAATCAGGGTGTGAAGCATAAGGGAGAGAGGGATTCATATTAATAATTCATTCCAAGCAACCCCCTGGAGCAGTTTTACTATGATATGCTATGCAGAATGCTTCAACACACTAATTAATATTTTCAAAGTGTTCCACGAGCCCCTTTTAAAAGCACTTTTGCCATTCATTGAGCATTCTGCATTTTCTAAAGGAAAGATGAGTTTTGCCCCCCAAACCAACTGATGAGCTGCCCTCTTCAGCCGAGACTTTCGGAACGGAGGAAAGTATTGCGAAGGCAAACACACCAAACATTTTACATTCACTGGATTAATAGCCTGTGCATCTTTGCTCTTCAAATCCAAAATTAACTGGAATAAATTATGCTCCCTTTGCAATACATGTAACCAAAAACGCAGGTGACCTCAAGAGATATCTCGTAATTGCAGTGAAGAGTCCCTGCCGCATTCTCCTTCCTAACTAATACAGAAATAAAAGCACTCTAAATAACTTGATATTGATACAGCAGTAACTTCTTATGCACAGTATCTATTGTTTTTGTTTGTTTTGTTTTTGTTTTGCAATACGTTAGAGCATATCTGCTATTTATTCACAAACAGCACAACTCCTTACTCCTATTAACAAGAAAATATAGCAGGGATTATTCTATGATGAAAAAGTGGAGCTTTATGAGGAATGGACCTAAGCCAGTACTTTCACATCAGTAGAAAAACCTATCTGTAGCTGCACATCAGCATAGGTCTCCCCATCATATTTCTATTAAATGCACTATAACACATTAAAATAAAAAAAAAAAAAAAAGACCCAGGGATAACACATGACCCACACATGCTCAAAAATCACAACAAAAGAATTTCTTTCGTAAAAATGAGGCAGAGAGTACAACGTGAGTGAACTCTGCCCAAATGGTTGTTTCCTGTTTTGTACCAATAATCTCTTTTTTAATTAAGCACTGAAGAATTCAACTAGTAAATTATTTTTAACCTCTGACACGCCAGAGAATATTTTGAAAAAGTCAGGGGTGAGAAGCGGTCTTCTAATAAATGAGACCCTAATCTGGCACTGGGATAAATTGCAGAAATTGACAGGTTTGAGATGGAAATGGTGGAGAATTAAGCTGTCTGTGGAGCCTGGGAGTGTGGACTAAATATGCTCAAATCTCCTGCATGCATGCAAAACTCAGGCCCTCCTTGTCCTTTGAAGAGCCAAACAGTGCATTTTTGCAGAATCCCTGCACAGGACTCACTGCACCTCACTCTGGGGCAAATGTCAGGGTTTAACCTGAAAGAGGTGCAGTCAGCCAACCTCTAGAACAGATTGTATGTTAAACTATCTTGACTTTAATGAAAAAGAAAAAAAATAAGATTGTCTACCTGTTAGATGGATCAGCTGCTGTCCAACAGGCACAAAGCAGGGTAGGGTCTGTTACTGCACATGCATTTACAGCAGTTTTGCTAATGCAAATAGTAATAACCAAGGTGATCGTGTTGGTTTTGGACACTCCCTGGAGAATGCCCTCAAACCCCAGCCTGGCTGTTGTTGGAAGATGCAATCCAGTACAGCTCTGAAGTTCTGCTCCCCGCTGCTCCAAGAGCCTCCCCCTTGTACCTAGGGGTGTTAAGGCAAAGCCTGGCAGCCCACAAGCACCCAGAAAAGAGCCAAACTGTTCAGAGAGACACCAGGGGCAGGTAGGGACTGAACCACCATGCTGGGAGCACACACAGATCAGGCCATCATCCCCCATTTAGACATGCAGCATGGAGCCAAGACCCCAGTGGTGCTGTTACCTTTCCCAGCTCCCTCATCCCACTGACACCCCCAGCACACCAAGGAGGAGCAATCCTGCCAGCAGAGATGACCCCTAGCAGCAGCCCAGTCTCCTGGCACCACCAGGCTCCTTTTGTGCACACGGGGTCAGAGATTTGCCCTTTTTTTCCAACATTTGCTGCATCTGCCCTTGATTTGGCAACACAGTGACCCACTGATACCTATGTTTTAAAAGGGGGTGGGCACAGTTTGGTAGGGTTAAATCAGAGCATGGAGAGGTTGGTGTGGGGACAGCAGACGTGAGGGCCATGATGAAGGCCCTCTGAGCTTCTCTCCTGGTCCAGCTGCTGGCACTGTTAGGGGTGGGTTTTCCAGCAGTGAGATGTTGATGTGAAACTCGCTTCCCTTGAAAAATGGGTTGGCACACGCTGCCTTGGCAGGGGCGGTGATACTAAGCACTAGTGGCTAAGACCTGGTGGAGAAGCTTAAAGTTCTGCATCCAATAGGTGGGTGATACCTTCAGGTGAAGAAGGGAACAAAGGAGGGAGATCTTGTGCTTTCCCTGCCAGGAAAACATATCGGGTCAGCGACCTGTACACAGACCCAGGGCAGGCTGCTGGCTGAGCAGCACCGTCAGGCTGCGGAGCCAGAAAATCCTTCCAGAGCCTGACCACAAGACCCAAACCCACCTGGCAGGCAGGGGGAAAAGAGCAGAAATTGCTTCCACGGCTGTGCTGGTGTGCAGTGATGTGCTGACTTTTCCGACAGGCACACACATACCTCCCAGACAGGATGATATAGCCATCAGGGTAGCTGCACGGCGAAGAACAGGATCTGCCCCCAGCACCCCTCCGCCTCCCTCCCCTCCTACACGAGCTTTAATATGGAGTAAATTTAGCACTCCCAGAAGTTGCCAGATTGATAGCGACGAATTCTTGTTTTTAAAAGACCCTTAATAGCTGAAACTGTTTGAGAAAACAGCCGAAACTGACTTTTGTACACCTTAGGCTGTGCGGAATAAGCTATGAAACGCAAAATATGACCTTTTCCCCCAATAAATGTCCAAACACAAGCCTGCCCTTGGGCTTGCCTCCGTGGGCACCGAGGCTGAGGAGGGGCCGGGGACAACCCGGGACGTTTGGCCTTGGAGGGGGACTCCAAGTTGCACGCCGCGTCCCCCCAGTCCCTTCTCCTTTGCTTTTGGCAGGGGGGAAAGAAAAAACAGATTTTGCATTAAATGCAGAGTTAAATGAAATCGTTTGAAAGCTTAAGAGTGCCATCGTGTGGATAAGGAGACCCTGCTTCGAGGGCCGGGAGCAGGGTCGAGGCCCTTGCCCCAAAAGCCCCATTTCAGGGGTGCAGCAGTGAGACCCCCACTGGGGCTGGTGCCCACCCGGCCCCAGCCCCTGTGTGGAGCCCACCCAGTGCTCAGGGTGCCCCTCGTGAGGAACACCGCTCCGGGGTGCCCTCTGTGTCCCCCCGCTGCACATTTGGGGTGGGAGGGTGCTGGTGGCAGGCACAGAGCCCCCCGGCCACTGGGGAGAACCAGGCCGGACAGGCATCAAGCCTCCCAAAATGCCCGAGTGATTCGGGAGCACAAATCCAGCTCGTGAGCCTAAGAAACACAGAAATGTTTCCAAAGCCCCCTTCTCCCTCACCAAACACAGCGGGCTTTACTTTCCTAACGAGTCTATTTTGGGGTCCACTGAGTCATCCACCCCACACTTGCTCTTCACTCTTTTTTTTTTTTTTTTTTTCTATACAGTCATCGTTATTTTTTATTGTCATTGCACTTCATTACCAGTTTAACCTTTTCCCTTTTTTGTTTATAGAACACACTTTGTCCTGGCACAAATCACATGAAACTAAATAAACCATGTTACAGGGAAGCAAGAAGAAAATAAATGTCTTCATTCTGAAGCCATTTCCTTTGTGCTTTTGGACTACAGGGCTATTTGCATCTCAGAGTTTCATGTTTTACTTGACTTTACCGCCAAATTAGAAAATAAAATGATAAACTGCTATTTCTGCTTTTGCTTTTGTAATCTATAAAAAATTACATTTGCAATATTGAAAATCTGTGAGGTTCTAAATTCCATACATATTTAGGAAATCTCAGCTATTTCCATATTTTACTGAAAACAGACTACGTTTCACCAAAAAAAAAAAAATAGTAAAAAAAGCAGGGGAGGACCTTTTTTTCTTCAGGTTTGAACAGCCATAGGCAACAAAAAGAAAAGACTTTTCTTTTTGTCAGAGTAACTGCTATTAATTAATGAAATACAGTTAACAAGATATTTAAATGCACGGGACTGATCCCTCTCTGAACTTGATGGCCAAATTCCTTCTCTATTCAGGAGCTCTGGGTTAAATATCGGTGAGTTTTGAGCCAGCAAGGTTTTAATCCAGGCCCACTGAAGTCAGTACGGTGGCTCAGGCTGCCTTAAGGGGGGCACTTTGAGCCCCAGAAGAAAGCTCTGTCCTTACATATCTGCCCTTAAGCCATCCAGGCCCCATATTAGACCTGCCTCGAAACCATCACGCTCTGCTAAAGAGCAGCTTCTGGACTCCCAAGCGTTTGCTTCTTTCTTGAAGAACTTCCAAATTCGACCGCCGTGGGGGGAATGCTAAAAAGACAGCTCATTTCCATGGGGCCACACAAAAGCAACGCCACGTCCCCTCCGAGGACAACTGCTCTACACCTCCTGCCTGTTTCCCAAGCAGCACGGCCATCAATCACCGCGACGGCGCACAAAGACCCCGCGTCCCTTCCCGGGTGGTTCGGTGCCTGCTCCTCTCCATGTCCTCTGCATCATCTTCTTACGAAAAATAATAAAAATAAATAAATAAAACACCGCCAAGCTTAGGAAAAAGAGCAGCATTTTACCCAAAATGCTTTCAGGGGGGTGAGCTATCATCCACCCCACCTCATCCCTGGGTCATCCCCTCTTCTCCAAGCACCAGAACCTTTCTGGGGACCAACAGCTCCCCAGTGACACTTCCAGCGTGTGCTGTGTCACCAGGAGAGGCAGAGCCCCAGCGCCCCATGTCGGACCTGGGGGTTTCCCCTACCAGGGGCTGCAACCTCAGCTCCCTGTGCCCCCACAATGCAGGGGGAAGCTGCACCCATCCACTGCAACTGCACCCAGAACAGACAGGGAGAATACCGGGGTGGGAAACTGCATCTAATTTGTTTTAAATCCACAGAAGTCTTAATCTTTTGGGACGTATTTTTACTTTACATATTTGTTAATGTGAAATGTTCCCGTTGCCAAATATGCTTAATATGCAAGTGGAAACCGATTCTGCTTTCACCTCCTTACTCTTCCTAAAACAAAAATAAATCTGCTTTTGCATTACACAGATTTCCCTCGTACACCCATCCTTTAAAATGCCAGCTGAGAAAGTATAAGCACAAATGTCACCGGGAGGGTGGGACTTTCCTTTGTTGTAAAAAATGTTGTGTCAGAAAATTTCTGCGCTCTGCTTTTCTAAACAGATATTGTTGTGGCTTTGGAAGAAATAGTACAAAGCTTTTAACACGGGGCACATTTATTTCGAGTGTTAAATCTCAGCAACTGAAAGTGGCTCTTACAAACTTCATTTTAAAAGCAGACTAGACGCGGGCTATTACAGCCCTGAAATTGAATAATTCATATTATTTGCAATCACTTAGGAAAGCTGCTGAATGCAAACGAATAAATATTTTGAGAAGTACAGAAAACTGTCCTTCAACAACAGGGAAAATAGAGACTTGCCAGCAGGAAAGAAGAAAAGCATCTCCGTGTCAGACACATTTTGCTGTGTGATGGCACGAGTAAAGGACCGGTTTGAAGAGCATCTGCCCAGCACAGCCAAATAAAAGGTTCATAAGAAATTGTCTCTGGATGGCTGTAAGCCCAGCCTGACCGTGATAAGCCCAGGATGTCCTCGAGGGGCTGCCCGTGGACAAGTGGCACCCCCGGCAGGGCCCAGCCACCCGCCACTCGCTATGGGTTCAGCTCTGCAGCCCCGTCCGAGGCACAACGCTGTTTAGGGTCTGGAAGAAGCCCTGCCTAACACGCATTACTTCTATTACTGCATTTGTCATCAGTCATATGATGGTAATAAAATTTGTAACTGTTTCACTTACACTAGTGCTGCGATTTACCTAGTCTAATAGACAATGCAAATGCTAAAAGGCACATATACATCTTCATTATATAAGCTGGTGCCTGAGTCATTTTCCTCCAGAGACAGTTTTATTCATTTTTATACAATTTGCCTACTGTACAGTGCAGATGGTTTCTATTAAGTAAAATATCTGTTTGCTTCCAAATTTTTAGTTTTCATGATTAAATTACTTCAAAATGATGGTACATTGTATTATCCTCTTTCATGACTTAATTTAGTTGCAACAGCACAAGTATAAGCTCTAAAGCCCCGTTTCATCCACTTAGAAGGATGGATATTTCGGCCACACGCTGAGAATTTCTTAGGTCTGGTTTACGCTCGCCGTGGCATTTTCCCATCGGCCGCACGCGTGCAGATTATTTACCGCATTCACACCCTAACGGAGGGCTTAAACAAAAGCGTGGGACAATGCCACAGGAGGAGGAAAAAAATAAAAACAGCGAGCGGAGCCCATTGCTCGGCAGCGGGGCCGAAGCGGCGGCAGGGGTCTCGGAGCCCCCCGACAGCCGTGGCGCTGCTGCCCCCGGGTGGACGCGGGCCCACGCTGCACACCGCAGCCCCCCGAAAGCCCCCCGGGGTCCGTCTGTCCAGCCGGGGGCTTTGAGCAGCCGGGGGGCTCCATTGGGGTGGCTGCAGGCTGTTGGTGTCTCCCTTTTGCTCTTCTTTGATGATCCCCGGCGCCCCACTCTGAGCAGACATCCAGAAGGGGAGGCTGAGGGGAGACCCCATAAACCCCGTCAGTCCCTAAAGAAGAGGCTGCCCGAGGAGGTGTCGGTCTCTTTTCTCAGGGGACAAGTGAGAGGGCATGAGGCAACAGCCTCAAGTTGCACCGGGGGAGATTTAAGTTGGATATCAGCAAGAATTTCTTCATGGAAATGGTGGTTGAGCATCGGGATGGGATGCCCAGGGAGGTGTCATAGAGATGTGTGGAGATGGTGCTTAAGGACCTGACTTAGCGATAAACTTGTAGTGTTAGGTGGTGGTAGGACTTGGTGATCTTAAGGGACTTACTTTTCCAACCCAAATGATTCTATAATTCTCCAACTGTAGTCTCTC
The DNA here is from genome assembly GCF_964211825.1 of Aythya ferina. Classification (NCBI taxonomy): domain Eukaryota; kingdom Metazoa; phylum Chordata; class Aves; order Anseriformes; family Anatidae; genus Aythya; species Aythya ferina. The sequence goes on along the minus strand of NC_140302.1, from coordinate 35,516,713 downwards.
CTGAGCCTCTCTACTCCGTCGTTACCCCAAAGAGCGAGTTGGGTGCCTGGCCAGCAGCCCCTGCCTTTGCACAGGGCCACCCCCCTTACACTGAGCTCTCACACAGCCACATCCTGCCTGCGCACGGGTAAAGTGAATCACTGGGTCCTGACACACTGTGTAATATAAAAACCCCGTCTGGGACACGGAGCTACCACAGCTGGCTGCTTTTGAAGTCTGTAGCAGAAGGCAGGGGTGCAGGAGGTGGGTCAGGGGTTGTAGGGTGGGGAAGGGGGAGCGCCAGGCCCTGGCTGGAGTCTGCTGCCTTAGTGAAAGCACACTGGCTTTGGGGACAGCAGAAAACCTGCTGGGATGAAAGACTGGCACGAATAAATAAACAAAAACAAGCCACAGCATGTCTCTTAGCCAGTCCTCGATGCCAAATATGACCTAAAAACAAGCTAACAACACTTTCAGGCGTGCACAGAGCTCTACTAAATGCCAGAAATGCTAGCAAGGCAAACTGGTAAGGGAATAAGTGATCCAATTTCATGATCTGCAATGGCAATAAAAGTTCCCTCCCAGGAACTGGAGGATAGAAGCAAATCCTAAACAAGCGGCAGCCCCAAGCCGAAACAGTTCTGGTGGCTCACACAAACAGTAGCATAAACCCTTCCTGTTCCCTGCCCAATCCAAAAAGAAAGCTTGTCGTGTCTTCCAGGATGTACAAATCTTCTGGAGGAAGATAAGAGGAAGAAACACACATCTGTAACAAGTCTCCACAACGTCAAGTAAAAATCCATTATCAGCACAGATAATCTACTGGCAATGGCAACACATACTCATAAATCAGCCAAAGCAAAATATTACTTTCATATCCGTTTGAGATGTTCAGGGAAATAAGGATCTCATCTCTTTAACTGACACAAAAATTATCTGTTACATCAGAAAAGACAGATTTTGAATGTCAGCAAAAGCAACAAGGATATCTATTATATTCAGCTTGTCCACAGCCTTTGTCCTTGATAGAGGCCAGTGGAGAAAACCTTACAGGAACAAATAGCAGCCTCTGCTGTGGTCAGAGTAGGGCACATAACAGACTCCACCAGAAAAGTTGCCTGGATGCCCACTCCATACCCGCAAACATCATCTTGAAGGAGATAGGACACGGAGAGCAGATCATTGGCTAAAAGCACCCAGGGGGACAAGACTTACGGTGCATCACAGAAAAGCAAAACTGGAAGCCAAACACTACTCCTGTCTCCAGCCTGGCAGGAAAAATGGCAGGCGAAAATGTTCTTATGAGCCTGGGTAATGTAATCACACAAATACAGAGGAATGGAAAGCAACCACAAACACAGATTCCTGATACAGGCTGTAATCTTACAACTGTCTTATCTCTAAATTTAGAGATTTGTTGAAGATAGGAAGCAGGACATTGACATGTACAGCATGCTGGGTATCAGTGAAATGTACGATTCTTGTTCTCCCATCTGCCATCTCTCAGCAGAGTAAAGAACTTCCTCCTACGACACATGAATGGCCTTCCATTTTAGAGTTTTTCTATGGAAAGCAAATGAAAACTCTCAAACTTTGGATATATCAAAACCATCTTGAACGGTCTTTCAAAAGCCACCTTTCTGATAGCTGCACCAGCTGCACTTAGTGATGCCAAATAATTCCTTGATGGATATCCAGTGAGGTTTAAGATGTAACTGGAGCACCTGCAGTTCAAATCCGCAGGATGACTATATGTGGTTGATAACACGGAGAAATGTGGTTGCCAACAGAAACAACACTGCAAATGAATTACAGGTAAGCAATTCAAGTAAAGCCAACATTTTTTCAGAATTAAATCCCACAGTATGATAACCACAGAATAAAATCATTTCCTGGCTCTAGCACACAACTTCATTCTCTGTCTACACGGGATCTTTGTAAGCACAATGCCTGAAATATGTAACTACAAAGTTGATATCAGAAGGATGATGTCAAGCTTACAACCAATGTCCAATGTGAACGACATCGCTAAAGAGGAGCAGACTGTGCTGGAGCTGGATTCGTATGCAGTTAGCAAGAAAAAAAATGTTGACCTCAAATTCTGAAGATACTACTCAAAGTTTTTCATTTTTGAGCTTCTGTGCTCTTAAGATATGTCTTCATTAGCAATTTCGTGCACTCCCAGGACAGGACAGAATCGCAATGCCTTTGAAGGTTTCTGGTCCCTAGAGGCAGCAGCAGTTTGAATTTTAAGTTCACCAGGAAGTTTTGTACTTACTGAAAAAAAAGGAGTCTGCAGACTAAATGGAACATACTGAGGTGCCAAAGCAAAAGTGCTAAAGTAAATTAAGCATTGAAAAAGCACTATAAAGCATAAACAGAAACAAAATCTTAGTATCTGGAGTTCTCAGAGAAACGTCCAATAATTTCTTTAGGCAGGAGGAGGCGAAAGCAATATAGTACTTGAAAAGGTACACTGATTTTCAGCTACCAAGCAAAATGATGATGAACAGAAGACACAGTCCTATCAAAAAAAGTAGAGAGCAGAAGATGGTCACTGCAGGGTATTGGGTATTTCTGCAGCCACACATCACCGTACTCCCTGGGTGAGAGATACCAAAGAAACGAGACCTCTGAGTACAAAATTGGCAGACAGTTCATCTAGAAGAGAAATATTGTCTGTTCTGGAACTGACTTATCTCTTGGATATAACATTAGAGAATAAACCATGATGACAAAAGGGGATAGTGTTGTGAAACCTTCCAAGGGTGGGAAAGGCCAAAAAAGTCAACCTCCTTGCCCAGACAAAGAGGGGAGACAGAAGCTCACAGCATGCCAAAATCGGGGAAGAAATAAGCTGAAAAGAAGCCCCTGAAAGTGCAGTGGGCTTCTGAGCAGCCTGAATTCAGAAAGCCTGTAAGACAGAAAGATAGTGTCCAACCAAGCTTTACATGAAACAAATATAGCCAAAACCAGAAACTATGTCTCCTGTTCAGAGTGAAGGGCAGAGAACACAATAATTGGCCGTGGTAGTGAAATAAATAAGTCATATCAATGAAAACTCTCACAAACAGAAACACTTTACACAAAGTTGCCTTTACTGTTAATGTCATTTCATTTGAAGTGTTATTAATGCACAGTGATTACTTGTACTTCAACAGAACAGGAAAGAGGAGTGTTCTGATTTAGTACCACTCGTAACTGACCATGTCAGAGAGACAGCCGATCTTGTAATGAAGGTGAGCACTTGTCCCAGAGTACATTTTGTTACACAAAAACTATAGCATGATGTGCTATACATGTATTATTGTGAAGCTTTGGGATAATAATGCATAAATTGGAATGTAAATGCAGTATTTCAGAGGTGGAGGAGGAAAACCGAAGAACAGAGGAAATAGGGAAACTATTCTCTTTGTGAGAGAAAAAACATCTTTAAAAAAATTTTAGTAGAGTACACGTTTTAAGTGCAGTGGTATATAATGACAAGCACCACTGCAAATGGCAAGTAAGTGAATTAATCCCCTGTTCAGCAAAATGTTTAAATCATCACCTTGACAGGACCATTCACATGCCTTTGGGATCAGGTTCTCAAAGGGAAATTAAGTCTTGATCTTAAAGCATTGGAGTGTGAGTCAAGAAACATACTTTTCAGGCTCTGCTTCAACACAGGTTTCTTTGGGATTCTGAGCAAGTCACTTATGCACTCTGTACATCCATTACAGCCATATAAAATAGTGCATCACTGCTGTGCTCAGGGATAAAACCTTATAAGCACTGAGATGGTCTCTCAGGAGATTTTTAAGGCGCCTTATATAAGGAGAGCCATTTTTGGTTGAGACTGCAATACAAATAAGAGCTGTTCACAGGTATTCCCAAATCAAGGTCAGCAGACCAGGTCTGCTACCACATCCAGAAGAGTAAATATGCACCTTCGTTCATATCCCCTGATATAAATCTCTTTGATTTATATCTCCTGCAATCAGAATTGTGACTTCAACTTCAGACAGGTGGCCAGTCCAGCAAGTTTATTTCAGTACTGTGGCAGTAGTCATTAAACCTGATAATGGACTAACACTTACAGCAGTAAAGAACTTGCCCTGTCTGCTGAATAACTCAGGTTCTAGTGAAATGAGTGGATCCATCCTGGCTGCAGGCCAGCTGAGAAGTAGAAAGATTTATGAAAACTCTCAAGAAAACGTTTCAAACAGCTGTAACAGAAAGGAAATCCATGCAACATCTGAATCACAGAATTATTACCCTGCCACTCCATACAGTATTGCCAGGGTCCCTCCAGCAACTACATTATTTAATAGACCATTTAATAGACTATTACGAATCCAGTTGTCTTCATTACAGCAAACAGGCAAAATGCACAGATAATGGAGCTGTTTTGTGGGTGGAACAACTGCTTGGAACAAAAGGTGAAATAACACACAGAGAAGCCTCACAACTGGCAGAAGTAAGAGTGCATTATATGGGCTGAAAAACAAAATTTCAGATACTAAACAGCTTCATTCTTAGGCTAGCTTCGACAGCAGGAAAAAATAAGTAAATCAGTTTCTATGAATGGGAGGGTGGAAGCATGTGGTGCTAATTACCTGATATGCATCACATTTTAAAGTGCTTGCACAGATGTTGACCATTTTTTAGGGTGAGTCAAGATACTGTCTGGTTCTTCAGGACAACTGCAACACCTGCAAACAATCAAGATGGAGACAAGGTCCAGCATTTCACATCACTCTTGCTGCATACGGTGATTTAATATTTGTAGGGTCATGATTCAATCCCGAAACTGAGTGTGGATGAGCCACGCTGTGTCTGATCCAAGGAGGCACTGGACGCATGCAAGAGAACAGAGAAAAGCATGTTCAGGAACATGCCGAGCGCTCAGCACATGACAGCACCAGCTCCTAAATCAGTCCCACCCGCAGCCCTGCTGAAGCATCACGGCCAGTGCTGGGTTTGGAGGCTGGAGATTACTGCACGTATCTAACAAACACGGCGCTCAACCAAAACATCACAATAAGGCCAGGGTAGTCAGGAAATGCTTTTTTTGCTGATGCAAAAACTTTGCAGATTAAAATAGTCCTCTTCAAATGCTAAACTTGCAGCACTTTCCAAAGTGAGAATCGTAAAGTGACAATCCAAAGTGACTTTCCAAAGTAACAATTGTATCACAAAATATACACTAAAATAAAAATTTACAAAGAGTAACTCCCTTTTTCACAGCTTCCCAGCCACCTTGACTTCAGCAGTGGCTTAGCAATCGGCCCCAGCTGAGGAGCAGCTGTCTGAGAGATGGAGCTCAGAGCTGCAGGGCATTCCCTGCCTCCTGCTGGTGATAACACCAGAAAGCAGATTTCTTCCCCTTTTCGGAGCAGCAGCACTCTCCTCCATGATATGTGCCAGGGCTGCAATGGGGAGGAGGTTTGGGGTTCTTGTGATCCCAGGAGGAAATGCTGGGTGTTATTTCTTCTCCTGTTAACTCCATGCACAGCCAGCTCTGAGCCACAGCAGCAATTCCTCCTGATCCTAGTGTTCCTGTGGCTGTCCATCCCTTATGAAGATCCTGGGTGTCTGCCACTGAAGGGGCCTCCAGTGTTACTTCCTGACATGGCTTTTAATGAATCATTAACTAAATATCAGAGTAAGCCACCCAAAATGTTTTCAATTTTAGTACTTCATAAAGCAAATTCAAGATAACTTTAGTATTTTCTATATTTTAATGAAGCAGAATTCAGGAAACTTATAAAGTTTTACCTGTTCTTATGACAAGGCAGAGTGACGACACCTCTGAAGCTTACAGAAACCTCTCGCAGCATTCCTAAGCAAAGAAGAGGTCCCACTGAAAAGCAGAGAGACGCAGTATGTTTAATACTCCTACACAAATCAGGGAAATAAGTATTCCATATAACCTCAAAAGGAGTCAGGAAAACATATAGCTGTTATTTTTTAGACCCAAGACAGCCAGGCATTTTAAGCCTGATGTCCCACACTCTCTAAATCTTGGGTGCCTTGGGGCTGTGGTGGGTGCAGACCCATGCAGACATCCCAGGGCTGAAGCTGTCAGGGATCCCACACCTGGGCACAAGGAGGATTCATTGTTGTTGTTGTTTTTAAAGCAGTCTTTCAGAAGAGTTCCACGTGGTTCTGTATAGCTAGAAGAGAACTAGCCACTAATCTTGCTTTCCCACTCTCCGTGGTGTAAATTAAAACTCCTCTAGGACTGTTTACTGCAGAAAGACAACGTGTGGTAGTAACAAGCCATTTACAGCAGTGAACCCGAAATAAACAATTTGGACACTTTGATTCTCCACACACTTCAGCTTGAAAGGGAAGTAAAATAAGCATGTGGACTTGCAGCTCTGCCCATGTGCAAACAATTTTAAAGACAATTAACCTTTCATTTATAAGACTAAAATATAGTGCTGTGTAGGAGCAATCTATCGTGCCTGTGCTTATAACCAGTAGCTCTCACTTCTGAAGATAACTTAGAGAAAAAGCAAATCCACTCTTTCAGAGCCCCTGCTGTGTCTTGAAACAAACAGGAATCTACAATTATTCACATTAAACATGCTAATATAATCTGAACAGAAAATTGGATCACTAGGAAAAATAAATTCATATATGAAAATTTTACCAGAGCCATCATTAACACAGATCAGGATGTCTAACATAAAGTGTGTGCTCCAGTGGTCTTAAATACAAGAAAAAGTATGTCCTGGTAAATTAGTTCTCTGGAGGCCAAAGTTGAGAACAGAATAAGAGCATATCTTCATTTTCAGCAAACATCAATTCTTTTTCATGGTAATATCATTAAACAATCCTGTCAGCGCAAAATTTCTCAGGGAGCATTCCAGGACAAAAGTCCTTTTTCCTCCGGGATTTTTATCATGCCAAGCAATCAATATTTTAGCAATGTTTCACCCATTTAAGTGCAAGCCCTGCCATAGCAGGCAGATGATAACGTGTTCATCTGTGCAGAGCTCAGGGCATTTCCAGGGCATGTTGTCACCTGGTGCATCACCGCATTGTATGATGCGTTTAAACTTTTTCTTGGTCACAGGAAGATAAAATCACTAAAGAGGTGCTAAAACTGAATATATAACACTTGGGGAATATTGCTTGGGACTGTGCTTAATTCTCCCTTCCTGCTGAAGATGGGCAGGGTGAGTTCATGGTAAACAGATCCACTGGAAGCGTAGGAAACCAGTGCTCACAGCCAGACCTCGCTCCATCAAGCCAACCAGGAAGGCATGTTCCCATCTGGATATTAAATAAGGAAGCGGCCCTCTGTTCTGAATGAGCCCGACATCCACATTTTACTATGCTAGCCACATTAACAAGGTTTTGCTTTTTCTAATTTCACAGTGTATCAAAACAGACACGAAATGTTCTAAATTGCCAGTACAAAATTGTAACCCGCTCTAGAGCCAACGACAAAGCCTGATAGCTTCCCAGGGAAAACACATTTTTCAGCAAAACTGAAAACTCAGAAAGTGTAAAATTTGTACCAGCATTTGCGTTGGCACCCAGGGTGCAGGTGCTGCTGCATGGAGCATAAAAAAGAGGAGAAAACGGGAGGTTTTCTTGCTTTGCAGTTGAGATTCAGCCTTCACCGGTTGTGCAAGACTCCTCACCTCACAAAATAATTTCAAGAGGTGGGCTTTGAAAAAGAAAAAAACATTTAAATTAAAAGGTGTCACCACCTGCACGTAACTAAATGAACTTGCTTACCTCGCGGTGCCCAATAAACATTAAAACTTTGGCTTTTATTTGTCCCAGTTGTAATCCATGGAGTGCTACCATGTTTCTTTAACATCTGGGACTCATCTTATCTCTGCTAATGACTCACTGGTCTGCAGAAAAGGCATGCTGAGGCGCAGATGTGCAGTGTCACACAGGCTTAATGGCATGCAAAGGGAACAAATAAAAAGGTACGTGTTAACGATTACGGGGGTAAGTGCACGCGGTTCAAAAGGTGGAGGATTTACATTGCGAGTGGGGAGGCAGCCAGCAAAGCGCTGCAGTCGGGAGCAAGCAGGGCTGACTTCCTCACTTCGGCACGGTTATTAGGCTGGGGAATGGGCTTTGCCAGAGATGCACAGTGCAAGATCTACCTCCTCCGTGCCAGCATCCACATGTTGCCGCTGCTCGTGCTGCACCCAGCTGAGTCTATGGAGGAGATGGATATTTATAAGACATGTAAAGTTACGGTATGCAAGGACACATCAGTCAAATCCTATTTCTGCTAAAGAAAAGGGAGACTTTTTCAAAAGTGGTCCATTAATAGAAATTTGACTTTGCCCAAGACATGTATCTTTAAACCGCACCGTTGAAGAAAAGCTATTTCAACAAGTACTTCTTTTATAATAAATACAAGGAGATTCACAACCAGAAAGGAAATTGTATTTAGGAATAAATTTGTGTTAGGATTTTATTACTAATTCATTACATTCTTAATCTGAAAAATCCTGAAGCAGCACAACTACTTTAGAATTATCATTAATAATTACACTGATACTGAATTCTTTTATGCAAATAGTACAGTAGACTTAGAGATAGGACCCTTTGTAAACCTCCTGAGTGTTTGCAGGAAGTTTAATTCATTTCATATCTCCTCTAGTTTGCAAATGAGGTGTGAAACAATTGTCTGCTTCTGGAAGGTGTCAGCATTCAAGTGCCACACAGAGTCCATACGCAGCTCCGTTAAGTTAATGGATTGGTATATACTGTCGTCCAATATATCCAATGTCACGCAGCCATCGAGTGAGGTCATCCAGATACTATTAATTATTACAATTTATTGAGCGCTGACAGCGTGCGTGGCACCATATGGCTGGCCTGTGTCACTTCGCAGTGAGCCTGAAGTCTCTGTCTGCTTGTCATCCCGTGGGGAGAGGCAGCGAGGGGCACATCACCCATGGGAAGGGGGCCGGACACAGCCCCAGAGCACAGGACCACGCTGGTAGGAAGGGGACCAGCTCTCTCCTGCCATTGGGAGCGCCTCTGCCTTCCCCAAGGAGGGCTGAGCTCCTGAGCACACAACCATCAGGATGGCTGATTAACGAGATGCTGTAACCAGCCTCCCAGATACCTTTTTTTAAGTTATTTTTTTTTATTTTTTTAAGGGAAGACATCTTGTTGCCAAATATTTCTGTGAAAGAAACAAAACAGTTTTGCTAAAGAGATTTCATTTGAATATGTTGTGTCTGAGCCTCATCCTGGAGTGTCTCAGCTTTTGCATCACCCTCTGCTAATGAGTTTATCTCCCTGGGTAGTATGTGTCTGGTAAATTTTTCAAGAACTGATCATTAGCAATGTTTTGTATATTTTATTTTCCTGTTTTCACTGGATATAGAGTTGTCATTTTTAATTCATTGCCCACTGGAATTTTATGAAGGAAACCTTGCATTCTCTTAAAAAGAATACGAGCATGTTGGTACAGATTTTAATAGAAACACACTGTGCTGCAGGTGAAATCTTCTGATTCTACCACAAGTACACGAGAAATTGGGCGACACAACCAGAACTGTGCTGAGAAAGCACAGAGATAAGAAACATGCTCATCCCATGCAGGAGGAATATTGCACCAACAGGTTAGAAAAGAGTCCTAAATCATCCTTGTACGTACCATGGCCACTGCAGTTTCTGAAGCACGTTGCTCCTTCTGGACTCTGCCACCAGATTAGAGAGCTTGAGCTCAATAAATTGGGGATTTTGTTGGTGCAAAACCCTGAAAAATTCAAGTTTAATCCTGATTTATGGGGAAAAGAGTAACATAATCTCCTTACATTATGTTATTTAAAAGCACATAGCAGAATTATCAAGTAGTTTAACCTAATTTAGCTTTTTTTCTATTAGATTTGCAAAACAAGACTAAATAAAATTAGTGTGCATTCACATAATGCTTCTTTTCATAATGGTTCAAGAAAAATCTGGCAAAGAACATTCCATATTGTGATACGGTGTTATAATGTAATACAGTGCTCACTGTTAATGCACTCTTACTTTTCAGTTTAATACAACCACTACATCAGAGCACTGACGTTTTTCTCTATTTCATCATACAGGAGTTATGTGTGATTTGCAGCTTGCTGCATTGTCTCCCAAGTTGCAGCTGAGTCCCAAGGAGAAGTCCTGCTAATGAAGCCTGGATCTATAAAGCTATATGGCACAGAAGCTGGTGGGGCTCGGTCATTTCTTCCTCCTTCTGAACTAAACCTCATAACCACAAAGCTCAGAGCAAGCAGCTCCTTTCTTGCAGCTCCATTCATGGAGAGCAAATCTACAGCCTTTAAAAACAACCTCAAAAGCACACTGATATGGGTTGCTTAGCTGCCACCTCTGAATTTGAAAATCCCAGGTTCAGAGTTTAGTGTACAAAATAGATTATATAAACATGGCTGTTTTCAACGCACTTGAATCGGTATTTTAGAAACCATTTTCTCTTGCACTTTCGCAGTGAGAGAGCACACAGTCTGGTTTGGGATTTCACTGTCTGAAGCACTCCAGGAGTGCAATGCAAATCAGCTGTTATCACAGCCCATCCACACATCTTCCCAATGCAAAGAATCCAGTTTTCACATCTCTGAATGTGTCACAAACTAAAGAAAATCCATCAGAACATCGCGCAGAACACTTCTGAATTTCTACTTGAAATCACAAACATCTTCGCTATGATGCTCATTGATCATGAGGCCAAGCATTTAAAATATCGCAACAAAACATACTGACAACTCCAGTGTCTCTCAAGGAACATACAGAGCAGAACAACGTGGACATTTTGCTGAAAACTGTGCATATTATATGACAGCATATTTATCTGTTTTTGTTCATCCTCTGAAAACACGTTTTATTGTGACTAAAGAAGATGGATAGTCTGAATAAGTTATTGGGTAACTAAGCCCAGATACCAGAGGACAAGGAAATATTTGACATCTTAGTGGTAATTTTTAATCAGAAGACCTGCACAGAAAAAAAAAAAAAAATACATAAAAGAATACATAATAAAATGATTCCACAAGAGAAAAATGTATGACTTCAGTCTTACCCATAACATTATAAATGGATTTTGTCAGCTTGCAGTCTTACAAAGCTCGTTGATAGTAAATTAAATTTGGTCAGTTTATAAAGGTATTGCTTTCATGTTTCTCTCATAAGATCTTACATTCCTCCGAGGTTTGGAATCACCTTGCTTCTCCTAGCTTGTCTTCTGTCTTCTATTCTTCATTACACAACAGATGACCTATCAGATATTCTTCTTCTACTCCAACAGATTTCCCGTTGCCAACCTTCAATGAGAATAAAGCCTGCAAGCCTTTTTATCTTCATTCTGCTGCTGTTTCCATCGTGTGTTTTTTTTTTCCTCTTTTTTTTTTTTTTTTTTTCCTAAAGATCGTTTGCCAGCACTGCTTTCTCAGTTTTACCCAGTGGAACAAGCAGTGTCTTCTGAACTGACAATTCTGACTTTTTGCTGCTTGTGATTTTTCTAAAGCATGACAACTACTTGCATGAAGACATGGCAAACCTTTTCAGATAAGGAACTCAAAAAAAAAGAACAGCCTTTCAAAGAACAGTAGTGGTTACTGCAGAATGAAACAAGTCTCTTATGTATTAATTTAATTCAGTCATACCTTTTCCATGGCAAGAACAATTAGAATCATGTTGTGTTTTTTTTTTAACACATTGTATTAAATTATTTTTTTTTTTCAGAAAACATGCATTATTATACAAAATTCAGAATGTTTTTTTTCTAGCAACACACAAAAAACTAATAATATTTGATATTTTTTATTCTGTATGAAAAATATAAATTGAAATAAGTAGAAATTGGATCGCCTCCATTGTATTACAGGAAAAGGAAGGTTAGAGACATTATTTATTGAAGTATTATTCTCTGCCTGTATGGGATCTGCCACTTTGCAAATTAATTATTGGTCTATCAGTAGTAATAGGCAGGCAGAGATGGATGCCATGGTTGCTACTGTTTGGTGTTTATTCTTCATAATTAAGCATTAAGGGGCTGACAAAGACCCAGCAGCATGCCCCAGCTTCCCATCAGGAGCAGGTGAAGCTGCAGAAGTGAAATGTGTTCATCCCCTTGCCCCAAGTGCCCTGGTTTTTCTCTGGCAGAACATACTGGCTCCTGACTGTCCATGTGGTTAATGGAGGGGCAGCACCCAGGTAACGCAGAGGGGAATCCATCGCATGGCAGAATACATTTGGGTTTGATATTCCTTTAGCAAAATGTTTGGGAGTTTTCCCTCTCTTCCTCCTCGCTACTTTTAAATAGGAAGGAATTGTCAACTCTCCACCCTTTCAGTGCTTGCAAGGTGTAGGGTCTATTTCTCAAAAGGTTGCCCAGACTATGGAGAACTAAAAGAAACTGACTTGTTTCTGAAAGAAAGAAAAGGGTCCTTGAATGCGTGCCTAGGAACTGCTTCTGTAAAGCCCCTGGTGTGACTAATCTAGCAGTGTGAGTAACGAGGCGAGGCTGGGGAGGGAGCGGGGGCACTGAGGGAGCTAACAGCATGGCGCTGCCTAAGGCAACGGCTGGGTGCTGGGGTGCAACAAGGCAGGCTTACGGGCAGACGTGAAATAAATAAACAGTTCTCGAGTCTACAAGTCAATAGGGATGGTTGCATCAAGGCCCTGCTGTGAGGGCTGAAGCCTGGATCAGGAGGATGTGGCTGAAGGGGACTCGGATGATGCTCAGGCAGTGAGGGATGCTGCCAGGGGAAGGCTTTCTCAGGTCTGCGGTTTGAGTTGTAAAAGAATTACTAACAGTGATGACAGAGGCGGTGTTTGTTTTGCACAGCTCTCCGTACGGCGGATAGAAGTTAGAGGGGAAAAAAAAGCTGGATTCTTTTCAGAGTGAAAGGCATTGCCCACGCCTTTATCTCTGCTCTTCAGTGGGAGTTCTCATCAATACCCCACCTAGGTGAAACGCTACGAAGACATATAGTACTGAGGACAGCTGCTGCTATAAATGCAGCTGGAGGAGGGTAAGTCAATAGATCCTTACGTACAGAAACAAAACTATTTTATCCCTCTTCCGTAATGGATTGGGAGAACAGCTATCAGGTTATATTATCTTATTGTAAATGTGAATGGAGGCAAATAGCCTTCTCCAGTGCTAAATTAAAAGGAGGATTGAATCAATATATGTGAGAAGATGAATCAAGTGTCCATTTCCTTGAACTGATAGCAAAAATAATGTGGTAAGGCATGAGAAGCCCTACTCTAACATTGCTAGCGTGTAAGTATAGGGTTTTCACTCAGCGCCAGCAAGAGAATGGGGCTCTTCTGGCTTGGGAAGCCAAAAATGAGAGCTGATGTAAAATGCATTGCCAAAAGAAACAAGCACTGTGAGTTCAACTGTTTACCAATAACTTTAGCTCGGCAGCAAATCTGTCAACTCATTTGTTTTTCTTGTCTGCCAGACTGGAAGCAGTGCAAAACAGATCCTTTAAAATCATTTATTATCATATCTGCTATTGTCTGTGCATGCTGGCAGCATCTCCACCATAAGTGATGGCCCTGTAACAATTCCAAACTGGCTTTAGGAGTTATTTTGAAAAACTAAGAGGCAGCAATCAGTAATACATCACCTGCTATCTGCTGACTTGCCTCAGGCCAGGCAAAACAGTTTATAGGTGAGAGCATGCAATGTGACTCAATCACACCTTACCTCCTCACAGTGTATCTTTCTTCTTAATGCCATCAGCACTGCCCATTGCCTTAAATTTTTCAGAGGATTAAACTACAATTGCAAAACAGTGCCATTGCCACTGCCATTATGTTTTCAGCAGTACTGATTAATCTCACAAGCTTTCAAACAAATTAGCAAGTTCCTCACTGAGATAATGTGCAAGGGAAAAAGAGGTAAACGAGATGGTTATTGACATTATTAATGTATTGATTTTGGAATAAAGAGCCTCTATTCTGTTTCCAGCCCTGTCACAGACTTTGGATGTGACCTTGAGCTTCTCACTTCCTTCATCTCATTTCCCTACCTGTACAATTGAGACAATAATAATTCCTCACCCTTCACCTTTGTGCTGCAATGGGCAACACAGATTATCTTTTGACAGCACATTAAAGCGCCTTTCCTGAGCACACTTAGGTATGATATAATACAGATATGACCTTTTCCTCCCACTGACAGTTTTCCTTAAAAAAATAAACATTTAAAAAAAAATCTATGGGAATATGGCTTAGAGCCTGCTTAGTATTTCAAATAGCCTTACCATATACTTGTACTATCGGTATCTGTAAAATCATCATGCAATAACAGGTTGGGAGGGACCTCAAAGAATGTCTAATTCACACAGAGCAACAGTTTTAAGCTTTTATTCATAGGTAAAAAAACTGCACAACACATTTACCAATGGTTAATCTGAAACATAGCCCAGAACAGCTCAAGACAGGACTATTCTGCAGTACAGCAGCAAGAACTCCTTTTTCAGGGAAACTAAGGCCGGTTCTCTAATTCTGTCAACAATGCTTATCTTTGTTTCAGTCCTATTTCAGCAGCTTCTATTCATCCTTTGATGAAATCCCTAGATCCATGGGCCTTTCTGGAAATTAACTGCTTCTCTTTCTCTTCCCTTTCAGTTATCACTTTCCTCTTTTGCCCTCTTTGCCTGACTCTGCTGGCCCCCCAACAATGGACCTCGACCTCTCCTGGCAGTCAGGTCAGTGGCTGAGCAGCCAACCCACACAGACAGTGTAATGTCCATTTTTACAGAAGTGGCTCTCAGACCTGCCTCTTCAGTCACATTTTGCCTCCTTTCATTGAGCAATGCCTTTCACTCTCTCTTGACACCTATTCTGCCATGCAAATTCTAATTTAAAGTAACTAAAATTGGACTCCTGATGTCCTCTTAAGACAATCTCCTTCCTGAATTCACTGTCAGCCCTGTTAATACTCTCATCTCTCCTGTCATTCAGAACTGTAAATGAAGTGGCCGTTAATGATGGCGTTGTATCTTGAACATTTTAGCCAATTAACAGTGACTAAAATGACAGAGATGTGAAGATAACGAGTACCTGTGCCATAGTTTGTAAATGTATCCACTCTCAGCTAGAATTTCAATTTTTATCAGTGAAAAATATTATCTTAATATACTTATATAGAAAACATATTGTACATAGTATGGATGTGCTAAATCTAAAATCTGGAAATAAAGCCTATTAACCATTACAGGTTTTCTGTAACTTCTCTGAAAAATATATTAAATATTAGAAAGAAATGCTTAGAATGGTCCCTGATTAGAATAAGTTTTTAACAGATGATTGATGAATAAGGTGAATAGGATAATAAGATGAAACATGAAAGTTTATATGTTAGATCTGCACTTTTAGAAAAGTAATGCATTCACATTATCCCTACATATATCTAATTCTTTCACAGCCCTAGCAAGGTCTTACAGAGGAATTAATGTGTTTTTAAAAACTGTATTATGGCTGAGAATGAAACTCCTGTATATTCAAACACCTTCTAGCAATGGGGACCTGATGCAGGTCACGTGCATGCCTCCACACTACCCAGTGAACACAAAACCTACAGGTATCAGTCCTGCTCAGCCCAGGCTCTCGGATACAGACCCAGGTGGAGAGCTGAGCACCGTGCAGATTGACAAAGCATATGTTCGTGCACCGCAGGATCTCAGCAGTCATCATGTTTTTCCCTGAACCGTTACCGTGTGGTACTGTTAGACAGAGAGGGAGAAAGAAGAGCTAATAAATCAGCAAAGTGCAGGAGGGAGAATTATGGGCAATACTAGATGAAAGTGTAGCTCTTGCCTGCAAAAAGTAATTAGCGTAAGGACTAGCACGAAGGATGCAAGCCTCTGAAGTTCTCTGCATTCTTCCCATATGCACCAAAAGTTGTGTTCCTTGTAATTAACACAGATAACAAATAAAAATCCTTGTGAAAGCTTTTTTTTTTTTTCTTTTGAATCACAGATAATCTAATATATCTCAGGTTTTATGCTTCCCTTCCTACTTGCTACAACAGTTTCTTAAACATAATAATTACTGACTTAGCCTGCCAGACTCTCTCATGTGGAGAAGCTACAAGACCCTTCTCCTGTTGCAAGACTGTCGTCCTGCTGCATCTCTCACATGCCTTCTGGCTGTAGATGCTTTCAGGATCCCCCAAAGGCTTCTTCACTCTGTCAGAAAATAAGTGAGCATCTTGTTTCTGTGCAAGATGTTGTTTTCTAACATTTTTTTTTATTTTTTTTTTTTTAATTTAAGGTCTGGAACAAAATAAGGCATTGTCTTGAAATGGAAAAAGCACATGCTCTGCTGTCTGCCAGGTCTTGCAGCTGTTTGAGGAACATCAAGTAAAGTCGTCCTGGCTGAGCTGTGCTTTGGTTCAGAGAAGAGCGTTCAAAGTTCACAAGGGGCAGAGATTCCCCCTGTGAAATCACTAATGGCAGGTTTGCAGAGTGTGTGTCAGTCCTGCAAAGATACTTAACATAGATCAGACAAATTAAAGTCTTACACAACCTCAGCTGGCTCATTTAATTCACTGTAAATGCACCTTGAAACTCCAGATGATTCTAGGTGCTTGCATGAAAAGGAAGTCGGTCTTCCTAGATAACACAAAGGAAAATTCAGAATAGGGCTGAATAATCTTTTCCAATCAAAGACTCATTTGGGATTCCAGCAATGTTGCCAGCACAAATGAAAGCAAGACTTCTCATATTTCTTACCAAAAAAGAGAGAGAGAGAGAGCACATATCCCAGCATTGTCTATTGCTAAATGATTGGGACTTTCATCTGGGCTGCAGGGACTCCAGTCAGTCCCTGTGATCTGCTTGATTCAGATGAAAAAGCATAAAGGTGGTATTTCCTAGACCAAGGTGAATAATCTGACCACATTGGTATTCTTGAACTCTCACACCCTGAGCATGAATTTCATCCTGAAACGGAGACAGGTCTTCACATAGAAGTCTTTATCAAAATTGGAAGTCCTGGCTTTTCCTGCAGGTGTGCATCTATCGAGGGAAAAAGAAAAAGGCAGTAACACAATTCCTGGCAGGGCAGTTCAAGGAGTTCTGCATAAGGATGTAAAGCAGCTTTAATACATAACATTAGACATATTAGCTGAAGGACAATTTGTTAGACTTCTCTAACTGGGTACTGCTTTTAGCACTGCAAACGTAGTCCTGGCGACACCCCCTCAGTATGGATAAGTACCAAGTGCTTTCTGAAGTGGCAATTTGTTCACATAAAAGTGAGCAAGATACAGTGAGAATTCCAGTCACAGGCAGTGCAGCAGCTATGGCTGGACTGGAGAGGCTGTGCTGGGCTCTCAGGGGCATGCGGTGACCCATGGGGTTGAGCCCCTCAAGACAGAGCTCTGCTGGAGCCAGGCAGGGGCAGCAGCCACCAGCCAACCCACACAAAGTCTCCTTCTCATCCTTCCATAAACCAAAAACATATATGCAGAAGAGCTCATCAAGGTTGTGAAGAGGACTTAAGGAAACAGCTTCAGAAACAATATTAGGTTCATCATAAAAATAAAAATAAAAATAAAAATAAAAATAAAAATAAAAATAAAAATAAAAATAAAAATAAAAATAAAAATAAAAATAAAAATAGAGAGAGAGAGAAAAAAAAAAAATGAAGTCAAGAAAAGGGAACTATCTGCCCTGAGGCAATAGTGCCCTGTGCCAGTAAGAGACCTGGCTTGCAGCCTTTTAGCAGCAACTTACTTTACACTCATTTGGGGTGAAATCTGTGTTAAAAGCAATGGCTTCACACCTTGACTCAGCCTCTCCTGCAGCAGCCCCCATTGCTCATCTTCGTATCGTCCTTGCTCCTCTCAAACCCACAGGGTGTGGTTTGACACCGCAGCCACCTACATTCCCCCAGCACACTGCAGGAGCAGGAGACGGGCAGGAGGAGGCCATCATCCTCCCTCCTTGGCCTCTGCACCCCGAAGGCTCATCCCCAAGCCAGGCATCTAGCTGGTGTGCTAAAAAAACCTTGTGCTTGTTGCATCGGGGCTGCTGCTGGTTGCTGCTATGCCCTGGAGTGGCTGTGATGCTGTAGAAGAGCAGCTGAGAGCAGCCCATAAATACACACTTGCAGCTCATTCCATATCGAAGCACTTTGATTTACTTAGGAAATAAAGTATCTTCTGTTGCTCCATTCAAATGTTATATACAGATTTAATCACAGGCCCCATGATATTTGGTGTTTTTCACAAAGCTGTGCTTCTCGACATCTCAGATTTCTTTTTTTTTCCTTAAGTACCCATAAGGTAAAAACCAAACAACAACAACAACAACAAACACAAGCAAAATACAGGGACGCCAATGACATTTTGCTTTTTAAATCTTATTCTTAAGCCAAATGACATGATCTGAGGAACTCACCTTAATTTTGAGTGCTTGGGATTGCTCGTGCACTACGAGACATGCTCTGTCATTGGCATATAGCACATCACAAGGCTTTGAATACCACAAGTGACTTGACAATGCTGTAACAAAAAGGAATGCAGTCTGCTGGGGGGTAAAACAAGGAGGAAAGGAACAGAAGCAAGCTCCTGGATTCAATTTAGGAGAAGAAAGGGGTCCCTTGAAAGCAATAAGAGCTTAGGAAAAGGAGTAAGGAGAACAAGCTAAAAAAAGGGAAAGGTTGAAACAAAGATTTGAAAGGGTCACACTTGTATAAAGATGCTTATCGAAACCACCAAAGCTTTGTCAAGACTGAACTTCTGAACCTGCTGAGATATCAAATCCATCTTTCACTTCCCTGGATTCAGAACATGTCCTCACACTTCCCCTCTGCGTTTCTAACCTTCCCTCCCCAGCTGCTCTCCAAGACATTTATCAGTCCCCGGGGAAGGGAGCTGTGATTCAGCTCGAACCCTGCTAGCAGGCCCCCAGCATTTAGCTCAGAGACCTTCAGCAGTAGCACCGAGGATGGAAAGTGCAGGAGCCACGGGGCTGGGAGCTGGAAGGCAGCACCAGGAGCAAGGAGACAGCAGCAGGAGAAGCAGGTGCAGCAGCAGGGCTAAAACCCGCTCAGGCCTCCTTGATTTAATATGTGCACTAGGTTCAGGAGAGCTTGCACTTACTGGCCCTGCTGATCCTAAAAACTTACTACTTGTGTACATGTGTTTATATATATATGTATATATATATTCCAAAACTATGTCTGATAATTTATGAAAAAGACAGTAAAAGTTTCCACATGAACATATTGTTGTGGATTGTTGAGCAGATAAAGAGAGAAAAGCCATAGCACATCTGGCTTTTTTTTTTTTTTTTCCTTCCAGAAGCACTTTTGGATGTGTTTCTCTTTGCTGGAGGGTCTCTAAACACCTTACCGAGCTTCCCTGGTGTCTTGGGGTCATTCATGGATTATCCAACTTGAAAACCTTCTGGTTTGCTTGAATACATTTCTTCTTCACAGGTATCAAAAGTTCGTAATCCTTGGAAACTGTACTGACAGCAGCCTATCATGCCATATCCTCTGACCTTGGATAATTGCTGACTTTCTTCATAAATACTTCATGAACTCTCACTTAAAATGGGCCATACCTCTGAGCTCTCACTTTCAGACAGCCTCTTTCATTCAGCGACCAGGATTGTAGTTTCTGAAAGCATTCTTGGTAGTCTTTTGCACTGAATCCTCTGAAAACTCCCTCTCCTTCACATCTTGTCTACATTTCCTAAGCCATGTTTTTGGTGCTTCATACACTGTGCCTTGGGAAAAAGAAATACCTTCCAGAAGTACTTTCTAAGGGCACAATGTCCCTTTTGCTGCTGTGCTAACACACGTCTCGCTGCCCGCGTTAGCCAGGGAGCTTTGTTTGGGGGAATCCTTTGATTCCGTTTCCTGACGTGTTTGCCAGCACTGACTGCATCACAGACAGCCTAATTGCAATTTGGCAGCCTCCTGCATCAGTGGAGGGAGGTTTGAGAGCAGGTGTAGGATCCCCCAGGCCCCGGGCACTACTCTGGTGCCTCCTCGGCGACTCACATCTCCTGGCCGAGGTGCCACCAGCGGTGACACACGAGGACGGGAGGCGAAGAACCAGGCTGACAGCAGCAGTCCAGGGACGGACAGACAGCAACAAAACCTCTGTAGCATGAAGGATGAAATAACTGCTAAGCACCTCAAAAAGAAAAATGCAGAAGTAGCTTTTGTCTCTAAGTGGATGTAACACTCCGAATGTATTTGTTATTTTAAGCAGTTTTGTCTTTCTTAAATGTCTGGCCGTAGTCAAATTTTGTGGCCAAATTCAGCCCTGCTGTAATTAGCATATCATTTATCTATAAATTTGTTTCTCAGTATGCCATTCTTCCTGCCAAATGCCTATTCCTATTCCAGTAATCATAGCCATGAAGAAAAAAATAGATTTATGTACCTCGTGGCAGTGTTTTTTCCCAAGGCAGATCTGCAACTTGAAGCACATTTCCCCTATGTAGCTGTGGCAGTCACCACCCTTTTACATTTGGGGAAGATTGTGTCTGGACTGCCAAATTTGCAGGTCAAATCTACATCGATTAGAGAGAAACGGACACTCGTATTTCCATCAAAAACCTAAGCCAGCAGCAGTCAGGTGGGTGAAACAAAACCAGGCTGGAACAATCAGAGCTGGGGAGAGACCAATGCAGTGCCAAAGGGCATCTTTGGAAACTGTGTCACTGCCTTGAAGCCTTGCTGGACTGAGCCATCAGTGACCAGGTGCACATGGCCCTCACCTGCCTTGCGGTAAGCTGTAGCTGGGCTCTGCCACAACACAGTCAGCTCTTGGAAAGTGAGCAATGAATTATTGCAGCGTCCTTCAGCAAAGACATTACAGGAACAAAACACTGGGTACCGGACCGCCTGTAAATATGTCAAAAATCAGAGCAGACACAAAACTTAGGCTGCTGTAGTTTAAGTCTCTTCTCTGTCTTTCCTGGAGCCACAGCTACACCCCCCTGCAGATAAACACGGTGCAAGGCAGAAGGAAAAGACGCTGTGGAGCCCTCCACACTTGCAAAGGTATCTGGTTAAAACGTGGCCACATGACAGAACCAGGTTCAAGGTATAAAAACCCAAGGATTGAAAACTTTGCTCATATATATTCTTCAAGTGGTGTTTAATACTGCTTCTTTTGTTTGTTTTGACAATGGATCTTATCTTTTGGTAAGGGCTGTGTTCAGGACTATTATTACCCTATATAAAAGCCTCATAGTCTTTCTTTCCACTTGTTCAGCACACCAGAGTGGCATAGCAAATTTAATCGAAGAACGCAGCTCCAGGGAGAGCCTTTTGAGACTCTCCCCTTTTTCATAATGCTGTTATCTCCACTTCCTTGTGTTGGGGATGCATAAAAATCACAAAAAAGTCATTCTGAGTATATTCTTCCTGATAATTATTGTCAGACTCCGAGATAAGTACCCTACGTGATGTAATGTGTGTTAGAACCGGCTCTCTGAATGCAAATCCTGCAACTCTTATAGGCCCAGACAATGGTAGCCCTAAACACTAGGGCCTAGTATTTTGCCACAGACAAGAGAGAGCTTTGATTTTTTGTGTTTTGATAAGGCACAATCTGGGTGCCTTTATCTCAGCTGTTATATTTAAAGATGACATTCTAGCCTTGCAGCCTTGCCTATTGTTTTGACCCTGATTATCTCCAAATGTTGTTGTTTAGTCAAACTCACCAGTTTAATGAAAGGCCTGCTCCCAATTTAAGGAAAATTATTTAAATGCAGAGTATCCTATACACTGTGGTTTCGAAAAGAACTAGGCGGTTAATCAAAAGTTAATTGTATAATTCTCATGCAGATTAGGGCCTCTTGCAAATGAATCCCAGGTTGTGATTATTAAAAAAAGGGAAAGTGCTGGAGAAATGCACAAGGGTCTTCAGTCTGGTAAACAATCAGCTAAGGTTTAATTTGTGGTAAACAAAGTGCTGATACACTAGGGGTCTCCAAAGGAGACAAAAAGGTGAAAATAAATTAAAAAACAACATACAGATATGATCTTTTTGTTTTTAGGCATCTTTCAAAAACACCAGCTAAATGAATAAAAAGTAATCCATTAATATTTACCGGCAGCATCCTGGCAATATGCAAATGACAGCAGTTGTATAATTATACTCCAACCCTCGGACAGGGATCTTGATCATGAAATGTCACCACCATCTCCAATAAATACCTATGTGGTGCTCCCAAGTACAATAAATGGCTATAATGAACAGTTTGATTAATCGCAAACTGTTTCTCTATTTGCCAATAAACAACCTTGGCAGAAAAGAGCACAAGTGATATGTTTAAAGCCTGTAAGTATGCTCCAAAGGTATCTGAGCAAAGGAAAGGAAAGTGATGCTTTCTATGCCAAATAATTATTACAAAGTTAAAAATAAAAATAAATAAAAAGGTTGTTGAAGTCAATCTTTAAAGCCTATCATGATGAAGTGGTGACAATTACACTGACTGAATTGTTTTTTACTAGTTAGAGCTATCTGTGATGAAAAGTAAGTGATGTGGACACAGTTATGGAAAGGCCGTATGTGACTGCAAAGCCCACTGATGTGGCGCTGTCAAGTGGGACTGGACAGTAAGAACCAGAAGTGCTTGTCTGTCTGCCAAGAATTACTCTATTATTAGCTTATTTATTTACTGATGACAATATGTTTGGTCCTGTTCAAACCAGACCTCGGGAGCATCCCCAGACCAAGACACAAACCACCGCATAAGCCCTCATCCCGAGAGACAGATGCTTTTTGACTGGTCTTCAATTTAATACAGGGTCTCATGGACAACTGTACAGCTGACCCTGGCTCTTCAACACACCCTGAATCATAATTTTTTCTCTGCGATGAAGAGACTTATCCTTTAGCTTTCAATTAAGAACAGGATCCTCAGCCAGATACTGCTGAATTAAGCAAAAACTTCAAATGTCTTCTTAGCTGGCCACATTCAGTCAGACTGAACAGTTTTCAAGAAAAGAAAAGGCTTATGTATATTTAGATAATTATATTTATATATGCACAGGCTCACAAATATAAATACTTATGCATCTCTGTCTATATATGTATATTTATGTATGTATAAAACTATAATAAACATTTTCAGATTTTCAGCAAGAAATAGTAATGCAGCAGTCACAGTCAGATCCACAATTAAAGCATTAGCAGAACATGCACAGGTTTTACCAGAATTTGGCACAGTTTCTGAATGTATTAAATTAAATATGGAAGCAGGAAAGAAAAGCAGGGACTAACCACAAGAAACTATAATTCTACCTTCAGTAACAAAATGCTACCATTAACTACAGTTTCAAGAAGAAATAAATACAATACTCAGAAATTCTAAATACTCAGATATTTTTTTTAAATATATTATAATCTGCCAAGTATAAGGATTTTACAGAAATCATTGCAATATTTTAAAGACTATTTATTTAAAAGGTAATCACCAAAGATAGAAAGCCTTCTATAATTTGTGCTGCAGCCTTCATCTGGAGGTGAAGGGAATGCTGTCTGACATTAATTAGTAATTAAGGCACACTTGTATTTGCCAGTAAATTGAAAAAGATTACTAAGAATCAAAAAAAAAATGTCTCTAAAGGGGGTTTTATTTCCTTTTATTTTTAATTATTTATTAACTGTATTATTTTTACTTACAGCATTTTATTTTGAATGGAAGGCAGGAATAATGCTGCCTTACAAATAAAAACCTGGAAATTATTAATTGCCCATTATTAGCCTTAAAAAACACCAACGTTTACTTCCATATATGTGCATCATCATAATTAAAATAATTTCCCAGGGAGCTGAAGTCTGCCTGAAAACATTTCGAAACTCTGCTGTGGTATTACTGCATGCAGCTGTAGGTGCTCCAGAAGTGCACTACAGCCAAATAACTCTGCAGCAGGAATCTGCTGCGCCAGGTCCTCTGGATGGAGCTTGTCTTGCGGTGACCTTTGCAACCACATCTGCAAGTCATCTGCCACCATCTGCCCCCGTGTTATTGGCGTGGTTTTGCCCTGCATTTGTAAGAGCGGAAGCAAATGACATTCCCTGCAGAAAGCAGGAAACCTGAAGCGTCTCGAGACGCAGGGCCACCATACGGGCTCCTGGGACAACAGACGAGCAATACCCACTGCACACAGAGTTTGAGGTTATTGTTTCTTTTAACAGAGGAACCCCAGAACATCAGAGACCTTTAAATAGCATTGCTTGGGGTGCAGGTAAGGTTAGCGTTGACTTTTCACATGTTTCAATCAGACCTTCGCAGATACCTAATAAATCTTACATCAGAGAAAGACTTTTGA
This sequence comes from Aythya ferina, assembly GCF_964211825.1. Lineage (NCBI taxonomy): Eukaryota > Metazoa > Chordata > Aves > Anseriformes > Anatidae > Aythya > Aythya ferina. Next base: position 35,492,431 of record NC_140302.1, on the reverse strand, counting down.
AACTAAATTGTTCAGTAATATGCATTTTCAATCAAAACACAAGGGAGACTTTAAAAATTTACTGAGCATAAATAAAATATTTGATCTTTCCGATTCTTATTTTCCAAACCCTTACAGACACTTCATACTAATATTGACATTAAACTTCAATATTGATGTAGGAATGATGAAACAGAAATGTGCAGTATAAATATTTTAATAGGATGCAGTGGGACGTTTCCACAAAAATAAGTGTTTTTCAAGGCATGCTCATGCTCGTTTCCCCACTAGCATGAAACACAAGTCCCAGGTGGCTGCTCCCACACCTGATGAGGCTACCAAAGCCCCATGGTTGTACCCACAACCTGCAGGCAGGGAGGCAGGGCAGTGGCAGCAAAGTGCTCAGAACTGAGCAGGCTCTTACCTTGCTCTCAGTGTTGGTGGTCCCCACTGCTCCCTGGCTCCAGGCAAGTCTGCAGAGATGCTTAGAGAAGGCTGCAGACTTCTCCCCAGCCTCAGCATGGCTGGCAAAGCCCAGGAGCAAACAAATCATGCCCCATGGATGCACCTCTCTGATGTGGTCCAGTCCCATGTACCCTGTGTCACTCACTCCTCAGGTGAGTTGAGACATCTACAGAGTTATAGTTCCTACTAAAGCACATTAGATGCCTGTTCAGCCTAGCAAGTAAAATCACAGTCTCCAAGGCACATGTTATTTTTTCTTGAAAAGCATTTTGGTGTCATTTTATTTCTTTTTTATGAAAATCCCCTTTTTACATTTAGTCATGTTCTCATTTCATTGTGGAGGGAAAAGCAAGGGATCTGAGCCAACATGAAAAAAGAGTCTAATCTACTTTAAAAACAACAACAAAATTCAAGTAATTAGAGCCAGGTTGCATGGGAATCATTACAGAAGTCAATATCCAGCACCAGGAAAGTTATCTACAAAGTACCAGATGGTCACTAGTAAAATAAAAGGATGTGAGAACTCAAATGCGATCTTTCAGGGAAAATAATAATTAATAATAATAATAATAATAATAACAATAACAATAATAATAATAATAATAATAATAATAAAGAAAAAGGAAAAAAAAAAAAAAAAAGATTGTGAATTTTCCTTGGGGGAAAACAAAAATTACTTTCTTAAATTTTGTCATGAGTTTGGCTAATCGATATGTAAACATAAAGGCTGGGCTGCAGAGTAAGCTCCTCTTGCCTTTCACATGAGTAGAGAGGCCCGGCTTTGAGGTACTCAAGCAGTGAATTCAAAGCAAGAATTTGTCAAAATACTTGTCTGAATAGGACAGAGCATATGGAGTAAATAAGGAGAGAAGGGAACACTCATAATACCTCTCCGGAGGTACCTCCAAGCCAGCAGCATCTCTGGGCCACATGCCATCTCCGTGTCCGTGCAGACAGGGCCCAGTGCTGGGGCCTGGCATGGTTTCTCCTCCTCACACAGCCTGTCCTCCTCACACAGCCTGTCATCCTCACACGGTGTAGCCTTCCTTCACTAGGCAGGAGGGCCAGGAGGTCTTTGCAAAGGCGTGCAGATGTTTCTCCAGTTTTCTCTTACGCAATTATTGCAAGTGAAGCTCAAGAAGTCACTCCTCCAATTAACCTTGGATAACAAAATTAACTAAGAACTCTTCTCACGTCCTCCTGAGAACTTGCTTTTCACACCATGCCTTTAGGCATCCTATGGCATCCAGCAAAAGTCTTCTTTCCCTGAACAAATGGGACGTTGCCTTCTTTGCCAGCAATGGAAGTGTGCCCATGTGGTCGCTGTCAGAAAGTCTGACTAAAGTCTCCGAAAAACTGATTGCACCCACTGCAAATTAAGAAAAAAGCCTCAGCGTAAATATTTAGAGACTCGTATCAGACTGCCATTTCTACAGCATACTTTTCAAAGTGGACTTTACAATAGGAAATAGGTACAATAGGAAAGTAATGGAAGGTGGCAGATCAGTTGCTAGCACAGTTATTCAGAGCACTTAAAGTAGACGCATCTTGGCCTGTTAAGGGTTTTCTGATAATTTTGTTAGGCCTGTTTTGAAGTGATCGACATTTGCAGATATGCAGGCAAGCAAGCAACAAGCAGGCATGAGCTGCCTACTGAGGCAGAATTTAATTGCAAATGTGACAAGGAGAAAGGTCCCAGTCAGAAACAAGAGAGCAACAAGCCCTGGCCACCTGAAGGGTTTCAGCAAACCTCCTGGGATCATGGGCTCTTCAGATCCCAACAGCACAAACTTTTGGGAGCCCCTGGGCTGAGCTGCACATGGGCTGAGACCTAGGCCTGCAGAGACACGTCCTAACCACAAGCTCAGAAACTCCAGCCTTGAGTTTAACCGAGGAACTTCCTTTTGCTTTACCCAAAAGGAGGCCCAAGACCAGTGATGTTCTTGCACACAGGACGGCTAATTCACCCTTAGTGCCTGATGGATGACAGCAAAATGCACACACAGCAAAATCTGATTTTTAGATGATGAACTCCTTACTTCATAGAATTTTTACTAATATTTTGGCTATGGCTGAAGAGAGTAACAGCTGCAGTACAGGAAAAAATAAAGGAAAAATAATCAACTTGGAACAAACTGTCACTGATTTCCTTGTAGTCCATGAAATTAGGCATATTTAATCCAAGCATGTGTTGGGTTTTCAGCCCTGGGCCTAGGGCTGAAGTGTGCCTCAGAGTATGGTAGATAGGTGGCCAAAGTAAAGCTAAGTGTCATTTTTAATTCTCTGAAGCTCCTTTGCAATGTAGTGTTGAAGTCTTTTGCAATCTGTAAATTCATAAATACATAAACACGATCATTTGGCATGAATTTAGTGTAGGTTTTGATTGTATCTAGATATCACTCTTAGCAGTCTGAAACAGCCAATATTAGTGTTATTTCAGCTAAAGAATAACTTAATTGTCTGGTAATTAAGAATTGGACAAATGGAGGAATGCTAAGCATACTGCCCAGTACTTATTTGGCTTTTCTGTAAAGGGTGCAGATAATTTTCATAATTTTATATTTACCTCAAGTTTTAAGACACTGAGGTCACCTATGCAAATTCCCCTACTGTTAGCTTAAGTGCAGAAAATATGCAGAGGCATTAAACTGGTAAATAATACTCTTCCATGAATCAGTCAAGGGCTGTTTTCATGAATGTCAAGACTGAGAAAAAGAGGTTAGACAGCAAATATACATTAAAATTATAAAGCACTCAGTGATAAACATCTAGAAGACCCTGTTTTGACTTGTACGTTATTTCTGCCATCCATTAGATAACAGATCAGTATTTCTACTATTGCAATGAAACTTGAAATACTTTTAAGCTCATACAAAATGAATTCAGCTGTACAGCTTCATGGATGTTACGTTTGGTGTAACAACCTACAGAGGAGTCACTTTATTTTAAATGAATTAAAGATGAAAAGTGACTCCATGACATCACCCTGACATTTCCTAAGATGGCAAGAGCAAGCTGATGTCACACATATTCTAAGTAAACATGTTGAAATATATTAGCTAATATTTTTATCTGGACAGCAATCAAATTAAGTCAACAGAAAACAAAATAGGTTGAAAGCAAACATTTCAATTTTTACTCTCTTGAACAGGAAAGAACAAATTATTTATAACACTGCAGTTTTTACGTGCAGGCAAGACCTTCACTTTAGACTTTAGGAAAGAAAAAAAAAAAAAAAAAAAAAAGTATTACAAGCAAGCTTCTTTTCAAGTCTGCACAAATCCAAATTTCATAGGTGTACAAGCCAACATACCCAGAGGACCATGATTCATAATTCTATCTAGAAATGGGCTAAGTAGCACTTGTTCTAATGTGAACATTGCAAGAGGTTGGGAAAAATACCAGATGCCTGGTTTTTTGTTTTTGTTTTCACAGAGACAGACAATGTTTCTGTCTCTCATCCCGGTCCCACTGTGAATCACATAGACAAATACTGGCACTTCTCAAAATTGCATTTCACCCAAGCCTAAAAGGCAAATGGCAGTGACTTTGCAAACCTAGAGAGACTCATTCAGAAGAGTTTGAATCTCTGTCAAACAGCTTGCTGCAGCTTTAAATAATAAATAACATTTTCCACATTATTGACACATTTGTCATACAAACAAATGATGGGAGAGAGCAATGCCCATCTCTGTCTCCATGAGCCTCAAGGCCCCCATCCCTCACCTGTTGCACAGCAGTGAGATTAAATGCCAAACCTGACACCAGGTGGAAAGCTGTTTTTATGGTTTTATCTACTTTTTTTTTGTGTTGGCTTCACACCCAATTTTATTTTCAATGACAAAGCATACTAGAGTCTTTACATTTTAGCAGGAATATCTGGTACTAGGAAGAGATTACAGCAACAGCAAACGTGGCAGCTCAAGCTAAAGCACAACTGATTACAGCCCTCCTAACTCAGGTGCTCTTAATTTTCTCAAATCCCTGTGGGGCTGAAATTTTCCATGTTTGCTCTCCGCCCAGAGGCAAACAGTTTGTTGTTGAAAGAGTCAACAGAACCTGTTTTGCTTTCTGTAAATGTTAAGGGAAAAGTTTTCTTTAGTCCTGCAATCCAGAAATGTTCAATTGCAGTTCATTGACAGATCATTTTTGACCATTTCCAAGGTATTAGTGTCTGCGAGGAAAAAATTAAGTTTGAAGAAAAAAATGTTTGCACATTGGGAACTACAACTCTCAGAAAATTTGGAAAGCTCATTTGTATAATTGGATTTTTCAGCTAGGATTTTTTTTAGATCAAAGTTGTGACCACTTGTTATTCAGAAATTTTCTTTAATTGTAGCTTATGTTAAAATACGCAAATACACAGGCCTTTCAAATAACAACTGGAGGAAGGAGAAACATTACCACCCAGTTTATTGATGCCAAAACCAGGCTACTGAGAAAAATTGAGATTTTGGCTCCCTTTGCATGACAGAAGGAAGCCAGAATTTGTTTGGTGATTCAGATAATTCAATACCAGAATCAAGATCAGAATGAAAGTTCTCGGGCAACATCAAATTTACTGAACTGGAGCATGCCTCCCTGTGCCCAAGCTTTGCCACCTAAAGAATGGATAAAATAATCTGCATTTCTCATTAGTAAAAAGAGAACAACTTTCTCGTACTCTGTTCTCTAATATGCAAACATGGAAGAGGCAGGTAAACTCTTTCAGCCTGTAAGAGAAGTAAAGGCTTATTCCTCATCCTCAGAATACAGCTTAGTGGAAATAGTTTTGTTGATGCGGAAGCATGTTTTATAAAAATAAGAATGAAGGTACGCACTGTTCCAAGTAAGTTCTTTGGCTTTGCTGTAAGGGATGGAAAGTGCTCTGAACATCTGCTTTCAAGTATTTATCCGTACTTATCCACAGCTGCAATCTTTCACAAGGTTTCATCTCCAACTGGATATACCACATTACATACAGTGAACTCAGTACATTTTTCAGAGAATAGCATATAAACTAAAACCTTTTCTGCTCTGTAGACATTAGGAAGTACATGGTGGTTTTTGTAGAAGTAAGGGATTTGTATAACTGTCCTGATATTAAATTCCTTTATGGATGGTTGTTAGACAGCATCTCGCATGTCAGTGGGCTGATGCTCTCCTCCCTGAGAAATGGTTGTGTCCAAATAATTTCATTTGTAATGGTTAAGTAAAGAATAAAGAAAGAAGATTTAAAAGGCAAAACAATATCATGCTAAACTTTGCTAAAATCTTATTGTAGTAAACCCTGCTGAACTGAATTTTATACTAAGACATCCCCTAGGTAATAGATGAAGATTAAACAACACAAAAAGAGAGTGCTGGTTAGTTAATCAGACCAGCACAACCACAAATTTTGCTTGATGGAAATGGGCTTAGCCAAGGAGTTAACCAGGTATTAAGTATGCAGAAATTATGCAATCTTTAAATGCACATATTGCTAAATTAAGATAAAGAGATTTCCTGGGTACTCAAGAGAGGTTGGTCACAGGGAACCAAAGTTTCAGAAATATAAACTAAACAGCTCTGGAAGTTTCAGTGTTCATTCTTCGTTTTCTCTTTAACCAGAATCAAAAGGAAAATTCTATGTAAACTAAGTAACTTTGTTTACAGTTGTAAAAAATGGCCAGTCTGTGGCCAGAAACTTCTGAGGAAAAGTTCTTCTAAAATCTTCTGATCTCTTCTTCTTCTTCTCTCTCTCTTTTCTTTTCTTTTTTTTTTTTTTAATATTTATTTTTGTTTTTGCCAGATTAAGACAAACTTTTGCTAAATAACATAGGAACACCATAGGGATTAATCATCATGTACACAGAAAAGGACATCATCACTCGTAAAATTTCAAGTTTTCATTGCAGTAGCCAAAAAAGTGCAAAGAGTAGATGGGCAGTTACTCAGAAACAGCTCAAATTATCTGCTGCCTTTGTGTCTGAAAAAAATCTCACACCCAGGGAAACAGGAAGCTTTAGAGAAATGCAGCCTAGGCATTCATTTATTCAGCATTATTAATATAGTCACCTGCTTCTCAATTTACCTGAAATAAATAGTCTGTTTCTATTAACAACATTTTGTAACATTTGAAATAAATGCAGAATGATGAAATAAAAAAAAAAATATTTGAGAAATGATAATTTTCTTGTCACAGGCCAACAGCCACACATTATAATAGCTTGCTGTATTTCTTGCAATTGTTTTCCTCAAGTGTTTTTTTTGTTGAACATCTCCAGTACCAGCTTTATGCACAGGACAGCAGGGGCTTGGGGCATATCTTTTTGCCCCATTGGAGACTTTTTCCTCAGTCTCCCATGCTATGGAAGTACTACCACACAAGTGATGCTGAACATTGCTCTTGCCTTTGTAACATTTCAGTTCTCCCCAGTCATCCAGTGTGTTTTAACTAGCTATGACGAATAACTGCTGGTGGTCTCTTGACACATAAACCAGATGTTTAGGAACAATAGAGCTGAAGAACATAGCTTTGGTGCCGACTTGTTGGCAATGCCTTAACACATTGCTGTTCTTGCCTTGTTTATCAGGATATATTACCAAGATCTCACTTTATAACAGGGCATGAAGACAGTACGTATGGAAACAACTACACAGCATAATATAATGACTGTAATTGTCCAAATTTCACAGCCATGCAGAAGAACAATGATGACAGCTTCACAGCAGGAATTTATTGTTTGAAGCTAGCTACCACTTTTATTCCATATCTTTAATGTCCCAGATCTGCTCAGGTTTTGCTATTTTCTAAATAGTTTTTATCACCACCTGTGCCATATTTTGGGATCACAAAGTTCATCTACAGGTCTTATTCCTGCATTATGCACTGTAAGAGTCTGAAACAAGATTTGCTTTCACATGCTAAGTTCAGACCAAACCACTGCAGTCAATAGTCCTTGCACTGCTGCCTAGTCTGTGTGCAGCAGTTCATGGCCATGCCAGCTGCCCTGTGATCTTCAGGTAGTGTGGAGTCTCTAGAGACTGGCTCCACTTCAGGTATTTTTAAATGCCAATTGTCTCTAAAACAGTAGATGTTTAAATTAGAAGCTGCGCGGCTTTTTTTTGCATCACATTGACTGCAAGGACTCTGCCTTTGCCCACATCAAATTTGATGTTCACCTGGCATAATGGAAAATGTCAACATTTTCCAGTTTTTCTGGGCATCCATGTTTGTGCAGAGGTTTATGAAAGCCTTCACCTCTATTGACAATGAAGGTTTGGTTTAATACAGCAAAACTCACAAGTCAGACATTGGAGCCAAAGTGACTTTCTGGAGGAACCTTTACAAGCAGCCTCACTAACAAATGAACAAATGCTAATTTTTTTCTTCTGGCAAAGGCTTTCCATCAGTGGAATGTTATGAGGTTCATGGGTAGCTGAAAAACAGATGATGTGTAATGGTATATGTTCAACAAAACATACATTGTTCCTAATGTTCTAAGGATTTTACTTCTAATTGTATATATACAATATATACACACACACAAAAAGTTTGAGCTTCACTGCACATAAATGCATGTTTAGAAGACGGCAGCAAACACTAGTCTTTAGTACAGGCTCCCCATGAGACAAATATAGACTTACTTCATCTTTCAATTCTGGCATGCACTCGGGTTTTATGGGTCTGGTACAAAGCCTGCTGAAAAATCACTCCATTGACTTCATATTTCTTTGAATTAAACTCATCTTGACCAAAAGCACCAGCTTCTAGTGTAGGTTGGCCCCTGGAAATACATATTATTTTATCCATTAACCACAAAGAAATTAATTCCTAGTTATGTATAAAGTTCCAGCTCTCTCTCCAAATCTTTCCTTTTGCTTACACATTTCTGCCATTGTGCTAGAGACAATATTTGGCACTCAGTTGATGGCCTTGGTATAGTCCTCAGTAAATATAAGGGACTATACAAAAGCAAATGAAAGATCAGATGTCAAACCGCTTCCTCTTTCAGCTCTGAAAGGCTGAGCATTTTGAGAGCAGCTGTATTGGCTCCAGTGAATGTTTTGTCGAGCTCTACAAATTAGTTTGCTGTAATTCTACTGCTGAATGCCAGCAGAAGGACAAGTTAGTTGCCTTTTTTTTTTTTTTTTTTTTCCTCTTCTTCCTCAGCTATCCAACCCACTCATATTTTAGTGCTCAGAGGCTGTACTTGAGAAGAGGCAGTGATACCCTAGATTACCCCTAGGCGGTCCCCTAGCAGTGTCCAAGCATTACCGCAGGAATCTGGCCATGTTTGTTCAGCTTCGATAGAAACCTTGACACTCCAATTTTCACTCAGTTTTTCTTTTAGCATAATCCTGAAGTACCACTTTCCAGTAATTGCAAGGTCACAAACTATTCCTATGACAATAACCAGTGTTCACCAAAATCTGTTAGTGTTTTGAATGGGATTGCTTGGATGTGATTTTACTGGGATTGCTCAGGAAAATACCTAGTGAGGTTGAACAACACTTTCTTGAAACATCAGTAAACTATATAACACGCAGGCCACAACATCTAACAGTTAATACATTGAGGTACCACAGACCCAAAACAAGTTAAGTTTCAGGCTTCATCTGGTAGAAATTAACATAAACCCACTAAAGTACATGGAACAGCGCAATCACATTGACTTATCTATTTTCAACACCAATAAAACATGTTCTTATGTGGCAACATTTCTGTGCACAACCCTACAGCATGTTTTTTCTCCTCTGTTCCTCACAAAAATTTAATTCTACCTGCCTTACATCAATGTGTTTTTTATATTTCAGGATATCTAACGTGTTCTTCAAGACATCAGACAAGATCTTAGCAGGTTCACATAAATAGCAGCTTGGACAGGACTTTTCAGGTTTAGCTATTCCCCTCCATTTGTCTTTTCCCTTCACAGTACCTTTTTACGCCAGATCATGCTTTATTTTCTGCCATCTTCAACCACTGGAGTGCTATATAACATTGTTTTGTTAGTTAGTGCCTGCTAGATATAACACAAAGATTCAAGACCTAAGGAGCAAGAAATCACAAAACAAACACAAAGCATTAAGTGGTGATACCAAAGTGTAGGGGGAAGAACAGGGAGCTGACAAAACACAAGGATGGGAGCAACATTCCAGGGGGAGATGTTTCGATTACGCTGAGGAAAGCATAGCCAGTGGTGAGCCTGTCTTGTAAATGATCTCAGCCTTGACCCCATTTTTTCTCTCCCATTTTTTTCTGGAAAACACTTTGGAGATCGTTCTCAAGGCCACGTAGCTCCAGTTTAGTAACATTCTCTCTAAGCCATCACTACATGATCTGCTTAGATGCAACACATAGGAACTGAAACCTCGCTAAGATCCCATAAGAGGTACCTAGTTCTGAAGGTAGAACCTTTGACCAGTTCCTGACCGAGCAATGATATTGGATAGTTGTGAAGACTTTGAAATTTTCTGGTCTAATTCTCATTTCAGTGAATATGAAAACACTATGATTTTATTTATGTACTTATTTATTTTTCCTGAGATGCTCTTTGGAGGACAAAATACTTAAAACAAATTTTTAAAAATTATATTTAATTTTCACCCTCATTGAGGACAAATATTTTTGAATGTTTAAAGCAATGTAGTGCATAGATTTTTTAAAAATGATCAAAAACTATATCCTGGACACAAAAAGTACAATACTTCATTTTTGCTACTGCTTTTGAATAAGCACCAAAGTGCACCTCTCTGGAGATGTGTGCTCAATATGTGCTCAGAATCAATTTGTAGTATATTGTAGTGATGGACTGGACTGTAGCAGCTACAGTCTATTGTGTCAAAGTGTATTTTGGGCAGCCTTTAATCTGAAGAGCCACTCGAGTGTTGTGTAACTAGGTACGTTAAACTCATTACATTTTTGATAGAGTATAGTAAGTCCCTATTCACAACAGCCACTTTCAAATTTGTGACTTTTTTTTTTTTTTTTTTAATAATAAAGACCACAGTCTGCATCACTAGCTGACAATATTCAAGACCATTGTATAGATTAAAGTGATTTAAAGTGACAGTGATCCTCTGGAAGGACTCTGTAGCCTGAAAATACTGCGTATGTCACCACGACTTCATTTATGCTTTGCATATCTATTTAAAAAAATAAATACCATATGTAAAAGGGGGTCATTTATATTTAGGTTAACAATTCATTGTGCATTTATACTTGCAAAGGTCAAATATTTACAAATATTAGCAAACAAGAAGCAATACAGTGTGAATGAAAAACTTTTGTTGAAAGAGGGAAATGAGAGAACTTCAGTGACTTGCCCCATCTCCATACTGGCTTCCAAGACAGCAGCTGATGTCTATTTACACTCTTCCTCCTCAGAGCAAGACTGCTTTTTGCCAGGATTCCACTCTGCACAAGTCTTAAAATAAATAAAAAAAAAAAAAAGAAAATGAAATGAAGGATACTTTCACTTGCCCACCCTAACAAAAATACCTCTTTCTGACGAATTTGCCAGAGTTATTATGCCTTTCACAGAACTTACGCTTTTTCTAACTGATCCTTTGCCTGAGGAACACAAATAGATCAGGCTCTGTATGAATACCCATACCCACTGTGACCGTAGCTGATAGTCTTCAACCATTATTGACTTCTAAAAGCAACGCTAGGGAGGGGACACTGCAACTATCATTCAATCCCTTGTTGCCGAAATAAAAACCCAGTAGCAGAAATTCCATTTAGCAGGGATAAAAGATAGAAAGCAGAAACTGTATTAGCAGCACCATTCAGCTGCAGCTCTGGGTTTTCTCTTTCTCTGAACTCTGACCTATTCTGAACTGTAGACAAGGCAACTGGCACTTCCCCGGAGGAAGGAACACATCTCTGCTGAAGAACTTCTCATCCAGGCTTTGACCTGGATGAGCCAGACTTGGAACCAGGCTCTGAGGGTGCCTGGCTTTGTGGTGGAGCTCTCAGCTTTTTCCCAAAAGTAGTCCTGAAAGAAAAACCTGCCGAGAATAAGCAAACTGATGTATTCATATGAGCAAATTACGTGCCCCTTGAACTAGTACACACCCAAACATCACCAGTGTTACTCAGGAAAGCTAGAGATGCTTGTGAAAATGAATTAAGATAAGCTTGGGTCCACTTGAATCAAAGGTCAGGAAAGACTACATGCAATCAAAATATCATAAAGGAGATAAAAATAATCATAAAAGAGGTAATGACAATGACATGAATAGGCTTAGGACATTACAAACTACTAATTTTTCAATGCTTTCTCTCTTTTGCTGGGCACCTCAGAGGAAGCAGGGCCTGAGACACTTTGCAAAAAAACTCTGCATAAAGAGAGGTGAGATGGCAGCACACTTTGTGTTTGTAACAATGATCAAAAAATTACCTAGCAATATGCTTGCAACATACAAAAATCTCAAAAGCAAATTTGTATGTGAACCTAGAGTCTCTGGGTGACAAACAAAGATGGTTTACAGCCAGACAGAAATTTATATGACATATAGCTAGATATACAATATAAAGATATTAGATACAGCTACACTAAGCTCAGAAAAAGATAAGATGGCTACAGAGATTATAAACAATTAAGAATTATTGATACCCCTTTAGAAAATTGATAACCCTTTAAGCCACATGATTAATTTCTTCACCACTTAAGTTCTAAGGAAGGGAGCCCCACCATATGGATGTCCTATGTCTTGGCTCTCTGTTCCTTCTCTCTCCTGAATTCACTCTGGCAAAGATTTAGGTTAAGGTTTCTACAAGTGAAGCACAGGGTATGACATCTGTCTGTAGGTCTGCAACAGGAATTTGGGAAAGAATGACAGGATCAATTGATAGCCCGAGAAATCTGACGCTTTTAGAATCAATACTGTGTGTCTGGAGCTGGGTTATCAAAATGATGTGGCCGGAGTCCTGCCTGAGCCTTCTAGTGGTCCTGGAGCTGATGAGCACAGGAAAGGAGAAATAAAGCAGTGCCAAGGCTTGAGACAGGGAAACGGTGCTTGGCAGCAGTCCTGGACTTGCCTCCTCCCAGGATCAGATCTGCTGGCACTTGTACCAGGAAGTGATGAGCCACAGTTTCTGCTTGTGCAACATTTTCAGGATGGGGATTAAGAAACCATTCTGCAGGCAAGACTTACTAAGGGATGTTATGGAGACCCAGGAAGCAGAGCATTTTAGGTTGAATTAAAAATATATGTGTATATATGCATATACTTATATATACATATATATATGCACATACCACGTTCACAGACTAATTGCAAATTGCATTCTAGCATCTAAGAAAGCATATATTAGTTTATATCAAAGCAATTTTATTAAAAAATAGGTGGTCATGCAACCATCGGAACAGCTCAGGGTTGGAAGGTCTGGTTGGAAAAACCAATGCCTGCTCACCTGGAGAAGAAGAACAAGGGCTCCCAGTGTGTCTTACCTGGTTACTTACTGAAGGACTTTAGTAGCCAAGCCAGCCCACACTTGCACTGGAGTGGTAAGAGCAATGGCTCTCCTCAAAACCCTGAGAGTCCTCTTGGCCATTGGCTTTTACAGACCCCTTGGACAAGTTTCCTGGCCTCAGCTGTACAAAACTTCTGGCCTGGGCTCAGCTGAACCTCTGGGGAAGAAATATCTTTGAGGATATTCTAAAAAAATATACACCGAACCCTTCATCCAACCTGAGAGAGTATATAGGAATACCCAATTTGATTAAGGAAAAAGGCAAAAAGAAACTCTTTGTTGAAGGTAAATTGAGAACTTTTGAGGACAGAAGTTACAAGAAGCCAAAACTTCAATACTCAAAGTTGAACACTGTTCCCCATTTAGGAATGTTATGATTTTCCATCTGAAAAAAAAAAAAAAAAAAAAAAAAGCCTGGATAGCCTGGATATTGCTGATGAAGGGTACGTCTATGTAGACCTTAATATGAAAAAGGGAACACATTTTGTTTGAACATTACAGCCGTTGGCATCTGCTCAGCTGCTTATTAATTTTTAACCATACCTCTCCCTGTGCCACATTCAGCCCGCTTTCGTTTCACTGGAGCCAACGGTGTTACCCCAGGGGTGAGTTTGCCCCACTGCAATGTGCTGCGTGGTGGCCTCTGGTGACCAAATTAGCATCTTTCAGTTTCCAAGAAGGTGAGCAAAAGCCCTTTAAAGCTTAGTAGAAAAAAATAAAAAAATAAAAAAAAAATAACCCTGCCAAATAGTAAAATTTGGCCATCGTTATTGCTGACTGCTTTTCTTTTGAAAAGCAAACTTTGTTGTCAGCTAACTCGGGTTTCCAAAATTAGGTATATTTCTATTTTGAAATCTGTTAAACTACAAAGAATCCTATGGCTTTAAATCTGGGTTGGCACACAGGTATTATTACTGTTATTAATTATTTATGTTCATAACAAAATCTGCCTTACATTTCTGTCACTTTCTTTTCTATCAAAATTCAAGCCAATTTTCTACAGAAGTTGATACAACTTTGGAATTGCCAAACTTGACTTAATGTGTCATAAATAGCATGGAACTAATAAGGCTCAAAGTATCTATAGGACATATGAAATATTCAACAAAAAGATCAGAAATCCTATTTCTAGATGCAGAAACTTCATGATTCTGGTTTTCTGAATATGGGGAACAATTTTTTTTGTTTGTTTTATTTTTGTTTGTTTGTTTGTTTGTTTGAAAACATGTACAGGTGACATGTGCAAGGCAGAATTACATGGGAAGAAACTGTTAGAATTGTGCTGGAACTAATGGACTGACAGGGGCAGCTGGCAGTCTTTATCCCATGATGCTAAATTAACAGGACTAAAACCAAAAAAAAATCTACTATAAAATGGGAGATTATGAGAGAGAAATTAAAGTGCAGGAGATAAAATGTACCTGTTGTTTGTAGGCTGATCCCAGTGAGACAAGGATTTCAGAATAATAGAAAGGAACTATAAATACTTGGCAATTCTTAATCTATTTTAATATTAGTAGCTTGTAAATGCCTGCAACAACAGAGGACTTCTTTGACAAAAGAGAAAGGTGAGAGAGTCTAAGAAGAATCACATTTTACAATTTTGTAAGAAAATTAAAAGTGTTGTAACAAATGCCTCATACACGTTTAATTGTACCGTATTTTCTAAAGCCAAATCTATTGTAAATTCTCTTATACTTGTATCCATATAGTTCATAGTGAATCCTTGAAAAGTTCATCTTCCCATTACAGTCTCTTTTTTAAATATACATCTGGGAAGAAGACAGGTTTTTGTTTGTTTGTTGTTTGGTTTGGTTTTGTTTTGTTTTGTTTTTTCTGTTTGCTTGTTTTAACCTGATGAGTAAGTGCTTCTAGTTGAGGCAGCTATAGGCTCAATTAATTGTAGGAGGAAGTCAGCTTCACATACAATCTATATAAATCACACATTTAAGCATGTGTATTTTTAATAAGTGTTCCTTAAGAGCACATATGAAATAAGATCAGCTCAGTATTTCAAAAGCAAAATTATTCAAGGTTTGATTCTATTTCTGCTTAGACTCAGCATCTGCTTCGCTGGGCAATGGGTGTCTCTTGACATCAAGTACACGTGAAGCTAAGGGAAAAATGTCAGGAGAACGGTAATAAAATCTAAAGAAATAGTTCCAAAGTAATGTTTCTTTCTGCATATGTTTCTGTATCACTTCAACAATACCTCAAACAAATCAGAAAGCTTGTTTGAGTTTTTTCACTTCTAAGTCTTTGATTTTATTACTTCTGTAACTTTGGGCTTTGATTTTAATTGTTTGATTTTATGAGTAGTTTATAAAAGGACAGCTTTCATGTATGCTTATTGTATATTCAAAAATAATTAAACTGCTAATGGTCAGTTATTTACAAAATCACTTGCAGGAGACAATATAAATCAACTGCTGATGCCAGAAAATAACCTGAAGCAGGAAAAAGATGGGTCTTGGTACATGAAGGTTACTAGAAAGATTAGTCTAGGAACAGCAGTTTAAGTAATCTAATGTTATACTTTTCAAGATTTTTCCCTAGGAAAAGAACAAGACCTATTTCTTTTACTTCTCATTTACATTTTCAGCTTTCCTCATAGACAAATATTTACTTACCTGTCTTAACATGATTTCTTTTCATTCTCAAAAGGCGTTTATGTAAACCATTCAAATGAATTCATGCCTCTGTATAAAAATAAAATAAATGTTTCAATTCTGGGCAACCAGTTAAGCTCCAAACCAGAGCCGTGCCAGGTGCTGGGCATTCAATTGTCACTGACTTTGTTGGGTAGTAAAGGTGTCCAGAACCTTGCTGGTTCAGCCACAAATCTTTTGTCTGCATAGTAAAGCACCTATTAATTAAGTACATGACAGTTCATAATTCTACTTTAGAGAATTGGGAAAACAGAATTGTTTGTACTGATAACATGCAAAACCACTTCTTTATCAGCTGTTTTCTACCGTTACTATACCTTTTGCAAACAGCAATGCATTGATATTTGGTCATGAGTAATAATTCCGTTGCCCTGCTGCCAGAGTACATTACACACTCAAATACACGTTGTGAGTAGGCATTAGAAAATAAACTTCCCTCTTGCATTCTTCAGCTTTGCATGCTAATTGTCACGCTCCTACAGCTGAGAAATTACATCAGCCATCGCAGTGCTGGAAACGCTCTTCCATGCTGTTTTGCCAGTACACTTCAGTCCTGCCCTTCTGCATCCCTGTTATTCCAGCCTTTGCCCTCTCTTGAGCAGACGCTGCCAATTGTGTTAAATTGGGTAGTGGTTTTGGAATTGAACAAATTGGGACTAGAAAAAGACCCCAAGCTCATTTTCAATTTTGTTCTGAGCTCCTATTTGAACTCAAGTAGTTAGGAAAGCAATAAATAGGCCAGGGCCATAGGGGAACAGCACTTGATGTACATTTGGGTCAGGGGCTACCACTAGGATTTCTTTAGAAATCCAGATGATATTATATTAAAAAAAAAAAAAAATCAAACCACAAAAAAGTTTTGTATGGAATATTTTGGCTAGTTACAGACACACTACTTCCATAGATACTACAATAACAGCAAAACCTCAAACGAGGTAAGAATAATATTTAGAACAAAGTTTATTTTACCCAGTTATTTACACATAGTAAAGTTAGCTTCCCAGATGTCTCATCTTCCATTTTAAAATTGTTATTCTACACTATTTACAAATAATTACTATGAAAAGAGAATAATTGTGGAGACCTTATGTTTAAATCTGTTTTTAATAAAATCCGTAGTTTAGTCTGTAATAAATCAATAACAGCTTAATAGCTATTATTATTATATACTTACAAAATAATAGTAGTTTACTACTATTATATAGTAAGCTATAATAATAGCTTACTATTATTATATACTACTATTATATAATTATTATACTATATACTATAGTATATACTATACTATTATTATATATATTATTATGTATATATTATATATATACTTTAAACTGCATTCATGATTATATTATCCAAGTTTCTTATAGCTGTATAATTATGCAAGCACACAGATCTGTCTGCACTTTTTTTTGTTCTTCACCTGTTTTTTTTTACGTGATTAAAAAGGAACATGGTGATGGAAAATTGGCTGTTTATTTTTAATAGAGACTTTATTATACTTGTTTAGAGTTTGGTGGGCTGTTTAGCTCAAGCTTGCTATACTTTTCTGATGCAGAGCCTGTTAAGGATTCACATTAGAATGGGCAAGCTTGAAAAAAAGATATTTGTGCTTAGAGTGGAAGGTGATTAAGTTCACAAGGCAAACACTCCCTGGACACTGGACACACAGTGAAGTGTTTAGCTCACAGGGTGGCAATGTAGTGGATTTGCCCCCACAGAAATTTCCTCATGAGATTTTCATAAACAGAATTAAAAACATAACTTTAATATCTTCAGCTGAAATTTTTGGAGCATCAAGATCAAGACTCTTAGACAATCGCAGACATATCCAGGTTATCACATGGGACAATGTGCTACATGAACTGATGCTATGCATTCTAGATGTGGGGTGATCCAAAGAATGGGATTTCTGTTTTAATTGTATCTTTGCAGAGATATTATAATCTCATTATTTTAGAGGGCTCTACTTGCTTCTTTTTAAGGCACTTTTAAGGATATGCATAATTAATAGTACATGAATTCTTTTATGTTCATTATTGTCATGACTTTTGAAGTAATGAAGGGGATATTTTACTATTCATACAAATAGTTTTGATTAATGCAAACAAGCAATTGTTGTTCACCTCTCATTCCTTCAGATTTGGACAATGTTTATTAATGCTAATTTCTGAGTGAAAGAAAACATTGAAATAGTTCTTTTAATTGAATGTATTATTCAAATAAATGACCAAAGAATACAAAAATATATATTTGTATATTTTGTATATATATACATACACACACCATGAAACACCCATCTTTGCTGGTATGGAGATAATGCCCTTTAGGGACACTCTGGTATGTTTCACTAACCCTAAATTTACTTCCAGGAAGAATAAAATCCACAAAAATCTTCAAATTGTTTACAAAATTGTCAGAGTGGTATGAATAGTAATTGGAGGCATTTATTCTCATTTTCTTTGAGATCCAGTTTCTATCACTTTAGCAGTCAGAAGTTTGCAGCCCTTTAAGTGATACAGAATACGTTAATTGAATTAGAAATAAATTAGAAAAACAGTCCAGGAAACAGAAGTGACAAAGCTTAGATCTATACTTTTGAACAGTCCAAGAGCAGAGTGGTTTGTTTAAAAAATGTAACTTTTACCAATGATATGATACATGCTGGATTACACAAAGGTTTCCACTTTGGTACAAAGGAATAACATTTTCTGAAGAAAGTGATAGCGTACATAAGCAAAATGCTCCAGTCAATTCACACCACTAACCATAAATATCTGAATAAATCCCATGACCCTTGAAATAAATCTAAGTTGTCTGTTGAGGAATTGACTAAACTTTCTTCAAAACGGGACACAGATTTAGAACAGCCTGATAGTATCTGTCTCAACATTATTTGTTGGTATCCTAAAAAGACAAAAGAGATTCTGAAAAAAATGAAGACCTCTTGTTTATACAGTGCCAACTCCTGAGGCAGGTTGCTACGTTGATTTTAGACCTGTGTACAATCCTTTTATCTACATAGAAATGATATTCATTACTTTAAATGCAGAAGAGCACTAGGTTATAACATCCAGAATGTCTACTTACTGAAAGACTTTTCATTCATGCTTATCACAGGGAAACAAGACTTAGCCATAAAGTTGTTAAGTTACTTTTTGGTAAGAAGAACATCTAAACAGAAATATTTAACCTGGTTCTGGGTAGGTCCTGAATGACATGCAGATGTAAAAGAAAGCATTTAGTGAGTATGGAAATATCTCACTACTTGGTAATTTGTTTTTATACGTTAACTTCAGGTTTATTTGAACTGACTTCCACCAGCCGTACAGACCACCACAGCCCTCTCATAATCTTGTCTTCAGCTAAGGTGAGAAAACTGGAGACTGGGGTAGGACAGACATCAAAAGTGAATCCGATCTACAACAGCTCTAGCGCTGGTTTCATGCTTTGCCACGATGGTGAATGAGGTAAGGAAACCCTTCCCTGTGTGTGATAACACCTGGCAAGGCCAACAAAGTTGCCGTTCCAACTTGCAAGAAGTTTTGGCCAGGACTGGTAGCCAGCACACTGCACACTCTGCACGATGCAGAGGTGGCACAGAAGTACCAAAACCTTAACCCCCAGCCCCCAGGTTGATAACTTCTTCCTAGTAATGACCAGAAAGCAGCATGGCAGTAGAGAAACACCTGTAATGAGATCTGCTGTATAAGTAATTTGTAATAAATAAAATAAAATAAAATAAAATAAAATAAAATAAAATAAAATAAAATAAAATAAAAGTTATGGAAATAAAGTTACTGGTTAAAGCAGAAATAGTTTGGGAGATCACACCTTCAGACAATTAAGAGCAAACAGGGTGCATTAAACATTTTAGAAAAGTACTCTTCCAGATCTAATAAAAGTACAGAAACTTTTGGAGGAGAAAAGGAGAAATGATGACTTTTCTAAGTCTTCCTACAGCTGTTTTCCATTCTTCTGCATAGGGAATAAACAAACCTCTTCATTTTCACTTAATCATCTTTTTATGCTTTAACTTAAGCTTCAGTGTCAGCCAGTTAAAAAAAAATGACAAAAATTCATAGCTGCTAATCAATCTATCTTTTTTGAACATGGACACTTATTTCATTTATTTGTTTGAAACTAATTTACTTGAAATCAGGTTATGTGACTGTAAACACTAAAACTGCATCTGTAACTGGCCTGTTCTCAATGCAGTTGAGTGACTGATGCCACGTCAGAATTCAAATGAATTAAATGATTTCAGTTTAACAAATCATTGCCCAGAGTACCTACATGTAAATATTGTACAGCTGGTTACTCACTTTAATCTCTCAGTGACTTAGATAGAATTAGCTCTTATTATATCTCGAACTTGATGTTTAAACTGATTTCTAGTAAGGGCTATGTGGTCCTGAGCCAGCATAATATACATGTATTTTGCACATTGAAAAAGTCTTTCTGTCTTCATTCCCTGAGGCAAGTGTATTTCCTCTTTCCTTCCTGCTTTTCACAAGGGAACTGGTCTTTTCAAAATATTAAAAAAAAAAAAAAAAAAAAAAAAAAAAGAAAAGAAAGAAAAGAAAAAAAAAAAATCAACCTGGAAAAGGCTATCACTTTCCGAGATATTAAAAAGTTCTTAGCATGTGTAGTCTAATGACTTCTCTTAATTACCAGATCGGCTCTGTCAGATCTGATCATTGCTCTGTGTACATGTACAGGTATGAGAACATGAAAAGGCAGGGAGCAAACTAATAAACACCAACCCCACAACCATATATTTCAGGCTCAGAATTTCAGAATTTAGCACGAGCCAGGATTTGAGGCAAGGCGGGGGTATGCTCTGCTAAGGTAACAAAGCAGCTCGAGCTATTTTTTTACACAACAGCAACATTTAACTTGGCGTTTTAAAGGATGATACTCACAAATACGGTTAAGTCATGTATTCAATTCTGCCCAACTACTGGTGTGAAATTTTAATCAAAAAACTAGAGAGCTCATTCAAAAAAGAAATTAGTGAAAAAACTTTGGTCGTCTCTCATCAGTGAAAACTGATTTAGTTATGCAAATTACTGCTATGAATATTAAACCACTGATGAAAGGTTTTTAATGAAGGGATCTTTTGTTTTGGAAATGCAAGGGTATATGCTTTAATTTCTTGCTAATTTACTGTTCTTTGATAATGTTCGCATTTTCCCCAAAGTGACTTCACTGATGGGTTTAATACTGTGAATAGAACTACAGGCCAACAATACTGGTTTTGACAAGCCTTCCCCTGTGTAACTATAGATCATGATTTGCAGCCCCTTATGCACAATTCTATTAGGGTGAATTTTGTCTACAGGGCTTTCCATGAAATGAATTCTCATTTTAATGTTAGCCTCCTGCAGTTTTTAATTTTTAATCTGTAATATGAAATTGCAAATTTTACAAACATCATTTGAAAAAGCCACTAGGACAGAACCGAATGCCAAAGTTTACATATTGCCTAATTAGACTGTTATGAGAAGCAGCTTATCAATGTCAAGCCAAAGATCATCAAAAAATCCAATTACTAATTTGAAAAACACATATATTTATAGGTTCATTTTGTTTAATTTGCATCCGATTAGCTTAATAATTGTTTAAAAATTGTATTAAGGTTAATAATTTTGGTTCCGTTCTCAACACACCTGGGCTGTGAAAGCAGTTTAGCAAATTAGTCCGCTACCCTACCCGAAAGAAAGCTCAATTGCAATCTTTTCCATCATAAAGCCCAGAGAATTCATTACTCAGATGACAAGGCAATTTTAGGTATGAAAAGACATTAGATCCACTTACTGGCTGTCTCTTTTCACAGCTGTATTACCGGCCAAGTGCTAAGAAAGAGAGAGCTCGTTCTGTGGGGGCACTTTGAACCTTTTCAAGGCAGGCACCTTGACCTGCAGCACGGTGCCTTGTGCAGGACAGCTGAGATCTGCTTTGCTAGCCTAGGACAGCACAGGAGGATTTGGACCCTTAAAAGTTGGAAATAAAAGTGGCCACGCAGCTTGTGGCACTAAGGGTTTTGTTTGCTTTTTCCAAACTGTAAGGGAAACTTTAAAAGCACGCATTTATAATTACAGCAGTGAATAGGTCTGTGAAATAGACGCCCCCCTCAACGTTACTTAATGACTTTAATTCATGTGAAAGGTTCACCCCACTGCCATTCCTCCCTCATTCTGTCCTCCCAGTGAGGCCAGTAGTGTCCCGAGAGCACACAGAAGTGTGTCCAAAGGGAATTGCTGAGTCTGGAGGCACAAGGTGCCTACGGAGCCAGGTCGAGAGCTGGGCTGGGATGAGCTCCATCAGGCAGCTGGACCAGGCCCATTTCCACTGCGGTGGACGAGCAGCCTTTGCCCTGAAACTCAAAAGTCAAACTCTGTCGCTGACTTCCCTTATTAAAATGGGAGCGTGGTTGAGAGGGGCCATCTCTTGCCTGGGGATGCCAGTCTTTCCCTGTAGTTAATGGAAAGAAGGAGGCTTCTCTAGAGGGCGAAGGCGAGCTGAAACCTCAGCTGGAGTGCCCTGGAGGTACTGCTGTGTCTCCACTGACTACACAGGGATCTTGGGAGGCAGGTCTCCGGGTGATCAAATTAGTCTTTGTGTCTGCCTCATTCCCTAATTGTCATTAGATATACCAACTAGTGAACAATGTGCAGCATAACAAAGGAGGCACACATATAAAAAGGAACAGAATTAGCCTGCGCTAATTGGTGGGCCTGACTTTGCTGATGGGAACCAGGCAGTTAAGAGGAAGGCTATGAAGTAATTCACTAACTCTAAAATACACCTCAGAACACAGTAGTAAAATGATTTTATCTTGGTAATTTGACAGACTAGAACAGCAACAGATGAAAGTTTTTCATTTGTTTGTTTGTTTTAACCTGGCCCAGCTACCAGGTCAGACTGCTAGAAGTCTCGGCTGTAGCTGTAAATTTAGTTGAAGGCTTTGACTTGAAACTTGTTCTCAGTGGGTCCGATTAAAGTGAATTTGGCCCTCGTTTTACATGTGATTTCTGACAAAATGATCTGTCTTCCCTCCTACAGGGTGTTATTATTGCCCTTTATTTAAAAATAGGTCATTTGGAGCTTTATGTACATATGCAAAATATTAAGTACAAAATTCACACAACTTCCACAGTTGGTTAGCTTGCAGAATATTTCTCTCAAACAAAACCAAGGATTTAAAACTTTGCCTTAGTAAATGTGCTTTTAGCTTGTTAAGAAAAGCCCAATCTTTAAATATAATTTAAAGCTCTAATTAGTTGATTTTAGGCAAATTTTTTGACATTTTAATGGCAAGGATACCTGGATTTTTTTCTGGTATTCATGAAGATATTTGATAAAAAGGTAGATGCAACTCTGTCTGAATATAGCAAAAAACAAGTTCATGGGATCTTTTCTAAGCCATACAGTAGCCATTTAGATTTTCTTATATGCTTTCATAGCTATCCAGGAGCCTGGTAAAGGCTCTTAATTGCAGAACGTCCCAGTTTCTATTCCACTAGCACTTCTTTAACTATGTCTTTTCCTCCAAAATACAATCCTGTCACTGAGGAAATGAAATATGAAAGTTAATATTTAACTTTTTTTCCCTTTTTAGAAAAACAAACAACAAACAAACAAAAAACGTTTAGATATACTCTTCAGATAGCTGCAAGTCTGAGCAATTCTCTCATCTCCCACTCTCAATGGCAAAAGATGCATTTCTAGAAACGGCACGCAAGCTTTATGGTTAATAAAATAGTTTATTGCGCCATTATTGTTAAGAAGTTTTTCTTGCAATGGAAAAGCATTCAGGTACACACTAAAACAACACCAATCCCACAAAATATTGTGTCTGTTCAAGCATTCAAACTTGATTAAACTTCTCTTTCAAAGTACTGCTGCATCACAGTTCAGTGAGCCCAAATCTCTCCTAATGCTCGGACACTTGTGATAAAGGATTTGTGTCAGGAACGTGTTTTAAAATGCTGTTCTGAAGTCGGAATAGTTCTAGACAGAGATATTCAACTACCTGCTAGGGATAGTTGCTCAAATTAAGCATAAGAAGGTACTTGTATCTACCCTGAGTACCATAAAAAGCTATCAGATGACCCAATATAACTGACAGTTAAAATTCTACTTCTACTTCTATATCACCTTCTTCCAGTGTATTGCCTCCCCAAATTTGAGCCTTTCAAATGCACATACAAGCGCAAGTCACAAGCCTCAGAATATTCACTAACTGATTTTTGGAGATGCAAGTAACCCCAAAGGCTTTTTTTTCTTTTTTTTTTTTTTTTTAAAGGAGGGTGCAAGTTCCACCTATTTCAGTTTTATTTTGTTTGTTTGTTTTCTTTTGTTTTTCTTCCTCCCCTGAGGACAAACCATAAATTATATCCTAAAGAAGCAAGAAAGGAAGCTGAAATAAGAATCTATGGAGACAACATCCTCAAAGATCATCAATTACCTGATATCTTTTAATCTTTGAGAATTGGCTCCATCAGATCTCAGCCTTTGGGAAATTATCGAACCTGATAGTGTTTACAACTCAGCATCAAGGTTAACAACTACAATCACACTGTTCTCTCAAAATAGCATTGCACCTTAGTGTCAAGTCAGGAGAGGAATGCCACGGAAAGATACAAATTAAAAGATGGAAAATTCAAACCAATACAGGTTTTCTTGTAATTAAGCAGCTGATCTTGTTATCAAGAAACTTTTTTGAGCTATGAACTCACAATAGACAGAAAGGATATTGGATATGAAAGAGAAAGTCAAGAGTAAATGACATATCTATATATAAACTATACCATTGATTACAATACAGGTTTGAAATATTAAAATCTAATGTCAGGATTTTTTTTTATTTTTTTTTTGGAAGACTTTTAAACTCTCAATGACAATCAGGTTGCTTTTTCAACCTTATTTATGCAATGAAAGTAGAAAGTCCTTATATTTTTAAGAACTGTGGAGATAAGTTTTTGGTATAGGTTTACAGTTTACACTGCCCAGAGTGAACCAATGTAGGCCAGTGATGACCAACAGCACAGCAGCCAAAATGTCATTAAATGCTGTTCACACTAACACTCCAAGAAAAATAGGACAAAGTCTCCTGCTGAAATGTTATGAAGTCAGATGTCTCTATTGAAAATAAAGCCTAAAATACTTATTTCTTCTTTAGTACTGGTTCAAGATTGCTTAGAAAATATGAATACCGAGTTACCTAAACGCTCAGCCTTACAGCAAATATTTTAGTTAGCCATTTTAATAAAGTGTGACCAGGCTCTTAAACAAAAATAGAATAATAAAAAATAATAATAAAATGGACTGCATATTTACTATCTTACTGTATCCATGTAAAATGTTATTTAAAATTTTATTTAAAAGCCTTTCTAGAGAGTATATATTATACCATTACTGGAAATTATATTATCTTTCCATACTTGCAGGTATTTATGGAATGTTCTTGTTTCTTTTGGACAGATAAAATATATATATGTTTTTGCCTTTCAAAATATAATTTTCAAATATATTGAACCAAAAAAAAGTCTGATGCACTGTCAGGCACCTCAATTTCTTCTACGTCTCCCTAGTTTGGTATAAAGGAAACAGTCTGCTGATGAAAAGAAAGGCAGCTATGATATTCTTTCTTATTTTTATTTTACCTGGCCATGGATATTCACCACCACTCTTCACCAACATTATTTAGTACTCATTCTCTACTGTTCTACTGTCTAAATCTCTCTCTCCTCCTTAAAATATATTCATAAATATAAAAATATATAGGCACATACAGAGAAAACTATGAATCCAAATAAAGTCATGAGTAACTGTAAGCATATTTTTATGAATCCCTGAAAGCTACATTAACTATAAACAAACAAAAAAAAATCAGAATTAAAGTCAACTTTATTTTACTCACTATTGTCAAACAAAAACTTTCTAGGGCAAGGCATTAAAAGCAGTAAGGCATATATAGAAACTTAATTACATTCTTTCAAAATCCATAATCAAAACATCCTAGTTCAATGGACACGTAGCACATTATGTGGGGGACAAAAGTTTTACTGCAGATAAAGACATTATGGCGACATCTGCCTGGCACTTTAATACCTCTTTATATTAAAAATTACATACACTTCCAATGCTAAGGATCAGCTGTTTCTCCACCTTATGTTTTCAGTTTATGCCTCATGAAAAATACAGAAATATTTCTTTAAGTGAAAGCAAAACAGTGTTTGGAAATAAATAAATAAATAAATAAAGTCTTTGCCATGATCACTTATAGTTCATACCTGGGGACAGAAAAGGACACTGTAAAGTCACATCCCAAAGGTAAATAAATCAAAATAGTGATTGAGTTATAAATATCTCCACATAGGATATTTTACAATTTATATTGAAAATGAGCATTACAGCATTTCTGAGTTTCTCTTAAATTATTTTTGTGTCACTTTCTTTCAGAAGTTCTGCATAGGTACCCTTGTTTTTCCCTTGAATATTTACCTAGCATAAGACTCAGAATATTTTAGCTTGAGACTCAGACCATTTTAGAAGATATTTTAGTGTAATAAAAGAATTGCAATTTGCATTCTTTAAGGACACCACCACCTTTCAGGGTTCATTTTCCCAAGGAGTTTCATTAGAAAAGAAGGAATTGCAAATGCTTTACCTGATTCCTGCGCCTGCCCAGCTGATTTCACCTTTTGTAGGCATAACCAAAAGAGGGTCATTCAGAAAAAAATCAAAAAGCCTACCAGAAACACATTAAATGAAGCAGAATAAAATAGAAGTAGGGCAGTTTGGGAATTATTGTCAGCTGTGTTGCAGCTCTGAAGGGCTCTTTCAAGCTAGGCATTCAATTTAGGCAAAAATATCTGGCTTCTTGTAGAGTCTATAACCTAAAGGGTATTGATTTGGCAGTATCAAAGTCAGTGAAGATTCCTGAGCCGAGTGTCGGTGTACACTCAGGAGATGACCAATGACACAAGACATGGGATGACAACCACACATTCATATTTGCCATCAAAATGTTTGAGAAAAGAGTTAACTTGAGACTCCTAGCTATACTTGAGAACAAATTGCAAGATATTTATGCGTACTACGTTACAGAAAATAATCCTATGACTTACATTTTTCCTTGTGAGGTTGTGAGTCTCACGAGATGAAGGTTGACCACCTTCTGTCCCCCTGAACTACTGTAAAGGTACAGATCTGGTCGACAAGCCTAGGGATGGATACCATTTTTTCTTTACTCATGTTTAGCTTGTACTAAATAGTAATATAAAAGTAGAAAATAAATTAATTCACTGCCACAGAGATATTAAATGTATATCAAGTATTAATTATGTGTTTAGTATGTTCAGAAATTGGTAACTCAGCTCTGAAAAATATATATAAGTGTATAACTTTGATAACTTTATATGCATACTTCACATATACATAGAAAGTCACAAACTAGGAGCAAACAAAAAATGAGATATCAGACAAAATCACTGGAGAAAAAATATATATATTAATTAGTATCAGAAAATATGCCTATGTTCAGCTGTATTTCTCAATAAGGTTATAACGTTTGCATGTGTATGGTTCAGTAGAGATTGTTCTCTTTGTAGGTGTGTTGGTAGGACTTTGCTTTTCTCTGAGATTCTACTACTAAAGTAGGTTATTTTTTCCTATTCTGTGTTAAACAGACGCATAATTTACTTCAAACCACTGTTACCATTGCTCCCCAAAATGATGTGCATAGGCTGCTGATCTTTAAAACTTGTTAAAATACATATATATACATATATATACACATGTATATCAGTTAACTAGTTTTGAAGAGACAGACTTCAAAACAAATCAGAGACACCAAATACTTGAGTTTAAAATCCTGTTTAAAACCTTTAATGTAACCTGTAGAATTACCAATTCTGCTGCATGAAAGTCACAGAAAATGTCTTAAAACAAGAGTGTGGCACTCTTTCTGCTAGGGTCAGTTAGGACGAGACTGGTTTTTAGAATAAAAGACAAAACTAACAATCATCTTTAGAAGGGAATTTCTTGCACTGCCCCAAAAGGCCATTAGGACCTCTTTTGCTAAGCGAGGCCCCATTTCTGTAGTATCTCAGCAGACAGAGTCAGCTGCTCTTTATGGACTATTATTTACTTATTAATTAGATATTTCAAGTCAATTTACTTAGTCTGGGCATTAGCTGCTCAACAGAAAACAACCACAGAGCAGTTACTTTCCTGTGGATCGCAGCCCCAATTAATAAGCCCGAGTGGCTGCATGGGGAGCGAGCTCAGGCCCCGCATGGCAGTGGGGTTAAGCAGTCACAGCCCGGCTTCTGGCACGCTTCGTTAGCCCCCGCTCATCAGCAGACCTGTGCTGACCACAGCTGAAGTGGTGGGATGTGCGATACCCTAACGCAGTGTGCCAGGTGCTATGAAAGATGATTTATTTGTGCTAGTGGTGCTATCTAGTTAAGGGTGTTCTCTCAGTTCTTTTGAAATGGTTTGTGAAAAGGAGACGTGAATTCCCCCTCCTGCTTCTTTCAAGAACTTGGTCTGCAAAAAAAAGAATACTGCCCCGTTAGGAAAGCCTTAATTAGGTTTTATCCAATGAGTCAAGAGTAACATTTATGCAGAACGTGTACAGCTTTGTGTGGTGAATGTCTTGTTTGCACAACCTGTGACACTCAACAAACCCAAACAAACCCAAACAAAATGCCCGTTTGCTCATCTCGCTGACGAGCTCTTCACTCTGCACAGCTTGGCACAGAGGCCAAGACGCCCTCTTATATCCTAATTGCAGCTAACGAATGCAAAACAAAGCAGCTAAGGAGCTGCTTGGCAAGTGTTCTTCCTCTACCCGCACAACTCCGTGCCTCTGCCCAAGGCTTACATCTCCTCTGGTATGGAGGCCGCCTCACTATCGAACACGTACTAGCTAAATTAGGGAAGATGGTATGATCCCTTATCATTAAGGCTGTGTGAGATGCAATTAAAATGGAGCATTTGCTCACAGCACAAGAGTTCAGCCCTCTTATCTCTTATTCTGAAAAAAAATAAAAAAATAAAAAAAATGGGGTCTGCCTTAGGACTTTGATTTGTTACAAATTGCTGCCTTGAATAATTATGGGATGATATTAAAGACTGAAATGACAGAGATAGAGCAACTTAGAGGCACTTGCTTCTCTTACACAACTGCAAAAACAGAGAAAATTTACAGATGGGAGCACAGAAGACAGCAAGGCTGTGGAGCTGACCTGGAAGTGTACTTATATCATGAGCTTCCAGAGGTTAAAGCACTGCAGTTATTTCCTCTTTCTACCCACATTGCATAGGGAAAGCAACCAAGCCAAATGACAAATCGACCCAATGCATATCACCTTCAAGGGGTTACAAATGCCAAGCTGCTTTGTCCTGTTTCTCTTCTGAATCTGTTGGTGGCTATCACCAGGTTTCTTTGGAAAACAACCAAACCAACCAAAAGGGATACTTCTAAGCAGCAGCCAGTAGGGGCCGATACAGGATTAGGTTCATGAAAATGGCTTTGTGAAGTCTCCCTGTTGCAGTTAAGGAGACTGAGTCACAAATAGAACATGAGAAAATGAGTGCAAGGAAAAACTGGAGTTGTTCAACATGCAAGGACTTCATATAGATCCAGTAAAATTGGTAAAATTCTGTAAAACTCCAAGGTTACTAGTCTAGACCTACTGCTTGAGTTGTTGCTGATACAAGAAGCATGAAACTACATGACCTGGAATTTGGGATGATCATAAATCCTGCACCACAGACCCAATTAAACATTTTGGGTGAAGATGCTCCTCTCATTTCAGAGGCTGAAACCTAAGCTGGTGGAAGCAACCCCTCACTCCTCTTATGGTAACACTTGAAAATGCAGATTTCACAAATCAGAACTTGCCCAAAGGGCCGTTTATCTTCTCCAAAAGAAGCCCTAAGAAAAACATCAGGAACATAAACTCTATCTGTTCTTCCATAGAAATCTATTACTTCTCCTAGACTATATGAAAATGTAGGTTCTTAATTGGGGTCTTAAAAATGCAGTTAGATACCTGAGCTGAATTTTTTTTTTTTTTTTTTTTTTGCATTTAATAGAGTAGCAGAAAGCTATCACCCTTTGAGATGTGGGCACACCAACACAGGCCATCAGACGCTGACCATTAGAAAATATTCTCCAAACCACATTCAGTACTCCACATCAGCTGCAGCTCTGAAAAGGGCAACATCACAACCTCATACACTCACTGCTCCTCCCTCCCAGTGCTCACCTACCTTTACAAGCACTGCACAGCGTGGCCATGTTTACAAGAGAATTGCCTGCATTTCAGAGACACCCACATTACACTTCCAAAAATTATGGCATGTGGCTAAAAAAAATTAAATATGCTGTAGCGAGGTGGGGGTTGGCCTGTTCTCCCACGTGCCTGGTGACAGGACGAGGGGGAATGGGTTTAAGTTGAGCCAGGGGAGTTTTAGGTTAGATGTTAGGAAGAACTTCTTCACTGAAAGGGTTGTGAGGCACTGGAACAGGCTGCCCAGGGAAGTGGTGGAGTCACCATCCCTGGAAGTCTTCAAAAGACGTTTAGATGTAGAGCTTAGGGATATGGTTTAGTGGAGGGCTGTTAGCGTTAGGTTGGAGGTTGGACTCGATGACCTTGAGGTCTCTTCCAACCTAGGAAACCCTGTGATTCTGTGATTCTGTGGTTGTAAGAGGACAGTAGTAATTACATCCGTAATTATTCCTAAGAACACAAAACACAGAAGTCCCAAATTGTTTACAAATTTAATGGCTTACAAATCTGTACTCAGTAAAATGATTGTTTTTTTCTTTAAAAAATAGCATTTTCATTCATAGTAGTTCTACTAATAAATCTATAGTTTTTAAAAGAATATTTACAGAACTTTAATGAAAAAATAAGACTTAAGCACATAAAATTTAAGCAGAAAATAGCTTACAATTACACTGTCATTAAAGTAACATGGCTTCCTGGCTACTGTACTCATTACCATAAAAAAGGGGATAAATACGAGCATAAAAGATTTATTTTTCTGCTTGCCATTCTGCACAAGCATCGCATGGTTTAGGAACCACTATATGTATCTACTAAAACAGGCGGCGTCATATCTGTAAACACATTAAGAAAAGTACTCTGATAATATCATCAGTGATTGCTTTACAAAATCTGAACTTAAAATCTGAGCGTAAGTCAAGTCACATTAAAAATTCCAATTTCATTTACAGAATCATTCTAAAAACTGACTCTTCAACTGTTAAGTCTATTTTCTCGTTCTTGCACTTGCTCTTGTGCTTGATCTTGTTGTCCTGTTCGTCCCTCCAGCAGTCTGAGTTGTCTTCACGTTGCCTTCAAGTTTTTCTTCAGTTTTGTTTCTTTTCCCTGTTTTGGGTGATCTGTTTTCACCATTCTCTATTCGTAGACAGAAATATTAAATGTAAACTTACATCATAAATCAAGCATTTTGTAGAAAGTCAATCTTCAGTTACATTGTTTTTTAAGGGAGATGTCCCTAATGACTATGTTCCAAAGATTACATCTATGAGTTCAACAAACCAGTTACAAAACCCACACTTCTGCACATCCAATATCCTTTAAAATAGGTCCCCAAGGACATACAGCTATTTCTGAAAGTAGGTTAAAAGTAGGTTAACATTAATGAGAGCACCAAAACCAATTAGCTATTATTTTAGCTAAAAATTCTTCTACTGATATGTAAAACTAAAACATAGATCTAACACCGAAGAAAAAAACAGCAAAAATGAATGTACAGCAACTATTTTATTGTCCAGCTAGAACTGCAAAGTCAGGCTTGTAGTTGTAACAAACACACTGGGCACCTATGGAAGAATCTAGATGGCACAGACCAGTGAAGCTGCTCCAAGAGATGAGCATCGACCCAAGCACCACCACTAAAATTCATGTGGGGAAAAAGGACCTCCCTCTAAAAGAAACTATTCAGACCAGTAGAAAAGCACCAGAAGAGATCAGTCCTTTGGGGAGTGCACGTAGTAGTGTCAAGAAGTGAAAACTAGCAGAAGTGTGAAGTCAGTAAACCAAGAGGGGAGCCTGGCACAATAGATGTACGTGTTACATTTGGATAAGCACATGTAACAGATAAAGAGATGAAGAGAAATGAAACTGAGAGCATGGCCAAATCACAATAGGATTAATGCACATAACCTGCCAGAAAATTCCTCGTGTATCTGTAAAGATTATTTCCATTTGATTATATTTATTTGACGATAATTTCTTATTACAACGTGGTATCTTTAAAATTTTATCACATCCAGCTGACAGGTTTAGGGAATATTTCAAGTGTCTGAAGCTAGAGCTCTATTAGCTTGGGGAAAATAAAACTGAAAAACGGGAAAAGTGAGAGACATGTGGAACTTCTGCTGTCATTTGAGCTTAAATGCAGCTCCAAGCCCTTCTAGCACCAACTTCATTACAGCACTGATGGGTCGTACAAGCTACCCAAAAACTGGACATAAAAAAGCAGGAGCTTAGATGATATTTAGGAGAAAACAAGCACAAACAGTGGGTGCTACAAACATAATTATCATGCTATGCTCGTCACCACCTGTAAGTTAGTTAATTGCTGTTATTTAACCTGCAAGTTACGGATTGAGAGAGCAGAAGAGCATGAGGGCATTTGAATAACTCAGCAGAAGAGGAATACAGCTGTCAGATGCCATACAATCAATCCATTCTGCTTTGGAGAAATATCTGGTTTGTACAGGATAACCTAGCCCCTTCTTTACTTACCTCTCTTTGCTACATTAAAGACCCACTCTCTATTTACATTACACTATGGCAGCCAACAGTAATAACAACGTGTACAAAATTCTAAACTTAGCTATATGTAGAAAATAGAAAACAATTTTTTTCCCCTCACCTGATTTTAATTTTTTGGGTGGTACATCATCTGCTGGCAACTGACATTTTCTTCTGCGAGAAGTGGAAGTTGTCTGTTGGGTAGGGGTAACCTCTTTTCCTTTTCCAGACTGATTACTTTCTTCAGAACCAGTGGGTATCAAACACTGCGTTTCCGAAATGTTGCTGTTTTCAGGCAAGTTGCCATTATCACAAAGAGAAGTAGCTGCCTCTGGTTTGAATTGTACATTTTTCCTCTTATTTCTCAGTTGCCTATGTTTTTCCTGGGATGAGTTATTTTCCAGAGCTGTACCTTCACCTTCCTTAAGGATTCCGTTTTGACCTCTGTCTTCAGGCAAGACAAGCTTTTCCCTGAGAAAGGTTGAACTAGTTTCTTCAGATTTGGAAGGAACTATTTTCCTTCTGCCTGCCTTCGATGGATTTTCTTTTCCTGATTGGGTTACTTCCAAAAGTATACCCTGTTGCTCTTCGGGAGTTTCATTCTTACCATCTTCTGGCAAACCTTGAAGTGAACTAGAACTAACAGCCAGTGAAGTGATACTACACTTTTTCCCTGAGTACCCTTTTGAAAGACCAATTTTTTCTTCGGAAGAGGGTTTTTCAGAAATCATTTTTTTAGCTTTCCTATTATTATTTCTGCTACTTTCTTTTGATAAATTACGTTTTCCCTGAGCAGGAGTAGAAATTGTGGCTTCTAACAAGATGGCAGCTTCATTCCTTCTGCCTCTTTTCGGTTGATCTTTTAGACTTGAAGCAACTGCTCCTAATGGAACATTTTGATCTTTAGAAGCCTCTTCTTTACCATCATCTGCTGGCAAACCACGTTTTCTTCTAAGAGAAATGGAATTAGTTGTGTGTGACACTGGAGGAGTTTCTTTCCTTCTACCCCTTCCTAATGGCTTTGCTTTTGCACAGGACACTGATTCCAAAAGCACATTTTGTTCTTCATTAGTACTCTCCTCTTTATCATCAGTTTCTGACAAGCCACGTTTTCTCTGGAGAGAAGCTGAACTTTTTGCCTCTGCTGCTAGATCAATCTCTTTTCTTTTGTCCCTTGCTGATGC
The DNA here is from genome assembly GCF_964211825.1 of Aythya ferina. NCBI lineage: Eukaryota > Metazoa > Chordata > Aves > Anseriformes > Anatidae > Aythya > Aythya ferina. The sequence continues at coordinate 35,458,884 of NC_140302.1, read as the reverse complement.
ATTTGCTTTTGCCTGCAAAGTGTTATTTCCCAATGCTGGATTTTGATCTTCTTTCACAGTCATCTTTTTATCATCACCTTCTAGCAACCCACGTTTTTGTCTGGTAGAAAGAGAACTCACCGTTTGTGATGCTACAGCAACCTCTCGCCTTCTTCGTCCTCTCAGTGGAACTTCTTCTGTTGAAGAGGGAATAGCTTCCAAAGCTGGATCTTGATCTTTTGTAGAAGTCTCATCTTTACTATGATCTTTAATTAAGGTTTCTTTTTTTGTAAAGGTAGAACAAGCTGCTTGTGGAATGGAATCAACTTGCCTTCTTCTGCTCCTCCTTACTTCTAAAGGATTTTCTGAAGCCTCACGTTGATCATGTTTGCAAGCCATTCCTTCCTCATTCCCAGGTAAATTCCTTTCTTCTCCTAGAGCTTCGGAACTGGCTTCTTCAAGTTTAAAATTAACTTTTCTGCCTCTAAGTCTTCTATGTGTAGTTCCATTATGTTGTGTTTGATTCTCTTGCAGGATTTCAGGTTGCTTTGGTTCATTTGCTTCCTGCTCATTTCTTGTCTGTTTTTGATGTCTATGAGCAATGCTGTCACTGTTTAGAGCAGTTACCGATGTGTCAGCTGTGTTGTTCTGGTCTTTCATTACTTGGTGTGCCTGCTTGACACAACTAGAGGCTGAAGACTCTTTGGGAGAAGATTCCTCTGTTTCTGACTTACATTTAAGCATAAGATCTAGGCTGTTTACATCCTGGGCAAATTCATCAGCCTTTTTCTCTGAAGAGTCTTTTTTCCCTCTCCTGCTTCTAGTTCTGTTTGCTTCTTGTTTGAATTCCAAGTTGAGAACAGTAACTGGCATTTTATCTGTCTCTCCAGAAGGTGATTCTGACTTTAATCTTTGAGATGCCTTTGTAGTATTTTCCTGAGCATTTTCCGCTTCATCTCCCAGAGATACTTTCCTCTCATTTTTGGTGGCTGATTGTGTTTCGGTAATGGTTTCATTTGAAGTCTCCTTTGCTTTCTGAACATTCTGTGTATTTTCAAGTGCCATCCCGCACATGTCTGTTTTTACTTCTGTTGGCTGTTTTCTAGCATTTCTTGAAGACTTACCTCTTTTTTCTGTTACCTTTACTTCAAGTTCAGTTCTGTTTCCAGATGCTTCTGTGGTGGCAGTCCCAGAAGTCTGCTCATCACCTTGTAGTAATTTTGCTGATTGGTCTTTACGAAGTTTCCTTGTTGTCCCATGAAGTTCCTCTGAAGGAGCTTGTTCAACCTGTTCATTCCTAGCTCTTCTTGCTCTTTTGGGTGGAAGCAGTGCTTCTGTGTTTTCTATTTTTTTCATTCCTCTAGACCTCTTCTGATGCAATAGAAGAATTTCTTCTCTGTCTTCTACACTACCTTTGTCAGATGTGTTTTCAGATTTTTTTAAATCTGTTTGCAGTTGGTGATTTTCATCCTGACTGCTACTAGATACACTTTCTGTCTTTCTGCTTTGATCATCTTCAGTTACAGATGTGCTACTGATGTCATACTCCTGCAAAGTCTGTTTCCTATTTGCAGGATCTTTTTGTAGCACTGAAGAATCTTTTTCACGAGACTCAAGATCCTCACTAGGATGTTTTAACTCCTTTGGTTCTTTAGTTTTACCTCTTCTCGGTCTTTGAGTATCAACTTGCTTTTCCACAAGTGAAACGGTTTTAACTGTTTTCTCACCAGGATGCTTTGAAACAATTTCTTTTTCCATGCATGGATTTGTTCTCCTTCCTCTTCCTGGATTTTTAGCTACTGAAGTTGAAGTACTGATCTCTCCCGTCTCTTCTTGGATGCTCATTTTCTCCAGACCTTGCAATTCTTTTGAATTTAAATCCTTTTCACACTGCTTTGTTGAAGGTGGATGTACAGTCTTCCTTGATCTGCCCCTTGTTAGTCTCTGGGTAGAGTGGTCTTCACTAGTTGACAACTTTTGTTGAGAATCTTTATCTTGCGAAGTATTTCCTTTGTCTTCTAAAACAGTTTTATTCCCCCCTACAAAGTTTGTAATATAGAAAAGAGCACAATCAAAAGTTATACATTACTATGCCTGATCAAAGTATCTCTTGAGTTTTAATTTTCCTAGTAAAGTGGTCTTGCTCAAATGAATCATATTTAATTTGAGGAAGTAATAGGGATTTGAACAGAATTCGTAGAATAAAACCCAGTTTAGTACACAGAGTTATTTGTTTTATTTGACAGGTAGCACTCAGGCTTTAAGATATATTTTGAAAGTCTTTGCAAATAAAGGTGATTTTAAGTGGATACCTTATCAAGGTTTTTTGTTTGTTTGTTTGTTTGTTTTTGTCTTTTTTTTTTTTTTAAACACTGGTATGTTTGGAGATGCCACTGTTATTACATCAAACTACTACACCATTTCTTTAACACCAGTAGAATGTCAACACTGATGTTTGTTACAGATTACTACTCGAATTCCCTGAGCTTGCTTTGCTCCTTCCATACTATATGATTTGGAATTTTTACAACGTGTTGGAACTTCACTAACAACACACAGTCCTGTATATTCATTATTACTCTAGTTAAAATAAAAGTATTTGTACTTACCATACTCATGACTGCCATTAGTACAAGCAGTTACAGCATCTTCTTGCTTAGGATCCATAACGTTTTCTGACCTGACCTAAGGAAATAAGCAATAATCAATACATTTGTGTGTTTCTGACAGGACAAGAAATAACTAACTAATAGAAAATTAGGAGTGAAACAGTTGAAAAAAGTCCTGCCAAGTACTTTATGAGAAAATGAAGCCAACTTCGTTTGCTAACTGCATCATATATTTGGTACTAGCACAAAATTGAACTTAATACTTTTTATCTGAGCTAGTGTAGCCTTTTTTACAGTGAAAGACAACATAGTAGAGTTTCAAAAAGCATTCAGTAAATGGGCTGAAAATTGTCTAGTAAGATTAGAAAAAGAGGGTTATTGAATCTAAATCATTTGAATGTTTTGAAGTGTTTTATTGTAGTTCTACACAGACCAGCAATACTCATTTTAATCTATGGATCTGGGAGTCAACAAAAATCAATGCTAATAAAATACACAAATGACAAGAGTGATGAAGGTGCGAATTGTAAGGTCAAAATGGTAACCCAGAGCAGCCTCAGCAGCCATTTAGATAGGGTTCCTCTAAACAAAGTACATACTAATACAAGCAAACAGTAGAATCAGTGTCCATTCAGCAAGCAGTGAATGAAAGCCTTATGGGCATGAAGAGCAATCAACTGACTACGTGGTAACACAAAATTTTGGCAAAATCTCAGTGCTCTTGGATGTTTAAAGAAAAAAAGTGTTTTGAATTTAATCTACAAGCTATGAAGAAGCTGTACAAAAAAAACATGCATATATCCCACTTATGAAAAGGAAGGCACAGAAAGAACTCCATTGTAGTTTGTAAGTAATTTAAGGGTGCTTTAAACATAACAGAAACAAATGACTAGAAAAAAAGTGCTCCTTCAAATTTGTAATCAGCTGCATCTTCTGGTTTTTACCCATTCACCTGGACAAAGCTACCAAGGAAAACACAGGTTGCCAACTTTACTGTTTTCAAATAAACATCAGGTGCTCTTCCAGAAGGTATTTTGTCAGCCACAGGTCTTGTGTATGAGATATTTTAATAGAAATACAATGATATAAAACATGTCTTATTAGATGGCCTAAGAGTTCACTTCAACCACAGGCTCCAAGCTTAAATAAACTCTTTCCAAAAGCTAAAGAAAATATTTTACCTTCGTTTCCTCTGATGCATCAAACATTTCCTTAACTCCAACATAGTCCACTTCAGAATCAGAATTTTTCTGTCTGGGTTCTGCCATAAGCCTCTCCAGACCCACAAAGTCATCAACTGGATGATATTTCTCTCTTGGAGTTTGCACTAATCTACTAATTCCAAACATATTTTCTATGGGTTCAACTTTTTCCTTTGGAGTTCTGAAAATACGGCTGACCCCAACCATGTCTTCTACTGGCTGATGTTTCAATTTTGGATTTTTCTGGATTAAATTAACTCCTGTCACATCTTTTACTACATCCTTGTTTTGTACTGGAGTCTCCGGCAATTTTTGTAAGGCATTTTCATCTGTAGTAGGTTCCAGTTTTTGCTGTGGGGTCCTTGTGAGCTGCTTGATGCCTGACAGGAAATCAGTAGGCTCTACAGGCTCTGGTTTCTGCTTGGGGGTCTTCATGAGCTGCTTGATGCCAGAAAGGACCTCAGCTGGCTCTGGCTTCTGTTTTGGGGTCTTCATGAGCTGCTTGATGCCAGACAGGACCTCAGCTGGCTCTGGTTTCTGTTTGGGGGTCTTCATGAGCTGCTTGATACCCGACAGGACCTCAGCTGGCTCTGGTTTCTGCTTGGGGGTCTTCATAAGCTGCTTGATGCCAGACAGGACCTCAGCTGGCTCTGGCTTCTGCTTCGGGGTCTTCATGAGCTGCTTGATGCCTGACAAGGCCTCTACAGGCTCTGGCTTCTGCTTGGGGGTCTTCATGAGCTGCTTGATGCCAGACAGGACCTCAGCTGGCTCTGGTTTCTGCTTTGGGGTCTTCATGAGCTGTTTGATGCCAGACAGGACCTCAGCTGGCTCTGGTTTCTGCTTTGGGGTCTTCATGAGCTGTTTGATACCCGACAGAACCTCAGCTGGCTCTGGTTTCTGCTTCGGAGTCTCCATGAGCTGCTTGATGCCAGACAGGACCTCTACAGTCTCTGGTTTCTGCTTCGGGGTCTTCATGAGCTGCTTGATGCCCGACAGGACCTCAGCTGGCTCTGGTTTCTGCTTCGGGGTCTTCATGAGCTGCTTGATGCCCGACAGAACCTCTGCAGGTTCTGGCTTCTTCTTTGGGGTTCTTAATAGCTGCTTGATGCCTGATACAACCTCGACTGACTCCAATTTCTGATCTGGAGTTTTCCTTTTACTTGCCAATTTCACCCGAGAGGCTTGTTTCTCTGCAGTTACTGACACGCTATCCACATCAAGATCTTCTTCCAGCACAGCTCTTCTTCTTTCAGGAGTTTTGGTGGATATTATGTCAAACACAGACTTTGGAGATTCCTTCTCTCTCAGCAAATAGGAAATGTCTTGACAATCCAGTTTCTGCTCTGAAGCATCTGGAGTATTTAATGGTGACACCATCATCTCTCCTGAAATAAACAGTAGGTTTATCTAATTTGGCAAACAAACTAAGCAGAAAATCCAAACATTCCAATCGCTTTATAACTAAGTAAAAAATGGATTCAATCAGCCAAAGCTTTCTACAAGCTAAATCCAAAACTGTGTTTCAGCAATTGGTTTGATAATTAGCAAGAAGGCAATTAGCTCCTACAAGGCACAGCATACGTTAAAAAAATTAAGCCTAAAAAACCTTGATGATTTTTTATTTAATCTGATAAAAATCATTAGTATTACTACTCTGAATATTGGATAATTCATTCTTGATTTTTGTTGGTGATTCACTAGATGCTCACTTTTGCTAAATTCTTAGTAAAACAGAATTTAAAGAATTCTAAGTTATTCAGGAACACGACTGATATGCAAAGTCATATGCAAAAGACAGAAAAAAAAGCTAAGTATCATCTTAACACAAATCTTCCTAATCTGACATTTTTCTTAAGTAGAATCTTTGCAAAATTATACAGCATAACCACTCCCTGCCGTAAGATTTTGTCATTGAATCTAGATGTATCCCCTGACGATTGATTAAAGGATTGCCATGCTTCAACACAAGGTTTGTCTGAAACAATACTTCAGCATTTACAAGTTCGATATAAAACTGAATGAATAAAAAAAACACCTACCAAAAAATGAACTGGAACTACTGGAAAAATGTCCTCCAATACACGATAAAAAAAATCAATGGTTGCAAGTTGCTTCATCTCTACACTAAGTCTGCCTAGCATTAGGCTACACACTGTCAGTGAGTTGCAGACACAGCCACCCCAAAGTATACTTTAATATTTCTTTCCCATTAACAACCATACCAGATTCTTCAGGAGTATGCAGTTCAGAAATGTCCATTGAGGTGCACGGTGGTGTAAAATCACTGTTATGAACAGTGCTCGAAGGTGATCTTTTTCCACTCGTATTTTCTGGAGTTTGAAACATCTCAGCCAGCCCTATAAATTATATTCAGAAAAATGAGCACTTATTTTGGGAAAAAAAAAAAAGCGCACAGTTGGCAGAACCAGTAACAGGTTTTAAAAATCTCACAACGTACCTGTGAAGCTCTCATCCATATTCAAGTTTTGTTTCAAGATTGGATTTTTCACCACTTTAGGGACCTGTCCAGCCATTCTAACAGTGGTAGAGTACGCTCTACCTACAACTATTGTAGCAGGAGACTCTGCGTGACCTGTGCTAAAATGACCTTTTATTTTTCTTTCTGGAGTCTATAAAGGAAAAAAAATAAATAAAAATTAGGACACAAAGATCCCTTTTATTTAAAACCTAGCCAGAATCACTCAAGAGATTCCACAAATTTACTGGTCATGTTTAGCTAATACAGACTGCTGGGCATACAGAAGTGTTAAACTGCAGCTACTTTAAAGGGCTGATTCGTTGTGAAATGCAGCTCATATATTCATTTAAGATTTGAGTGACTATGCTCAATGAGCATCTGAGACAAGTTTTCTTAGCTTTCAGAAATGCTCAGGGATTATCCTGAGAGTGCTTCAGTCTTACTCCTTTCCACCTGCATAGAATCCTTTAGGTTGGCAAAGACCTTCACAATCATCCAACGACCAACCTCACCACCACGTAAAGTGGTTAAACCGTAACAGAACCTCTTTCAAACAGCACTACAGCTTCAACTGTAGACAAGGGACAAATACTTACTCCATCCACACAACACAATTGGTTATTTAGATATATTCTTAAGATGTTTTGAATTAATTCAGTTCAGTAAATTCAAGTAGATTTACACGCTGTGAGAAAGACACCAATACCCATTTAACATCTTGCCAAAATCTCAAACTTCCAGCTTCTGCAGTTAAATGCCAACAAGCTGTTTCAAGGTTAAGCAAACCCCTAAACCTTAAAAAGAAGTAAAACAAATACCTTTGGCGACTGTGTTGTCTTCTTCATTGGTCTTCCTTTTGGGGCATGTTTTTTAACGGCCTTTGCCTGTGGTCTTGCAACACCCAATTTTACCACTTCTGCCCAAGATTTCGCAACTACAAAGCAAAACAGACACAATAACCTTAACTGTCAGCTGTGTAAACAGGAGTTCACAGCTATTTATGATTCCAAAGGATTTGCTGCAGTCAGAAATCAGAACTAGAAGTCTGAATGTTTGGTAACAGCAATATCAAACTATGCTCAAGAGCTATGGGGAAAATGCTTCCAGTTGGAAAACACAATTGCAAGCTGAATCTTAACGACTGACTGTCCAAGCATCCAGTCCGTTTCCACAACAAAAAGCATCATACAGCACAGATTCTGGAACGTAGTGCTGACCTCATTCTGTCCTCACTCTCTGCTGGAGTTCAAGAAGCATTTGGACAGTGCTCTCAGACATGTGGTCTGATTTTCTGGGCGGTCATTTAAGGACCCAGGAGTTAAACTTGATGATCATTGTGGGTTCCTTCCAATTCGGGATATTCTGCGATTCTGTGAAATATTTTCCTCATTACAAATTTGCCATAAGCCTTTCAGTCTTGCACTTTATTTTACCTGAATTTTTCCTTAACAGAATGTAAAATTTAACAGCAAAAAAATGTTTTGTTTTGTTTTTTTTTTTAAGTGAAACATATCCAGGATTAACCAGGAAGGCCTGTGATTTTATCTCACCATATAATAGGACTATCACTGAGACACTGCACACAGACACTGCACACAGCATGTTATTCACAACTCTAAAATGATTCTACAAAAAATGAATACAGCAAAGAATAATAAATTGCCAGATGAATGTTGATATTGATGGGAAACTTTAAATTTGACTTTGAAAGAGTCAAATTGATATAATTTGTTTTCAAAAATTAAAGACATCTCATCTTTAAGTGTTTTCATAAAGATTAAATCTTCAAGAACCAGATTCCCTCTCAATTTTTCTAATGGTATCAAAACTATTTTGACCAACATTTGAATTTGAATGTTCAACAATTAAAATATTTGTGTCTCAATGGTTATCATCCATGATGTCTGCCATACACCCAACAGTTACAGGCAGTCCAGTCTACAACTGACAGTGTGTGAACTGGCTAGGGAAAAAGGCATAAAGAAACTAAGCTGAATACAGGTAAAATGCATGTTTTCACCAACAAAAATTATTAAACTGAAATTGTATCAGTTATATACTACTCCAAATTGAGGGACTTGGAGGATCAATACCGCAATTAACCTAACAAACAGAACTTTAATTCTACCATTTTTCAGTTTCTGAGTATTAGGATTTGTGTTCTAAATACCATGTTATAAATCTAATTGCTAAAGCAATGTATAAGTGTGAGAACATAAAATTTTGCAATTCTCAGATGATTCAAAAAAAAAAATCCCCCAAACCATCAGAATATACATCGATCATTTGGTGGTCTCAGAATAAAACTAGTAATAGGACTACTTCAGTTTTGTAGCTGTTTTTTAAAGCAGTAGAAATCATTAAAATTAACTGCTGAAACAAACCTAGCAAGTTGGCAGTAGAGGCACCACTTCTTCTTTTTGAATTGATAACTGCTACAGCACCACTCCTCCTCTTCATGGGAGTCTTCTTCGAACTACGTCGTGAACTTCTTGTTAATTTGTTAGGTGTTGCCACTGAGGTTTCATCATCTTGGCTAACACGATTAGATTTAGGTGTTTTCTCTAGGGCACCATTTTTCTCCCCTGTATTCATATCTTTTGCAACACCGTTCTGCTCTTCTGCAATTGGTGATGGTGTTGTGATGTGCGAAACAGAGAAACGTCCTTTTGTGTAAGGTGCTGGAGAGCCTGTAGGAAGCTGCGGTGTTGCTTTTCCAGAGTCAGGGGAAGAGGCAGCTGGGGGTGTCTGGGCTGGCAATTTTTTTGGTGACATTTTTTCTTTTTGCAAACATACAGAAAGTTCCTGGTAGAAAAAAAAAAAATAAAAAATTACTGTGCAAAGCTAAACTACAGATGTTCTTTTCTATCTCTGAAAAGTAAATGCAATGGTATAAAATAGCATCAGATCAGTTGAAAAAGCCTTAGATGTTACTCTCTAAGAAGAAAGCAAATTGGCAACAACTTTTAAATTTCAAAAGCCTCCAATAGCCTGTGCAAATCCAATTAAACAAATTAACTTTGTTACTCTAGTTTATTCAAAACAGTCTTATTCCCATAAAGTGCACTACAAGCTTTCACTAGTTTAAATCAGCAGCTGAATGTTTTCAGACTTCTGGCCAAGCCACATGGCCATAGCTTGCATAGTCTGGCAACAAACTACTCTTTCTAGATTGCGTCTGTTTTCTGCTATTTACGATTAACTGGTGCCAGTAGATTCTGCTGTTAAACACAGGCACACAAATATACTCCTAAACATGCATGAGAACAAGCAAAAACGTGTGGTGAAATGAAACACCCACTGGATAGAGAGAGGTAGACGAACAATAAGCTGCACATCCTCCTTTGGAGGAAAAAGTTTAAAAACACTGATTAAAAAATACCATTTTAATTCCCAATGAATATGTCCACTTCCTAACATACATCTTTATTATTCATTTTGAATTCATTTTTAGAAGTCTTTGAATTTACAAGTTCTGTTCGCATTGCTTAGCTTAGCGACTCGATTAGCCTCAGCATTTATTTACCTGGACTGCAAAGTGCTTCAGCCCCTGAGCCTTTTTCAGCACTGCTCGTGGGGAGCCTCCAAATGGTAAGCTCAGTCTTGCAGGAATCGCACCTCGTTTAAGGGGTGAGTTGGGAGGCAAACTTTTGTCAAAGAGCTCTGGACTTAGATGACCACCAAAAGACACTCTTTTTCTCTTGCCTAAAGGCTGAGGTAACAGATCACCGCTCTTCCTCTTCTGAGATACTGTTTTTGTGTTACCTAAACAAAAAATAGCAATAATTGAATATATCTCCACAAACCAAAGAATCCAGGAAGTCACCATTTTAACCAGCACAGGAAACAATGCTTACTTGGGCATTTTAAAGTCAAAAACATATTAGAAAGTAACTCATTTACATTCAATTGGAGAAAATTTTATAGAAATTATTGGTTATTTTTAGGGTCATATATATAAAAACATGATAAATGTTACAGAACCAACGTATCAGCAATTAATTATATATTTAAATGGAAAAATTCTCACGAAAACTAAGAGATTTTCTCCAATTAAGTGCCAACAAGGCGCGAAATCTATTTACCTGATTCTTCTTCAGCCAACAGATCAGAAACATTCATTTCTGAAACAGCCTCGTTGCCTTCCAGTACACTAGCACTTCCTGAAGACCTTTTTGATGATAATCTCCGAGGTCTTAGAACACTGGCATCTTCCAAATCTGATTTCTTATTACACCCATTGGTGGTCAGATCTTGTTGAGTTCCACTGTCCTGTCTGTCTACAGTCTTATTGTTGTGTTCTTCAACTGCATTTGTCTCCAGTGCTTTCTCAGTTCGCAGTTCAGAGGTCCTCGGCCTACCCCTTTTTCTTCCAGAGCTGGATTTCTGACTAGCAGGAGATGCCAGTTCTGATGTTAACTCTCCTGAAGTTGGTGTCTCTGAATGGATGCTTTTGTTTACAAATTCTTTACTTTGTCTGACATTTCTTCTGGGACTCTTGGAATTAGAAGCAGGAGACTCAGAATCTCTCTTTTTTGAATCTACGTTTGTCTGATCACAGATTTCTTTCAGCACTTCTACTTTCCCTGATTTTCTTGGTGTATGTTGTTTACTATTTCGTCTCTGTTTTACGCATTTATTTTCTGCCAAAGGCAGTTGTTGGAGGCTATCGTTTCTGCACACTAAATCTTCCCTTTGAATTTCAGCTGAAATTTCTGAAAAAGACTTGAGTTCCAACAGCACATCTCCTCGAGCTGTCGGAGTACCAATATTTACAGAACCCACCCCAGTAGCTTCGTTGGTAGGTGACATGAAACAAGATCGAGGACTCTTCCTTCTGGGGGTTGGTGTAGACATAACATGTTTGTCTACTTCAGAAACGTTTGTCACGTTTGTTGTCTGTGCTATTTTCTCTGCTGTTATGGCAGAGTTGTAGATTTTCACCTCATCCGCATAACCCAAGCGTTCTATGGAGCATGGCTGCAGCAGACACGCTGCATTTCTGTCATTCTCCTTACTGGGTTTGGGTGTTTTGGCTGTAACTTCAGTGCCTTTAGCTTTACCTGGCGTACTTTCTTCCTTATGATCTTGCAAGTTACTTCTCCTACGAATACTTTTTGTCATCTCCTTTGAAACAGAAGTTTGCGGACTTCTGGTAAAACATTTCTTGGTAGCACTTCCTACCACTGAGATTTGATTAAGTTCTGAACTAATTACTTCTTGTTTCATTTTATATTCTTCATTATTTTCACTTATGCCATTTTCTTTTCCTTTAGTCGGGTTTACAAGATCACAACTTGATGTAATTTGAGCACTTGGTTCCTGCAGGGCACCCTTACCACCTTCTTTTCCAGCTTTTTCAGGTACATTTCCTCCTTGCAGAGTTTTTTTCACTTTAATCTCATGTTTCAGTGTTTCATAGAGTTTACTAAAGGGAGACATTTCAGTTTGCTTTTTAATAGATTGTTTTATCTTATATGAAGATTTAGGTGTTTGTAGCTTAACTGGTAAGGCTTTGGACATATTTTCCTCTGTACTTTGTTTATTTTCATCAGCATTTTGTTCTTCGCACTCAGAATGATCTACAGCATAAGCAAAGCAAAAACAAAGTTATGTAAAAAAAGCAGAAACATAAGTAAAGTTCCTTAAATACAGATGAGAATTCCCTCCTTTCCTCTACCAAGACTAGCAACCAGGCTCCAGGATATAGGACCGTGCACAAAGCTGTTTACAATAACAATTCTCTCATAATAAAAACATTAGTTGTGAAATGTTTAATAAATTTTAAGTTGCAATCTGGACCTTATCCCACATTCAGATAAGGCAATTTGTATTTCATGCTGCTGTTTTTCTTCGGTGGCTTATATACCTATCTTTCATGGCTGCCACAAGACAAATCTGTGAACACAGAACTAAACAGTCACTGAGATCGGCTTTCCACAATTCAGTTTCCTGTCTTGCATTTACCCAGGTGCTGTATTGTTCTAACTGTACCAATGCTTCTCTAGGGTAAAGCAAGACAATAAAACAGAGCTAGCACCTCCCAAATGAGACAGAGCAAGTGACCGCACGCATGCTGGAGGCCTGAAGTAACATGCTTCACTTCACATTTTCCATGCACAGAGCAGTCAGCTAGTAGGGTTCATCCAAGAAGTTGCCTTTCTAAGCCACAAGAAGCTGCCTTTCTAAGCCACAAGAAGCTGAGCCCTTGTGAACATTTACACATCCACAGTCTCAACACTGCCATATACCAGCATGAACATCTGCTAAAACAAATGCTGACATGTCCACTTCTCTTAGATGCAACGGGAAATACACGTAAAGATGTAGAGACTAACAGACAAGGAAAAAGCACACTGATCAACTTTTGGAAAAGGAGATGGGGCGGGTAGGAAGGAGATCTTTAAACGTGATCTTTTGGGATTTCAGCAAAGCTTTCAATACTGTTTCTCAAAAAGTGTTACTGCCCATTTGTCAGAAGGCAACAATGTGTTTTCCCCTGGCAAGGGTAAATCACAGCATTTAAGTACAATGCAGTAGTACACTGACACAGGAATGTGTACTGTGCTCAGTTTGAAAAAGTCTTTAAATATATTTCTTTTGCTCTTTTCAACCTTGTTTTTCCTCCATATGCTAAGAATTAAAATAAAATTAAGGAGGAAGATGAACGCAACCCCCCTCTAATACAGGTACCAACCTGAAGATCTTTTAGATCCTGAAGTTTGCTTATGTAATAACTCCACTTCTGCCACCTGCTGAACATGAAGAACCTGTAAATTTGTACAACATTACAGCAGAGCAACAAATATTTATTTAGCTTTCTACTGAACATTGAAAAACACTAAATTTATAAATGTGTAAGCACTGCATCCTGAACAGGTTTAAAAGCACTCAAATTAAAATAGCACATTTCACCAGTTAAGAACACTAACCAATACTCCACACAGCAAGAGCTCAAGTCTTGTTTTATCATTATTAGCTCTAAAAGCAGCTGTAGCATATGAACATGTACAAGCACATTCTAAGCTCACTTTTGTACCAGACCTAGTGGAAGAATTTTATTTAAATAAGAGAAACATAACGTACAAAAATCTTCAATAGCCACAGTACTCACTAAGTAGCAATATCCCCTTGAAGGGTTAAAACATTGTTGGGAATGAAAAAAAGAAACAAATGCAAATAAATTATTAAAAGATAAACTTCGTTTGATATTTATAAATTCCAACAATTTACTAGCACATAAAACAACATACTTTTGGAGGAAAAAAATGCTCAGGTTCTAGGGCAAACATCCCCATTTAAAAGTACAAGTATATCCAACATTGTTTCCTGCATCCTATCCTCTCCTCAAAAAAAGATAAGGATTAGTTTCAATAGGTTGCCTATAATCTTAATAGGTGAGTAATATATCTATTAATAGAAACTGATAACTCTAAAAATAATATATTGAGTTTAAAAAAGATACGAGTTCATTTGCGTTTTCAAACAGAAAGCTAGCCTACGATTGAAAACATATTCCTCATTTAAAAAAAAAAAAACAGACAAAACCCACAACGAAACACGGAAATAGAATTTATCCTTATCAATACTGATACCGATGTACTTATAAGTAAGCCTGTCACCACAAATTTACCTGCCGCGTTTCATCTTTTGGAGATCTGGATCGCCTTTTTCTTGGAGTTGATTGGAGAGGATATTCAAACCTGGATGAAATATTTTAAAAATAAAAACAAGCATTTTTTGGTTAAATAGCTGATAACTAAATTCCCATTATTAAGGTAAATGACCTAGAAAGAGTTGTCCCACTCCCAGCAATACCAACATATTGCTTTAAAATACTTTCACTACATCAAAATATTCTCTTCTCCTAGAAATGTGTTTGTCCTTGAAACAAAATCAAAATGATCTCTCCAGACAATTCTATCTTTATTGATTTAGCTTAATATAATATATAAAAGTAATAAAAAAAATCTTTAAGCCGTCTTGCCTTCTGGAGAAGCTCTATAAGACATTGTAAAGAGATACAAAATAAACTAAATTATCTTTCTGAAAATGGTAAAATGATGTTTTAGGTTTTCCCAATCATCTACTGCTATCTCCTGTATCTTCATCTGGCAGGTAGAGACTGTCCAGAGTTCCCCACACTGTTTGGCTGCAGAACATGTTCTAGGATCAAGGCATTGTCTCCGTCAGAGACAGTTTGTCACTGGCACTTACCTGAAAGAACGATCAATAATAGTTAACACATCTCCGTGCTTCAGAGGTACAGGTTGCTGAAAACAGCTACCGTTCAGCTGCGTAGGATTTACTGTACTTAAATTTGTCAAGATTGCCTAGAAATAAAACAAAAATTTCAGTAGTCTGATGAGATGCAACAATGCAATACAAATGTCATTAAAATATGCATATCTTACCTCCTCGTTTTCATTTACTTCAATTTTACAATGTTCTTTCGAGACCTGAGGCAACTGGATGCGGATGTCACATTCTGTTCTCCTAGAGGTGAAAATGTAATTTGAGTTTACAGACATGCAGAAGAGACAAAAAAATCTCACTGCTGTAGAATTTGGTGCTTTGACATCCCAAATTTCAGCTAATAATTTGTATGACTGTACACTGAAGAACAAAGGGACAAGAAAATACATTGAATGAAATACTTAACGTGATGTCTATTGCACCAACAGAGTTTGGAACACTAGGAAAAAGCCAGAAAGTTATTGCTACCCCAGGGAAACCTTTTCTCCACCAAAGAAAAAAGTGACTGTGATCAGCAGTTTAAATTCCACCACTTTTCTCTGGACACATACATTTAATATATGCCAACAGACCTAAGGCAAGAGAGTAGTCACTAAGTTCTCCAGGTAAGAAACGGGGGGAATGCTGTACTTGGTGCTAATTTCTGTGATGAAAAGTGGTGGAAAAAAACAGCACTGCAGTAAAAAGGATTGAAAGAGAAACGCGGAGTCTAAAGCTTGGATTCTAAGTCACATTATCAGCAAAATACACTCTGTCCAAAATCTGTCCTAGTGCTAACAATACAGAGATCAAAAAACAAAACAAAACAAAAAAAAAAAAACAGTGTCTGAGTATGGCACAGCTGGCTGAGAAGCAGCTTTTTCATCTGCCAGTAAAGCCAATTATTATAGGACTGGCTCCAGTGTGAAGCCACAGATTACCATTAGTGGCCAAAATTGTTAGAATGCAGGCTTGCCCTGCCTAACCCACCAGGGAGCGTTGAACTCATTCACCTTAATTGGATAAAAGAGTTGAGATCCTGAAGACAATTAAGTCTGAAAAAAAATGCAGGACATTAGGCAATGAACGGGAAGAAATGAACCACCTAAGGCTTTCAACTGTGACAAAAAAATATCAGGAGCTTATGTTTCTGTAATGCCAGAGAATCCATACTGGAAAAAAGGTAAAATAACCAAAAATCTGTTCATGACAAGCCTAAAAAGACATTAAAACTAATTATCATCTGCCTGGGCAGCTCTGCTGAAGCCAAAGAAGAGTATTATTGACACTGCAGTGCTTCCCACAGACTGGCACTACAGGATCTGATGCAGGACTGGATAATTAGTTAAGATATTAATCAATCAATCAGAGAAGTGCTGAGCAAACCCAGTTCAAGAGAAGTAAAAACGTTTATCAATTCTTGATACTAACTCATGCATTCCATTACTGAGGCCTTGGAGAACCAAAAAAATAATTTAAAAAAATAAAATAAATGCAAAAAAGCACTGGTACGATCACAGTTGAATGCAAGCCACTTTCCCTTCTGCACTGGTTGGTTCTCTAGGACCTGCCCGCAGATAAAAGTGCCACCACTTGCTAATTGTACATACGTCACATGTAGATTACTTGTTATCTCATAGCTCTATCAGATCTCTTTGACAGAAGCTTCGGGGAAAAAAAAGAACTTTTTTAACACAGAAAGGTCAAAAAGCGATGACAAACAGTAAGTTCCGCTCAAGTAATGTTAGTCCAATACCACTTTTCCTACCTTGAACAGCATTCACAAATACAAACATTTCTTTCTTGCAAGTAAATATTAAAAAGATTCTGTCCATGGGAACTATCATTAATATTATTTCAATGCATCTGAGTACTCAACTCATTCTCACCTTCCAAATAAACAAGAACTTGCAGTGAGTGGAAAGTGAATTCCATCGGTCCCATTCCGTTTAATTACAATTATTTTCCCGAAGAGCGGCATCTTCAAACATAAGAAGTCTTACCTACGTGAGAATGTCAAAATTACTCATCCAAGTAATGATTTATTCTCATAAATATGTAAAGCAACGTAACCCTTTTTTAATGCCATTCAGAACACTTCCTAAAGTACAGCAGAAGAGCCCTGTGCACGTGCCACGTGAACGAAGTGCCATTTGCATGTGTTCCCCTGCACCTGGGAACTATCCACCACGAGCATTGGCTGAAATCATGCACAGGAGCGCGGGCACTACACGTTTGGAGGAAACAACGCTTATAAGTGGTAAGAGCATTCATCACGTGCTCACACAAACTTAGCAATACCGCTTTTACGTATGCGATAGCTGCTTGTTATCCATCAGAGCCTGCAAAGAGGCAGGACAACACGTACAATATTTCGTTCCATGAGCGATTTAAAGCTATTTTCAGGCAAGCAGTCACTCCTGCTCACCTACTCCTGGCATGTTACTTTCGTCTCATGTACTGGGACATTCTCAGACTTGGCTTTCAAGTAAAGCTGCCTTTGGAGTAAACCTAGAGAAGCCGTGACTGCGGCTGTAGCTATTTATCTGCAGCTCCCTGTCAGTGCCAGTTCTCACACCCGCAGTGGTTTCACAGAAATCCCGCTGCAGGCTGGGTCTCAGAAGCGACTGCATCTCCTGGGCTCTCAGGAAGCTGGCAGCACAGCGGGGCAACAAACCTGCCTCGTCACCTTCCCCCAGGAGGAGGCCGAAGCACCCGTTATTACCACAGGATCAGGGTCCCCAGCGTCGCGTTAAACACAAACCTGACCAAACCACGACATTTCTCACCCCTTGGCCCGTCAGCAAATGAAGGAACGAAGGGGTAAGGCCTGGCAGGAGCCCTGCGGGGCCGGGTCCCTGAGGACACACACAGCGTGTGACAGCACTGACAGCGCCTCTCCACCAGCAAACCCTTGTGTTTGCCTATGCACGGTGCAGTGTCAAATATTAATTTTAAAGCAGGCCCTACAAAAACACTTATAACCCGCTTATAGGATTAAACCCCAGCACCCCCACACCACAAGCAGCGTAAGGCCAGCACCAAGCAGCGATCCCAGCTTGCTCTCAGCATCCTCCCCGGCACTCCGCTTTCCCCAAGCAATAACCACGTGTGGTTTTAAAGTTTATTCCCAACGCCAGCAGCCCCCCGTCCCCCCTCACCTCGCCCCGTCCCGGCGCTCACCCCCTCAGCGCGGTGCCGGCTCCCTCCTCCTCCTCCTGCCGCCACCGCTCCCCGCGGCGCCCCCCTCCCGCCCTTCCCGCGCGCGCCAGCGCCGCCTCCGCCCGCTCGTATCCCTCCGCCGAGCCGCTACCGGCACCTGAGGCACCCGAGGCACCGGGAGCTGCTGGAGCCGCCCCGGTGGGACACGGCCCCGCACACCCAGCCCCGGTCGAGCCGCCTCGAGGCCTCCCGGCTCTACCCGGCGCCGCTCGGCGGACGGACTCTTTTAGCCATAACGGCCGGCGCTATGGCGGAAGGAGACCAAAGCGGAGCTCTGTACGCATTCGAAAAGGAGCGCGGAGCGTCCCCATTGGCCCGAGGGGAGCGGCGTGTGGCGCGGTGCAGCCAATGGGAGCCGCGGAGGGCGTTTGATTTCAAATGGCCGCCGCAGGGCTGGCCCCGGCCCGCCCCGCCTGCAGCGGGCGGGGCGCAGCGGGCGGGCACGGCCGTCGCTGTGGGGGCCCGGGAGGCCCCAGTTGGGCAGCAGCTCGCTAAAAGCTCCGTAAACTAACGCGAAACTAACTCAGACAGCTGAATCTGGCTTCTGAACCGCTCCTCCCCTAATTCAAATTGTTTTTGTTTTTGTTTTCTTCACCATAAAAACAGGGCGCTTCGAAGGGGTAACAGTAGGGGGAGCGCGGTAGGAAGCAGCAGTAAAAGTGTTAAAAATTAAACCAGCGTTTTAAGTCTGTTGTCATCACCTAAATAGTTACCTGCCGTTATGTACAAAAATTTATTCCCTGACAGGAATTGAGTACTAAGGCCTAAATTTGAGACTCCAAGAACTCAAAACAAACCCCATGCTGCTCTGTATGTGAAGATTTAAAAAAAAAATAAATTGGTGAGGAGTCAGGATGACTCAGGCCTTGACTAGAAGGCCTTGACTGCATAAAAGTAGAAAGCTGATACGGGAGAAAGTCGTCATCACCACATCCAACATCACGGCCATCCACATTCTTGGCCAAGTCTACACTTGATATCTCTATCATTTAAGCAAAAATTGACTTCCAATCAATGAGATAATATGGTATGAAAAATGAAAAGAAACCCTGATTTGAAAATAGCCAAGCAGAAGATGCCTTTGAACCCTTTAAATGTAGACTCGGGGCAGAAACATTTTTTAAACTGGAAGGACTTCACCTCAGCCCTTTGTGACATAGAGAAGATTATTTTTAAAATGCTCTTTGAAATACTTATGCACAGATGAAAAATTAACTACATTAAGACACATAACTTCCATCATTATGCTCAATTCTTTTTTCATTTTGAACATTTTTACCGGTGGCCTGGAGTTACAAAGCGCAGGCCCCAACCACCTCACGTTTCATTCTCCAGCCTCCTCCAATGCAGTACATAAAGCCAATTTAAAAGCAAGCCATGTATTTGCTCTCTGCTGATTCTCTCTGAGGCCTAAGGGAGTCACAAAAGAGTTTGGACTTCTATAAAAGGGATTAGAGAGTACGGCTCTCTTCCCCTCCATGAAACAGAACAGGAAAGTTCTTAAAAATGAGGGTGTAGAGATAGGCCAGGCAGCAGATGGAGATGCAGGTGACTTAATGCTCCTCCTGCACTTTGGGCATTGGTTAGCCTGGCTGCTCGAAACCTCATTTTCAGGCTGTGGTTTCACAAAAAATGAAAGCCAAACTGACCTTTACCTACTGCCAGAGTTAAACAGAGTTGAGATATTTAAAATAAGCACGAAAAAAACAAAGTACGCCTAAAAGTTCTGAATAATAAGACAGAGAGAACAAGTTACTCTTACGGATGAAATCAAAAATACTTCAAAAACTCAGCATTGCTCGTCAGTCAAGGGAAATGATTGCCCCACTCTGCTCTGCCCTGGTGCGGCCTCACCTTGAGCACTGTGTGCGGTTCTGGGCACCACAGCACAAAAAGGACATTAAACTGTTGGAGAGTGTCCAGAGGAGGGCTACAGGATGGTGAAGGGCCTAGAGGGGAAGGCATATGAGGAACAGCTGAGGGCACTGGGCCTGTTCAGCCTGGAGAAGAGGCTGAGAGGAGGCCTCATCATGGTCTACAACTTCCTTGCAATGGGGAGCGGAGGGGAGATCTCTTCTCTTTAGTGACCAGTGACAGGACCCAAGGGAATGGTGTCAATCTGTAACACAGAGGTTCAGGCTGGACATCAAGAAGAGGTTCTTCACTGAGAGAGTGGTCACACACTGGAACAGGCTCCCCAGGGAGCAGTCATGGCACCAAGGCTGTTGAATATTAAGAAGTGCTTGGACTGTGCTCAGTCATATGGTCTGAATTTTTGGGTAGACCTGTGTGGAGCCAGGAGTTGGACTCAAGTTGGACTCGATGATCCTTGTGGGTCCCTTCCAACTTGGGATATTCTATCATTATGTGTATTATGCAGGGTATTAATTTCTGATTTGTCTCCCACAACTTCCTAGCCACCAAACACAAGCTGGTAACTAGCACTAAAACCTGGCTGCAATCTTGTAGGCTGACCACAGGATAACCAGCCTAAAGGAGCGCTGTGGCCTTCAACTTGCATGGTGTTTTTGACACTTACCATCATACCAACCACGCAGAAGCTAAAACATTGCAGTTACTGGGCTCCTTCAAAAAGCAAATCTTATTTTTTACCATAACTAATTTACAACAAAGACAGCCTCCTCCCTCAATTCATGCTGTCTACCAACATCATACTCGTATGGTTTTCCACCCAAGGTGGATGGTGAAAATCCAAGAGAAATTAGACACGTTGAGTGATGCCTGAGGTGTTTTTTTTCGTTTTTTTTTTTGTTTTTTTTTTTTAATAAAAAAATAATCCAGTGACCTTAACTGCAAATTAACAAAGTTCTACGTGTGTGTGTGTGTGTGTGTGTGTGTGTGTGAGAGTGGGTGGGTGGGTGGGTGGGTGGGGTGGGGGGAATACAAAGGGAGAAAGGCCTTTTACAAGGTCATCCAGTCTTTTGTGCTTCAGGCGATAAAGATCCTAATATTCAGATCTTTCACAAAGCAGAACTCCTTTTGATGTTATTACTTTTATAATTAATTATCTGGTTTGCCTCAAATACTATTTTTATGTGGTATAATGACTTTAGGGGACTTTAGATACGATAAAGTTAGATGTAAGCAACTTAGATTTTTTTTTTCTTTTGAATTAAATTACTCTGAAGTCTATCTCCTAAGTTTCAGTAGGGGGTTAATTTAGTTTAACATATTAACACAAATTTATCATCTCACCTTCAGCTTGTCGTGACAGCTTTATGCTACTGGATAATCTTTTATTTAGGTGTAAACCATAAAACTTTCAAGCAAAATCAGAACTCTTAACACTGGGTATCATTGCTAATCATTAGATAGCAAAGTCAGATCCTTTTGGGGGTCTTCACAAGCGTGGTTGTAACAGAAGTTACAAAAAAAAAAAACAAACAGTTTACACCACCAAAATTCTTTAAAAGCCTAATTCATTACAGTGTCTATTAGCCCACATTGAATTGAGACAGCAGCAAAATAGCAATTTTTCCGCTATCACTATATGGGCATTTTTATGTTGACAAGGGCTCTGCTGTTTTTACAGGAAAAAAAAATAAAATATTGCTCTGCAATATGCCAATAATTGTATATTCTGGTATGATCATACAGTGGTTTATTAGTGCACTTACCACGCAGTATCTTTTCACAACCTTTGTGATAAACGTCTCTGCAACAGAACAATACCTACAAGAAAACACAAATTATAAAAAAAAAAAAAAAAAAGATTTTGAGAGTGCCTTGCCTCAAATCCATCTTCAAGAGCAGCAGTGGTCTCTTAAATAATGGATACACGGATATTTGCAACAGTATATCTACAGGAGGGAAAAAACGACATTTACTTCAAATTTTCTGTTGGGTAATATTTATCTGTCAACATTTAATTTACTAGGATTACAAACCACCACATACAAATTGAAGTAAGACAATTGACTCTCAAAATGTGTTGAAAAGTAGTTTTATATAGTAGTTTGAATCAGTC
The DNA here is from genome assembly GCF_964211825.1 of Aythya ferina. Lineage (NCBI taxonomy): Eukaryota > Metazoa > Chordata > Aves > Anseriformes > Anatidae > Aythya > Aythya ferina. The sequence goes on along the minus strand of NC_140302.1, from coordinate 35,437,170 downwards.
CTTGAATGTGCTTGCCAGCTTAGACATTTTTTAACTTAAATTAAAGTTAAAAAGAATTAAAAAGAATTAGAAAAATTAACATCTTAATTCCTCATATGAAGGTCCTCATACAAGACCATTTGTTCTAGATTCTACACTTCAGGCTATTGATGCTGTGTAAAGCAAAGCCCAGGGATTAAACAAGTTATTTTATGATGAATCTCTGAAGAAGTATCTGTTTTGCAATAGCCTTCCTCTCTTAAAATGCTTTATTGCTCTGACATTATCCCACATAAGATTTTCAGATGCATATATTCATACAGAGAACCAAATTTTGACAACTTATTCTCACGTGAGAGGAATCTGTGTAAGTTTATGAACAAATAGGATCGGTTTTCCAAAATGGTTCCTATCAAACATGTCTGCTGTTTGTGTAAGTAAATGTGTGTGTACACTCGTTTATTGTGAACGGGGCAGGACTCCACTGAGCTCTGTCAAAATAACTTAAAAGCAAAATACGAATCTACTTCACAGGGCCTGAGGCACTCGTGGTGTTTCCGAGAAGCCAGGAGCAGAGACCACGAGCAGGACAGGCACGGCCTACAGGCTGGTATCAGATCACTGCCACTGAGCACACACCTTGAGCTTCATAATCTGATGCCACTGCCAACGTGCTGATTCCTTCTCAAGCTCCTCAAAAGTGGTTCAGTTTTGCTGTTCTTGGTGTTCACCCAACTGGCATGCAGTAGCAATTTAGATCTGTTCAAGGGTTATAAATAGGTTTGAGCGCCATGCGTGAAAACACAGGAACAACGGGCAGAGGGGAAGGAAGGATTATTTGTGCAAAGAACTTCCAGGACAAAGTCTTAGCTGGATTAATAATTTGCTAATTCTCACTGTGTGAGAAGTAGCATAGAAAACGTGTAAAAATCATTTGAAGAAAGCTCTTATTAAAATATCGAAATTACAAAATAATCCTAATACATAAAATGAAGAACATTCACAGTAAAGTCCAATTGCTTGAAAAATTCTCAGAGGCACTGAGCAATTTCTGTATGAAGGAAATCTTGGCTTTGACTTGACATTTATGCCCTATACAAAACAAATATGGCTTTGAGCTTGGTTAGTCTATATTGCTTAAATAGCCTATTGAAATAAATGTATTGTGCAAGTAGTCTAAAATGGAAGTTTGTTATTTCTAAAGTCTGTTTTCTATAAACATAACTATCTCCAAGCTGTAAAATGCAAAATCTGCAGAAAGAAATGCAAGTTCAAGGACAGAAAAAAAAAAAAAAAAAAAAAAAAAAAAAAAGGAAAAAGTGTGGATTCTTATCAGATGAGTCAAAAAAATAATTGCTGGAGAAATTAAATGACAAAAGTAGATCTTACATATAATCTGTATATAAAAATTACAGGCTGCATACTTTGTGTAGTTGTATTATTTCTGTATTTCAGTAGTCGTGATATTTCAGTTTTTTCCAGATTTGTCACTAAAATGGGACATAGTAGAGAGCAGAGGGTATCTGTTGTGAGAGAAACATTTCCACTTATTGGATTAGACCATCACCTCCTCACTAAAATCTCTTTTTACTGGATGCTAGAGGCAAATTTGAAAACTTTATTATCAATACAGCATAATATCTGAACAGCAGTTTGTTAGGTAATTGAAGGAATGAAGGATCACATTATCTCAAGTTCTTTCTACAATTTGAGGTTTGTTAGGAAATGTGCCTTTTATCACTGATCTTAAATACAGAAAGAGACCAACAGAAGCACACTACGATGACACAGGAGAAAAGTCATTCTTCGTGTCTCATAGCATGTATAACCCCTACTATTTAGCTTGAATATTTTAATAATGGTGATACTCCTATACTGCTAGACAGAACCGTATCATACTAGAAATTGTGCAGATGAGCAATAATTGTGATAATAATTATTTAAATTAAGCAGTAAGTAGTCAATAATTACTGATTAATGATTGAGATTCTTCTGCCGCCACCACCTCCCTGGGCAACCCGTCCCAACGCCTGGCTGCTCGTCCTGAGGAGAAATGGCTCCTTGTTTCCCACCTGAACCTCCCCTGGCACAACTTGAGGCCCTCTTGGCCTATCCTACACTTGATTGATGACAGGTGACAGCTGACAGGAGCCATTGGAGCTGTACAAGAGTATTTGGGGGTTGTCCTTGTCACCGTACTGAATGGCCAGGCTCCAAATCGTTGAAGTGCTACATAAGGGAAGGCTGCACAGGGCCTAGTCGTGTGCTGCACAAGGCCTCACCATGTTGGAGCTCTGTATCGATCACCAGGCCTTAATTATTCATACTCTTTGGGGAGACTTGGCCTGCTAACTGCTACCCTGAATTTATCCACGTTTTATACGTGAATCAGCACTACTTCCAAATAACTACAGGTGATAAGTACCAAAAAATTACCTATCTAGGCAATGGCTTTTCAATCCTTTGGAATGGTTAACTGAAACGAGCACACAGGGCGGGAATGAAATTAAAAGGTTTAAAGAAAATAATACGGTTTAAGAATAACAACAGAGCTTTGTTCTTGCATCAGAATGTATTAGATCTTGCAATTTGCATATACAAAGAATTCAGCAACATTCACCGGCATTAAAAACACAGCAAGATCAAATTATAAATGTAATAAAAGAAAATAATAGTAGCTGAAACTGTATAATACATACATATATTATAAAGATTTGACAAATTAAATACAGTTTGGTCATACAGAAAAGTTTCAATAACTTTACATTAAAAATGGTACTAGGGAAATGAAAACATTTCAAAATATTGAACACAGGCGGTCAGGCTCATTTTAAAAGTTTAAAAAACTGATACGTAAAAATACCCTAAAAAACACTGGTAATTACAGTATGCATTCTTCATTAAGGCCCAATTCAGCAAAGCACTTAAGGGATTGCTTCGGGAACAAAGAACGTAGGGTGCTGTATGCTTTGTGGAGTAGCGATGTCATAAAGCAAATGCTTAAATGCTTCGGTGAACTGGAACCCATCTTAACACGTGAAAACAGTCAAGTCACATAGTGACCAAAGCCACATACCGATCAGAATGTACAACTTCCAATCAACTATTTGGCATTTTAAAGTAATTTCATGCAACGTAGGAAAAATTTAAAAGAAAAAATCAGGTATATCTATGTCAAGATACAGCTCCCCAGTTACGAGGCTGCTGCAGTAAGCAGCTTATTCACCAAACACAACTGGAAAGCAAGCGTCTCAGATTAATTAAAAAAAAAAAAAAAAAAAAAAAGAAAGAAAAAGAAAAAAGGTCATTATGTTTGTGACTTCTGAAATGTGTTACATTTTTTTCTGTTCCCTAACTGATAATATAGGTAGCAACTAAAACCAGAGCACCCACTTAACATTTGATGTTTCAGCTTAGCTCCAGCCCGCTCTTAGCTGCTGCCCATCAGGTCCCCGTAACATCACGCTGCGTTGTGGTCCTGCTGAGGAGGATTGCTTCACGAGGCAACTCTCAGTATAGGCTTTTATGTGAGATCCCTAGGAGATGGGCTGTCTGACAGACAAATTATTATTATATTGCAAAGTAAACATTTGGAAAGATCCTAGGATCTAACGGGACTGTAAGAAAAGCTTCTTTGGAAAATAATGAAAATTTCTTTGCATTCTTTTCTATCATCATTTAACCTCTCTGATTCTGTCTGTGCTGCAGATGATCATACTGAAAACCTCACTGCATTGGTTTTCCTACTGAATTTATTTGATGCCTTTTTGAAATTTGATAGAATTCTAGCATGCAGTAGTAATGTAAACTTTGCGTTCTTTTACTCCGCAACGCTTTCTGTGTTTTGAGTGAATCTTCTAACAAGTCACAACAAATGTTTAGTCTTTAAACAATCGTTTTTAAGTGCATAATTTACTGTACAAATAAATACAGAAGTGCATCAATGGGAAGACAAGAAGCAGTAAATGGCAGTGTTCAGAACAGTGTGCTTAGAAATGGCTGAACTGCACCTTTTCCATTCAGTACGAAATGAAAGGAGAAGGATGAGCACCTCCCTTGTTCCTTGCATTGTACGACTGTTCTACTTGTTACCAGATACGAAAAATGGTCATGGGGCAAAATAGTGCAATAACAGTGAAATGATCATTTTAAGTTGTTTAATTTTAAATAAGGCTTTTATGTTTGCATTGAAAAAACCTAACCAACCGGACAAGACAGGACTATTGCATATTAGTTAAGTAACTGAAGTACATACTTTGTGCTCATTAATTCATATATGCATTTTAAAGAATGGAAAAGAAATACTTTTGAATTATTCAACATTCAGATGCCCTGTGATTTTTTTTTTTTTGGATTTTCTAACCCCCAAGCACATCCTGTTCTGGGCTATAATAAAAGACTTTTAAAATTTATTTCACCAATTATATTATCAGTAGTACTTTCATTAAAAATATATCTATGTACACGATCATATAACCCTTTTAGATAAAGGAAGCGTTTCTTTTTTTTGATAACATACACGGGAAAGTAAGAACATAAAGGAGCTTTTGGCTACAGTGCTCAACGTTGCTACTGCTAAAAATTTACTCTAATTTTTTTTTTTCAAAATTTTAGCAAATACTATTAATTATTTTGTTGAGTGTAATAAAAGAAGGAGAGTAGAGCCTTTTGAAGAAGACAAGTTCAGGAACTGCAAAATAGACTCTTCAGATATGCAAAATATTCTCAAATAGTGGCAAACTCACATTATTGTATTTCTAGATTGATTTAAGCTGGTGTAATATTTAGGAAAGAACAAAATAAATGGACTTTTAAAGTTATATTAAATCAAAAATCTAAATCTGTATTTATAATGATTATATCTTATTAAGACTCAAAATAGAACTGCCATCCACTGGGAGGTTCTAAAAAACAGACTTTAAAAGCAATTATATTTTTTCAGCTATACTGTACATTATTACACAAAAATGGCCATATTCTGATACCTTGAAGTCTCCTTGCCCTTCAGTGAGACCAGGAAATAAATTACATGTAAGCATGAGTAGGTTAGCAGTGTGTGTCCCCAGATAAACATCTGTTTTCATTTGCTGTTGACGTCAGTGAAGAAAGGTTTATGGCCAAAACATGTTTAGTTTAACCATATATACCACAGTTCACTTTTTTAGTATGAAATGTAAATCACCTGCATAAAGTTGCAAGAACTGGGAGACAGCATTATTGATAAATAATTGTAAGTGGGAAAAAAAAAAAAAAAAGAAAGAAAACTTCAATAATTAATTTACTGTTATTTAGAATAAAGATTTCTCTACCATCTTATAGTAATATACTGTATATGAACATTATACTTTGCTTTAGAAGATATTTATATTTCAGAAATAATTTTGTACAGCAAATGCAACTTTTAGGGCAAACACAAAGGCATATTTACAATAAAAGTCAATCGAAATGACACGGAATAAATTAATATAATATACAGCTATTTATACAGACAAATTAAAAAATAAGGCAGGAATTTTCATTTGAAATTAGCATAGTCAGAAAATATGTCGATGAAATCTTGTACCACTCTGTAGCAGAATTCATACTGTTCCTGAAAAACAGGAAGAAAATATCAAAACCATACGATTAGGTCAGGAAAAAAAAATCCTTCTTATGCAAATCCTCGTGGTAAAGGCAAGGTGCTCCAGTTTGGAGCACTGTGAGTTCACAGCAGCTACCAGTTCCACCTAATTGCCCACCGATTCAAAGTTTCTGATGGCTGCCCACAAGTTCTGTGCTCCTCTGTGCCTCACTCCTGGCTGGTTCCCGACACTGGCACTGCAAGGAGCTTTGAAACCAAAGGCTGGTGAGCAGAGGACCTCGACGTGGTCCTCAACACGAGCCAAGCCACGGTTTCGCCGTGGGTTCTGACATGAAAGGTTTCTCTCTCTTCTCACATACAACCAACTTTTAATAATAGGCGGATGGTAACGCCCTGCCCTCAAAGAGCCACCCACCCGTCAGCAGGGTATTCTCTTCAAAGCCGCCTGTTTTCCCTTCATGTGCAGGAGGAGCTGAGCACGAGTCTACCCTGGTTCTTTTTTTTCTGTAATAAAAGCAACGGTACCTCTCTTTTGTCAAATACAGGCTGATTCTTGCCTGTCAGTTAAAATGATTTCTTCAAGCTTTCTAGGGGATAGTTCTTCAAATGAACATCAATTCTTAAACCTGTCTCCTCATTTAAATTAAGCTGCTGACTGCACCTGGCTGTTCCCCGTCTCATGCTAAAGCAGGTAACTCTTCCTGCGCCTTCCCCAGGGAGCCCGGCTGCTTAACTTCAGGCTTTGAGCTTCCCGGCTGAAACGGTGTGACAATGCAACTTCAAATGCACAGAACTTGAAAAAAAAAACTCTTAAGTTCATTTTTTTCTGAAGTGGAGTTTCACTTGTAAATGCTGTCTGTGTATACTCATCCTCTGGCTATGTTAGCCTGCTGGCTAGTCCTCTGCATCCCAAGGATGGGGCACAGCCCGAGCTCGTAGGCATGCTGATAGCCTTCGACATGATTTGCTGCATTATCAGATCTCTAACGCCTGATAATGAACGGAATTGGCATCTGACTTCACTCATGCTGGAAAGCAGAGTTTAGCAGAAGCCTTTCCACAGGCTCAGCTGGGAATATCAATCCAATAACAGCAATTACACCCTTAACTGACATTATTAAATCACAGAGCCAGAACCCCAAAAGAAAGATTTCATCCCTGTCTCAGCGTGACTGCAGATAATCCAATTCCACTTCTTCAGCCTCTTTCCCCTTTCTGCACTACGGAGAAAACATCTACCTGGGAAATGAGCTTTGAGATAACTTCCTAAAGAAGTTTCTCATTGCCAAATGGGAGCTGCTATCAAAATACCAAATATCGGCATTATGTGTTTTCCAAAAACACACCTCCATAAACCTTGTTAATGTTTATTCTGTAAGGGAAAGTGTCAGGACCAAGCTTCACATATTCTTTGTAGCTGACTTTAAACAAGTCAGCGTCTCCCTTTCAGAGATGAACTGCAAGCCTGTTTAAGCCTCGACACTTTCAGGTAAAGAAAGAAAACCTGATATATATGGCTTAAAAGGCATTTACTTCATAAGTTTTGTCATCTGGAACTCTCAAAAGATTTTGGTTTATTTACCTGTCACCAGTTCCTAAAAAAACACTGAATGTTTAGCCAAGTTTTATTTTTTAGAAATGCCATAAAAAAAAAAATCTGTAAAAATACAGATTTCTCATAATACCTTGTACATACACAGCCATCATACATAATTTATTTCCACCTGCAAAAAAAATCCTTTGTTCTCTTCCCACAAGAATATTTACAAACACACATCCTTTGACAAAGATCCGGGTTGTTAAATATCATACCAGTGTTTGCACCATATGTGGCCTCTGCAGTCTTAAGCTCTTCACAGCTTGAAATACGTCGAGGAGCCCTTCAGCCTTCACTCGTTCCAGGATATTGCTGAGTGCTATGAACGTACCTGTTCTGCCAGCACCAGCGCTGCAACGGAAACACACCTGGTTGGCATGCAGCAGGGTAAAAATGCTAAAAATAATATTGATAGAGAATACCCAAGCACGAGCATTAGCCTATTCTGCCACTTCAGCCACGCTAGAAGGGAGCCAGCAGTAATCAAAATTAATCCTGAGCCAGGCAGGAGCTGCTCCAGCCCCGTTGCTGACAGCTTCTGCCCTCAAACAGGAGATTGTGAGCAGCAGCAGCAGCACATGGATGCTGTCAGCACAAGCCTGGCACTTGAATTACGAGCCAGCAAAGCTGCTTCTTCACGTATCCATTAGTCTTCAGCAAAGAAAGCTTCCCGTGCTCTCATACTCTGCTTTCAGGTTTACTCTGGATGTGGCAGAACACAATCAGAGCCAAATATCGGAGCCAAAAAGATTCTGCTTTCTTAATCACACAAATTACGGGCTATCTGTCACCAAAAAACAGGGGCTGTGCCCTGGAAGGCCAGCAGCTTTGATAGGAAATAATTAAAAGCAGGATGGACTTTGGAATTCGGCAGTCAGCGCTAAGATGAAGCTGAAGGTTCACTGGATTGAACAAGGATAAGCACAAAATAATTTATTAAATTTAAAATTTTCATGTTTTTTAATCATTTATAGCAGGTGAAGTGTAATCACACATCATTGCTTCTACCTTAATTCCCTCAAATGGAAAAAAAAATCTGAAAAGCATAGTCTTATGAAAAGATTAAGTGCAAATGCATGTATCCTCAGCTGGGTACATTAAAAGTCCGACTGGAGGGAAAATGAACAGGTACAACATATTAGATGCACTATTCCCTTCAGACAACTACTTTTATCAGATTAAAGAAAAATGCAAAATCCAAAAGGGTTCAGGCTTATTTGTCGTTAGCTAATCTGTAGTAACCGCATGTGCTTTCTAGAGTAACCCATGAGTGATGCACTTTGGAATAGGTCTACATAAATAAAAAGGTGAGGAAATAAAGATATAAAGTAAAGCTGCACACAGACATCATCAAATGTTGCTTATTCACTTATTCACACATTGTTCTTCACTCCATTGCTTATACTGTTTGTGTTAGATGCTCTTTCCTTCTTTCTTCCCAAAACATCTTTTTAATAAATCCTTAAAGGCCATGTAAAGTTTTTGGTCTGTTTTGTTTGTTTAGCTGTTTTGGTTTGTTTTTTCTTTGCTTTTTTTTTTTTTTTTTTTTTTTTTGGTTTGGTTTGGTTTTGTTTTGTTAATTGGCTGAAAAATTTTGGTATGGAGAGCTAAACTGCATTTGAGATGCAGGAAAAACACATGTGTTGTCTCACGGGAACACAGCACTACTCCTTTCATACTCGCTTCCCTCTCTGTACTTCCTTTAACTTCCTTTTCTAAAGGGAAGATAACTTTTCAATTTGACTCTCAGACTTCATTTCTTGAGACAAAGTTCAAAAGCAAAGAATGCTCCAAAAGGGCAAAGACTGGGCAAAAGAGTGAAGCAAGGGATCTTTAAGCAGTCCTGCCTGGTTTATTATGGTGCAGAGAGGAGGAGACAGCAAAGAGAGAAGCGCAGGTAGCTATGAACTAACTAGAAGGCAGCAGGAGACCCACGCTTAGAGAGAAGGGAGTTGGGATTTAGCAGATTGGCTTTGAATTCTGTTGACAACTCAGTTAGCAAAGCCCTTCTGAAACTATTTAGTGCTAGGTCTTCATTCCACATACGAATTATCACTTCTAGCTGCTCCTGAAACCATTCATAGTTAGAAAAAATTAACAGAAGGTTTCACAAGTGTATGCGAATGCTCTGAGAAATCAGTCTTTTCTTGAAAGGTGTTTACTTATTCATAAATTTACATTAATCTACATTTGAAGACTCAGGTATGACTGCATGGAGCAGTTAAAGTGCACTGTACATACAGGCTGTCAAAATAGGGGCAGGACAAAACGTGCAATATTAAAAATCCTAGGATACACTGCGTGGTTGCTTTTATTTTCTTGTTTAGTAAATTTTATAATCGTTGCAGTAAGTTTTGAACAAAATCTAGGAAAAACTCGCGTCAAATAATTAAGCTGATGCTTCAGAGAGTCTGCAGCTCAAAAAATGTAAAAAAGTAGAAGCAATACATACCTCAGATAGTTCTTATCTATCTGATTTATGTATATCAAAGACATCAGCTATTTTGACCTCTTATTTTATCGGTTAGAACTAGTTGATACTTTGCCCACTTTAATTATCATGTAGAATTTTACTTCCCTAGCATTTGTAAAGCAGTAACATTGAGTTCAGCCACCATCGGGTGGGAAAACCCACAGTCCCCTGGGGAACATAAATGAAAACTGCAAAGAGAAAACACTTCAGAAGCAAGGAGGAAGAAGTTTTAGCAATTAATACACATTACTGTATGCTCCTATCCCAAAACGCCAACAAATCCAGGAGCTCCCCGGATCATTTTGCTTCAGCAGCTGATGAAAATACTTGTGACACCTCAGGTAGCCAAAATACAAACCATACTTCTCAGAGAGTGAGACCCATTAAAACTCAAATCAGAGCAAAATAAAAGTCAGTGCACTCTGCAGAGAGCAGCTCTAACAAAGCCTTTCCTATTTCTAACTCTAACAGCACCCATGTGCTCTTCTAGCAAAACACTTCCGAACGGTCAGTGAGCATACTTCCCTGCGGATAATGCTACGAGACTATCTGAGTGTCACATAAATCACTACTGCAATTTCTGCAGCATGAAAAGCAACCTGTTGGGTGTCCTCTGCAATGCAGGAAAGCCCCAGAAGCAGCGCCAGGCATCACCGCTGGCTGACAGAATGCGGGAGAGCACAGCTCCTGCAGGGAGGATCCCTGTCGGAGTACAGGTGCCAAGCATTGCTCAACAGTGGGATGACAGAAAGGGGAAGAAAATACCACAATTATTAATATTAAATGTTGTTAGATATAAAAATACCAGGATCTCAATCTCTGTGCATGGCTTGAAGGAGACCACGGTCCAGCAACAGCAGCTGAACTCATACAACATGCTCAAGAAGAAAAGATCTAATGGGCCACTATCTAACGTGTATTCAATTACCAATTCTGAGGGCAATGAGAGACAAAATATGTCATGCTCGAGCTCCAATCACAAGAGACACTCTGCTGCACAAGATCTTAGACGAATGCAGCAGAGATGAGGCCCCTGCGAAACCTGGTCTGGATAAGAGCAGCACTGAATTTGCCAGCACCTCTCCCACAGCAAACAGGTCCATGGAGCCCACAGCAGCAAAAAAGTTCATGTCAAAGGGTGACTTCTTGAGGTTAATAACTTCTTATTTAGAAGACAAAACAAACCAGGCACCTCTCTTCTGCTGACTCTGCCTCTGTGGACTGTCAGCTTGACTTTGTATTGACCAGAAGAAAAGAAAAGGCTTTATTCACTTATAAAAAATCCAGTATTTTGAAAGGGAAGTGTTATTTCTGAATTAGGCGGAGGCAGAATGATAGTTTTATTACTACTTTTAAAGTCAGCAGATGTAGTGCAGAAATGGAAAAGAACAATTTAAAAGACTGATAAAAAAATAAAAATAAAAACAACAACTCTAAAAATAGCATTTGAAAACACAAAGGAAAAGTCCAAAAAATACAGCTTATTAAAAGAACTATGGAAAAAGAAAAAATGACAGTACACTGGTTTTTCTGTCCTTCCTGCTTTCAAAAGCAGAGGTACAGTCTGTGTTCAGATTAGGTTAAGGATATATTCCATCATGCCAATAATTTGATCACTTTGATCCTGATAGAACATTTGAGCCCCGTATTGCTGGGGTATTTTACAAATCACTACAAAAACAAAACAAAACAAAACAAAACAAAACTACTATTGTTTCACATTTATGTAATCTCAATTTTTCCATTTCTCTACCTTTTGCTCATATTTCTTAGTTTTTATTTTTAAAGGATGCAGTCTAGTTACAAAGAAGTGCTGTAACCACAACCAGACTGGAGAAAAAGTTATCAGCTAACTGTCGGAAGGAGAGGGGAGCCTTACCTGCAGTGCACTGTGATTGGGTGATTCCCTGTCTGCTGCTGCTGCTTTTGGACAGCTGCGATCAGGTCAATCATCCCTTTTCCTTCAGCAGGAATTCCAATTTCTGGCCAGCCATGGAAGTGGAACTGCCGAACCAGCCTGCTTTGCTTCTCGTGGTTACCCTACGTGCGTGCAAAAACCAGATTCATCCAGCTGTTAATTCCAGATGGAAACACACTTCTTACATTCAACAGCTGTAGCATAATTTTTTCACCATTACAGTAAAGCGGGCTAATTTCAACCTGGTCCACAATACACCACTCATGCATACCTGATGTGCCTACATTCCCCATGCACTGTGCTAAAAAAAATCAGCTAATGAAATCCACTCATCTTTGCACAATGCTACCTGTGACCTTCAAACTTAAAAATTATTTGTCTTGTCTTTATGCTTGCTGACTAGAAGTTCATATAGGTATTAATGTCATACTAATTCTGGCAGGCAATCTGAATATTGCATCGTTATTTCATAGCTAATTAAACAGGATTGTTGGGAATGGACTTCACTAGTGGTGCTAAAATAGTGATTTGATAGATAAGGAAGAAAACCATTGTTATGAAAACCAAAATCAGAAAACCCAAAACTATCTAAAATTGTGTTACTCAGGTTTTAAACACCTTCCCATACGACAGAAGTCAACACAGGGACAAGGACTCTGTGTTGTGAGCACAGTGTGTATTTGTGCCTTATCCATCACCTTCCTTCAGAAGGAAATGCAGAGCCCTTTAAAGTCCATTTGCTTTGCATGTGCCAACTATTTAAGTGTATAAATTACATGTAACACAATAGGTAGTTAAATTAATGGTATGCTAAATGGCAAGTATCTTTTTTTTTCTTCAAACACAGCAATGTAAATGGGTTCCTAAAGAAATGGTTCAGAGAGTGAAGAAATGCATGTCCAAAAGTTCAAAAAATTGTCATCTGTAGAGCATGCCTGTAGCACAGCAGCATTACAGAACAGCTGGTAGGCAGAGAATTTGTATTTGTGCTGTAAATGCTTCCCAGGCATTTAAAATCCTGAATCAAATTCTCTGTACTAGATATATGGTAAATGGTAAAAAATGCAAGACCAGCAGCAAGAGCAAAACATTAGCAAAAAAACCCACTTTGATCAAGGACGTGTTTTACTGACCAGGATTTTCATGGGGCTTTAAGCAAAATATTTCTTATAAGGTTCCTTGTGACTGCTAAAATGTCTGCAGTTATCTTTAGATAGAAATTCCAGGATTTAAGTTACGTAATGATATTTGTAAATGCCTTCAAATGTAAAAAAAAAAAAAAAAAAAAAAAAAACAAAGCAAAACTTAAGCAATTTAAAAACCATACCTGATTATACGTAACTATGAAATCTCTTACACTTATGGCATCTAAAAGACTGTCATTCTTTATTTCTACATTTATGTCTCCATGAGTTACTGAGCCCTCTGATGGCCAGTACTGGAAGCATTTTTCCTGCAAAATTGAGAGAGAATTGTAAACATTCTGTGATATTATTTTTTTCCCAGTTATCTGCATAATGACGAATCTCTGATATAAAATGTGAAATACAGCTTAACATGTTCTAGACAGTTTGCAGTGAAAAGGCTAATAACCAAGAGTATTGGAATAAAATATTTCTACAGTGTAAAGCATTAAGATGAAAAGGGCTCAGAAGTCATAGTTGATAAATACTGCTTTATAAATAAATTAGAAGGAAATTAAGTAACTCCTACAGGCAATGCAATGTAATGTTGTAAAAAAGCCTCCCGAAAACACCAGAAAACATCGCAGAGCACTAAAACATGAGTTGAACCCTGAGTTTGCAACACTGCAGGGATACGGGTCTCTGATAATTCATGAGGAAGGATGCAGAAGGAGAGGCTCAGAAGCTTATAGTGGTGAAAAAATGGGGGAGTTCCTCAAGAAAACATTGTCAGCTGTTCTCAAATCCCAAGCAACTCTTCCACAGGCATTCACACCAGGAATCCCAATAACAGTTGTGATTTTAATGCGAACTGGGCCCTTTTAAAAAACGTAAGTTTCTGTGTTCTTCCTGACAATACAAGCAAAAGCAGCAACATTGGCCTACACCTAACAAGTGTAAGCAAGAGGTCATTTCAGAGAAGGCAAAAAATCTTGCTAAAATTTGTATAAGGGTTTATACAAATAGTATAAGTAGTGTAAATATTATAAATAGTGTATAATAGTGTTTATCTAACACGAAGACTCATCTTTACTGCACTTTTAAAAAGCAGCTGTGCAACGCCTACCTGCTCCCTCTCCTGAACTTCTGTGAGCATAACGATGGTGTGGCACTTCCACTCCCACACCATCCGCCAGAAATCCTCCACGGTATGGGGCAGCGGTCCTTGAGTGGCAATGAAGTAATCCTTCTGGCGATAGCCCTGCAGAGAAAGAGACACGTGAGTGTAATGACACATGAGGATGAGAGTGACCGAAGCTGGTATGCAGAGAGCGCAGCACCCAGCTTCTCTCTGAGCCTCTCTGGATATAATTAATTCTCATATTTAAATAAAAAAAAGTGGAAGGCGTTGGCCAGGTTCCGTGAGGAAGCCAGGAACAAAGCTGGCAATTATTGCAGGTCTCCCCAGGTAAATCCTGACTCCCAAACACTCTGAAAGCCTTTCCCCATGCTAAATATGTACTCCACCCTCCCACCCCTCCTCTAAGTTAGACAACCAGAGTCAGGATGTCTGTTAACCTGCATGCAGGTAATAGAACCTGTTTCACTCCCTGTTTTTTCAGGACTTAATACAAACCTTAGTTTATACAGCTCACATCAGCAATGTTTAAATTACACAACTATTTAAATTGAAACTGAAAACGCCAGATAAGAAACGTATTTGGAAACTCTCATAAGCCAAACCCAAATAAAAAAGCTACTGTTCTTCATAAGCCAAGTTGGCCACGTCTCTTTAAAAAGACTTACAGGCAACGTCAAAAATATTTGACTTGTAGTCTAAATATATCAAAAACATTTATACTTACATCTATGAAGGAAGCATTGATGTAGTCTGTATACTCCTGCCCTCTTTTCATTGACAGAATCACTCTATTAAAATCATCTGGAAAAAAAAACAAACACACACGTCTATTCTTTCTTTTGCTAACTGTATGTTGACTGCTCCACTCTTACATTTGTGAAAGAGCAACAACAAAACTTTCAGCTGGAAGCCAGAAAGAGTGTCTTACAGATCTTATCCATGATTTACTGAGCGTGTGGAGGAGAGCACTAGCTCTTCTGTGGTTTATTTTTACTTTCACACAGGATATGACAAGCAAGGTCTGAAACTTATTTTCATGAGCAGACATTGCAGTGCTGCTCCAGAGTGGGCAAGGAAACATACAGAAAGTATGCTGGTTAAGTGGGTGAAACTGCTGAATTATTCCATTCAGTCCTGAAAAAAATCTGGTCATTACATATTTTACATTGAAAAAGTTAAAATAAATAAATAATTTGTGTGCAGACACTCCATAAGGACACCACACTTTACAGGGACAGGATACTCTGCCTGTGTCGTTGCCCAAGCATTGAGCAGCCATGTCTGCAAAGAGGACGACAAAACCAAAGGGAAGCTAACTAAACCCTCAAAAATGTGGTCTACCTAAAAATGAAACAAAAACAGTTTTCAAAGCATTTGAATTTTACAGGCAGTGTGTAAAAGTCACAACTTTTCCTTCTTCAAGGCATATGCAGTAATTATTTGCAGAATTACAGTTTCCAAGTTTGGGCTTTCCTCTCTTCTGGACCCAGCCAACGCAGCCATATGCTGATATGAGATGTGCTGGTACTAACATGCAGGTAGAATATTTACTTACGACAACCTTAGGATAGCCGTGCACTTATAGCACTTGTTTCTATAGATAAAGTTGATCATCTTACATGGGATGATCTGGATGACTCTAGCTTTTTTCATATTTGCTGGAAGGTTGCCAGTTCTCATGTTTTCCTTCATTATTCGGACATTTGTTAATTTCTGCAATAAAACACACAGGTGACGATAAGGACTAATTGAAACAGAAGTGGTTCTCCTCTCACCATGTTCCTCATAACCTGTACCCAGAGGATTCGTTATCAGGTACGGAGCAGTCCTACAGTCAAAGCCAGGCTGACTTTTCAGAAAAGCCACTCTGTTGTCCTGTCTGTACAGTATAATTACGAATGATGGTCATGTAATTTTTTTCATAGTAACAAATATTTTTGGGAGTCTGAACATGCTTCCAAAGCATATCAGTAAAGTTTAAATGCAATAGAATGGCAGCAAGTTTTCTTCTTTTTTTTTTTTTTTTTTTTTAATGACACTTTGGACTACTTGAGCGTGGCTTCCAGAAGCACGGAGTGCCCACGCCCTTTGAAAAGTTTCTTCAATTTCAGATTCAGAAATTGAGTTTCACAAATTTAGCCACTTTTGAAAACCTGTCTGCATTACCTTTTTATCAAATTAATTTCATTTTTTTCTTCCCAGCCTTTAAGCAAGCAGAGGAAGGTCGAGGAGCACACTGAACACTATTCCACTCCTGCAGCTCCAGCCCAGGAGCTTTGCAAGCCCGGCACTGAAATAGCGGCCGTTTCATTTCCACATTCTTCTCAAGTGCTAAAATACTTCTCTTTCATAAACTTCACTTCCCTTATCATCCAAGCACAAACTCATTTCATAAGCATTCATACTCATTTCCTTGATATTAGCAGTGTAATGATCCTTTTCAGATTATTAAAATTCTGAGATGCACCACTGGGCATAACGGGGTTGCACGAATGTGGGGCCGGCTGTGCACTACCTACTGTAACCAGGCTCTATACATCTTCAGCTTTTGCTAGCAGAGGGACCAAAGGATAGTGGTATCCTCTGTTATTTATTCAGTATAGGATGACAATATTCCCAGGACATAGAAAACAAGCACTGCCCTATCCCCAACATTTTTTTGTAGTAGAGATTACATATGAGATTGCGCCCACTAACATCAACAGGCTGCTTCTGCTGGGCTGGGACCTGCCCATCAACGACTGTAGTTACACTGTAGCTGCATTTCAGCAGCTATTTAATACAAACTCAGTTTACATTTACTTTAATTTTCAAGCTGCAAGCAGTTTTTCAGGTACTTCTCTGTATTTGCCAGATACTGAGCAGCAGCACATCCTAATGCCAGTAAAAGCTCTAGTACCAGCAGCAAACCAATAAAAAGAAACTCCCATATCTCAGAAATCACCTTCCAGTTAGTCTGTAATGCCATGTTTAACAGACTTTATGTCAGAGAGTCTGGTAGTGGTTACAACAGAGTTCTGCTCTTCTTCTGTGCAGATTGGCTCAGTGCTCCTGGCCCATCTACATGCTTTTCAGAATACACAGCCGAGCTAAACGTTGCTCTCTGTACTTTGTGACAGAGACTAGCACAGTGGACAGCAAAAAAAAACACCTTAGGAATTCTGGAAAAAGTAGAATACTCAATGTGTTCACTTGCTTCCTTCCCTCAAAGAATGTAAATCTTTAGAACATTGAACTTTTTGCTGTACTTTTTACTTAGTTTTCTTTTCCCACTTCCCAATTTCTGATTAAATTAATCCGTTAAAGGAAAAAGAGAAATTCAGTTAACACTGAATTCATTTGATTAAATGACTAAGTCATTTAATGCCTTCAACCCATATATAGAATAAGTCTTTTAGCATAGGAAATGTCACAGAAAAGTTCTAACTATTT
Organism: Aythya ferina; assembly: GCF_964211825.1. NCBI lineage: Eukaryota > Metazoa > Chordata > Aves > Anseriformes > Anatidae > Aythya > Aythya ferina. The sequence goes on along the minus strand of NC_140302.1, from coordinate 35,419,925 downwards.
CCTCAGTGCAGTTGAAGTCTATTTTAAACAGGGATCAAGAAAGACAGCGTCACTGGTATTTCCAGTCATGGCTTCTCCGCAAAACAAGAATGCCTTATTTCTCCACTTTTTAAATATATATTTTTCCCTCCTGGTAGCTGTGGATACTCAGCACAAAACCTGAAAACTCTCCATAGTTCACTCTGCTGTCATGGTGGTGACTGAGTTAACATTTCTGTTGACATGCCAATTCGGTCAATGTAACCCAGCTCCGTTTTCCAGCAGTATCTGATCTGGCATCCAGTACAAGACTGAAAGAATAATTCTGTTTTTCTTCTACAAGCAAACCAAATGCATATAGGAAAATATCCATCAAACGATGAAGGTTTGAACATGCATTTTTCGAACAGGGTGTTAAGGCCAGGCCTCCTTCACTGATCCCACAGGATCCATTCCCAGTACATCCACTATAAAATGGGTGGTTCAGTCTTGACAGTCCCTTTCTTTTTTTAGTTGCCCTTCTCCTGCTTCTGAAGTATCTTTTTGTCCCAAGTGTTTCAACATTTGAAAATCTTAGACCCTTCGTACTTACTTTAAATTCTTCTTCTAGCCCTATTTTGACAAGGTTTGGCGCTGCACTGTGCGATGTTTGTAGATGTTTTTCTAGGGATGACACATCTAGCTCCGTGTCACCGTAGAGGTAGTATTCAAGTAAGGCTTGATAAATGAAGGAGTACTGCATCTGGAACAAACAACAGGCATGTAAGCATGATGCACGTCAAGGAAGCCAAACCATACCATGTCTGGCACTTTCATTCACCTCATTTGGCCTATAATTCACTGATCACCAACGTATACCTTAGAGTAAAACAAAGTTCCTGTTACATCACTCCTTAAATTCCACTTAATTGTGCAAGGGGAAACCCTGGACACGATACCACAAGATACCGTGCATTACAGTGATCTATCTCCATGCCAAAGACCGAACGTGCCTCTATCTCCTTTCCCAGCATTACCCTTCTTCTGGGCTTTGCTTATGTCCCAGTTACCCAGGTGTGCAACAGAACAGGGAATATCACACTGGAGATAAAGATGCGCATTAATCGACTTGAAGAAAACATGAAAAATTGTAATTTCAACCAATTCCTACTTACGTCAGTCTGAACCATCTGCGGACGCTGATTACGGATTCTTGAAACAAACTCAAAAACATCAACTTTCTGTTCAGCATGCATCATGTCTATTATGGCATCTATAACGATAAACGTGCCTGTTCGGCCCACACCAGCGCTTAAAAAGGCGAGAAAAAAAGACAAAAAAAATAGTTGAACTACAAAGTCTGCAAGAACTGCTATGGCAAGGACAGAAGTGGAACTTGTGCTGTTTCTACTGAACTGAAATACTCAATGTGCAACACGTTTTCATTTTTGATTTTGGTAGTGACAGCAACACAAAAGGATCTAAGTTTTTAACCTAAAAAGTTACCATTTCTAAGCTGTTTGAAGAGGTAAGATCACAATTATGTTACTCAAACACCTTTGGTATAAACAAACAAAAAACAAAACAAAACACACACACAACTGTGCTTGAGCAGTTAAAATAATTGTCTAAAATTAAATTTTAAATATTGTTCCTTTTTTTCTCCTCTTTTCTGCATGACTGCTGTTACAAGTTCTACGCTTCCAAATGCTGCTATCTCCAAATATATATATATATATATATATATATATATTTTAAATATCCTTCAACAGCCACGAGAGGGAGCAAGATTACTATAAATTATATCGCTCCCGATTTCCAGCTCTTCCTCTCAGAGGAAAAGGGCATGGCATCCTGTGCTAGGCATTAATAGCTCTCCCTTAACCTCCTGTTAGCTTACTTCATACAGCAACTGCCGTGACGCCCAGAAACACCTTCTGAATCACGACAAACGTTTCTCCCCTCATCCCCACGTGCCCAAAAGACGCGGAGTAACTTTCAGCAAGGAAACGGCAGGTTTTAAATCATCTCTGAAGAAAACAATTACCGCATGCAGCCATTCAGTGCAGCCAGGCCTCCCTTCCCTCTCGCTTCCTTTCATTCTCGTTTGACCTCTCCCACAGCAGCCGACTCCACCTCGAGCCCTGCTTTCTTGACTCACACTTTATGGAGATTTTCCTCCTCCTGACGTGTCCCGGAGGCCACCTCTGGCCGTGATGTGCCTTCTGCCACCCACCCGCTGGCCTCACACCCCTGGGCCCCTCTCCCGTCCCTCACCCGTGGGTGCCCACGTCCCCTCTGCCTGCGGTCAGCTTCCTGCAGACCAACATCAAATTCAGTACGACAAAAACTTATTTTGTCAGAGACTGCCAATTCCCCTCCCCTCCCAGTGTTTTACCTACTGCTTTTTACTTCCAAATGCCAAATTAGCGTGTTTTTTTTTTTAACCTTCAAAAATCTCTGACTGAGCAGTTTTTACCCAGAATGACTGGATGATATTTTTGTAAAAGCTCCCCCCACCAAATGCACGGTTACTCACTGAGTTTCCCTTTCCTTTTCCCAACAATTCAATAGTGTCATATCCTGCCTGTAGCGGAAATTAAGTGTCACCTTTCTCATTCGTTACTTCTAAAGCAGGCCAAAGTGCCACACAAATCCCCACCTGGCATGTAGTGCAGTGACAGAATGCTGCTGGACAAGTATATAAATATAAAATACTTCATTTAAATATAAAATATCTCATTAGAAGTCTGCAGAGATTTATCTTTATTTTGTCTCTACTTTTCTTAATTAAATTAAGCACAGAACTTCCTCCTGGTTCAAAATAAAGCTCAAACCCAGTATTAGTCTCCACAGAACATCAAGGCTAAGGCTGAAAAAATATAGTGGGTTTCTCAAAGGAAAGGTTATGTGAGACTCCTAAAGTCTTGTTCCTTCTGAGGCTTTTCTTTAAGACTCTTATGTATGACACTTGGGAGAGAAGACAAAATTTGAATGGAAACAAAAAAAGAAGAGGCTGGCTGGGCAGGACAACCATGCTCTTCTCAATAGTTGTCGTGGTTTAACCCGGCTGGCAGCTAAACACCACGCAGCCGTTCGCTCACCCTCCCCCCTCCCTCTCTGGGACGGGGGAGAGAAATGGAAAGTGAAGCTCGTGAGTTGAGATGAAGACAGTTTAATAAGACAGGAAAATAATAATAATAATAATAATAATAATAATAATAATACAATGATGATAATAGTACTACTACTAATAATATGTACAAACAAGTGATGCACAATGCAATTGCTCACCACCCGCTGACCGATGCCCAGCTTAACCCCGAGCAGTCCGGCCCCCTCCCCCCGGCTAGCCACCCCTATATATTGTTTAGCATGACGTCAGATGGTATGGAATACCCCTTTGGCTAGTTTGGGTCACCTGTCCTGGGTCTGTCCCCTCCCAGCTCTTACTGCACCCCCCCAGCCTGCCCGTTGGCAGGACAGAGCAAAGGCTGAGATGTCCTTGGCTTAGTATAAGCACTGCTCTGCAACAATTAAAGCATCGGGGTGTTATCAGCACTCTTCTCATTCTAAGCCAAAACACAGCATTCCACCAGCTACTAGGAAGAAAATTAATTCTGTGCTAACTGAAACCAGGACAATAGTGCACAGGGAGTCCTCAAGGACTCTCAGAGTATTTCTAGATGTACGACAAAAGTAACAGAAAATAAAGAAATATATGAACCTACAACCATTTCCTTGAAAACAAAACCCAGAAAGACAAAGCTGCTATTCTTTTCTTTTTACTCTAACCTCCCTCAATATGATAATTGTTCCTAAAAAGTCACTTCTTCCTCAGTTGTAACATTACAGTTGCTACAGAGATTGTAATTATTCTTTTAAAAATGATTTTTTGATTAAGGTTTCATTAACATTTAATTTCAAACACCTTAACACAAACTTTTAACAGCAGCAAGTTCACGTGGTTGCGACTGAATGAGTGGGATTGTGTTCTGCATCGGTATGTAGTACATTTCTTAAATTGCAGCATTTCAATCTCTTAAATACAAGCCTTTATTTAAAAAACTTCAAGGCATTTAATGGACGATTTACATAGCAAACTAATTTTATTGTGGGAAAAGTGGAGGATGAATTCTCAGAGGAGCATTTAGTGGCAAAGGTCACAGATTTGTATTACAAGTCTGTTTTTCTGACAAAGAGCATATTTATGCCAAAGATCATCCATGGATAAAACAAAACCTTCTGTCTGAGTATTACAGTGACAGCAAAGACCTATCTTTTGAAACACTTCTTACCCCTGGCTCTAAAAAGCTTAGCATAGTATTGACCTTTATATCCATACATATACAAACACAAAAAAGCTCGTAGCCTATTAACAAAAAATAAACATTCAGCCTAAATATTCCGTGTGTAACTCCAGGCCAAACTAATGGAATGGTTTGAAGAGTTCAAACCTACCTGCAGTGAACCACTACTGGCCCAGCATGGGCAGGATTCAACGTTTTGACTTTCTTCAGGAATTTCAGCATCCCAATAGGTGTGAAAGGCACTCCGAAATCAGGCCAGCTGGTGAAGTGAAGCTGTGTGACGAGCCTCAGCGCTTTACAACCATCATGCAGCTGCAGGGAACACACAGACTGAGTTGGACATCTCATTTTCCATGCTGAGATTTATAAACAAACTCCCATGATTATGACTTGTATTCCTGCAACACCTGGATCCTGACTCAAGGATCAGACACTTACAGCATATGTACAATATAAACACGGAGTAGAATTACCATATATTCTTAAAATGCATGTTTGCAGAGAAAACTGGAATAATCCCAAATTAAGATATGTAAAGTACAAAATTCACAATTCATGCAAATAATTTCAAGTCCTTTTTCTCTTATAAAATCCTCATGACACTTCTTTTAGCAACTTCACTGAAACTCAGAAAATTCACTCTAAACATTGAAGACCTACATCACCATGAGGTGCCGAGTTCCAACTTTAGCAAACTGCTTTATCATAAAACCTGAAAGATGGGGATAAACATTTCACATCAACACATTAGAGGACAGCTATGAGTATTATCCACTGCGTCACATGGCCTGTGTGGATTATCAGCACTCTGTATCATACGTGAAAAATAAAGTGAAAGTAGTTCTATATGGCTGGACACAGCTTATCAGCTCTCACTAGACATGCTACCTGAAATAAATATTGTGATTCTATCTGAAGACTTCAACCTGCATTACACTGTAATTGCATTACAAACACAGCAACCCCCCTTTATGGGGCGAGGATCTCTGGGAGCTTGTCCCTGTAAGAGGCAACACACTGTGGATGTGCACGCAGTCATCACCTCTGTCTCTCTTGTGATCTAAAGCTTTCATTGTGCTGAAGACCAAGGTTATGAGAGAAGCCAAACTCTAATGCTGTCTGACTTTGGCCAGCCAGTATCCAGAATCCACAGACCACTCTAAAAGCCCAGCTATATTCAAATTCACTCATTTATCTATCTATACAATTTGTCCCCCAAAAGTTCATCACTCTGCTCCTGTTCTCTTTCCTTGATAATCACAACGAATGCTGTGGCACTTGGCTACAGGCAAGAAGAAACCTGAGCAGAGCCTACTGCAATTCATTAAATGGCTGTGGCCACGATGCATGCTGTCACGCAGAGCCAGCCAGCCCAGATGCAGCACAGCACCCCTCTTGATTTGCAAATATTTAATCTACTTTCCAAATCTATTTTTTTTTTTTAATTTGGCATTGCAACAATTTGCTTGAAAAGTTAAAATGGATGCAGAGAGGAGCGTTGTTACTGACCGACTGGACGCAGAACTTGCGAATGGTGTAGTCCACGAGAACGATGCAATCTTCCACCGACACGCGGATGTTCCCGTAAGTCCAGCACCCCTGATCAGGCCAATACTGATAGCATTTCTCCTGTACAAACACACAGTGCAGTTTGTAACGCTGAATCTGACTTCACGGCTGGTCACACATAAAACAAGGCAGGTATTTGAAAACTGTGCGCAGAAGTGCACACTAGAGTATGTGGAGTTAGTCATCTGACAGAAGACAGCTTTAACACTTTGCCAGTGCTATCGATGATTAAATTTATGCAGAGAAGGGTGTGAAAAGCCTTGAAGCTGTTTTTTAAACTATCCAGATCTAAACCACATGGGGGGGGGGGGGGTAGGGGGGGCTTTCTGATGATAGAGAGGGAACTTTGATGTCTTGACCCTTTATTTTTAAGTTTTGGGTGTAGCCAGTGAGAAATGTGAGGGAGTCCTTATGTAGGAGTCATCAGGAACATCGAGTTTTAACAGTTTAACAATTCTGCCTTCTCACACTGGAAACAAGCTCTTCTTACAGACTGCTTTGCAGTTTGAGAGCTTGATCAAGCAATGCTACAATTAACAGTAAAGTAAAGCAGAAGTACCACGGTGAACAGGCGAAGAAGGAGAGCCTTTCCTCATCACTGCTGTGAGATGAGAGTACCTGAATTGTATTTTCTTTCTTGTTTTAAATAAATAAATAAATAAATAAATAAATAACACTTATGAAGGCCAGTGTGCCATTTCCCCCAAGCCATGAGCTGCCCACTGCCGTCCCGAGGCAGGTGCCACTGTCACCACCACAGCACGGCTGGCAGGAGAGGTCGCCTCTGAGCAGCAGAACAGGCACCAGCAAGCTGCTGGGCTCTGCCTGCTTTGCCTCCTGGCTTTCACAGCTAACAGGGAAACGAGGTTTGCTTCTAGTGTATGGTTTGGAGGACTTTAGGTATTCATACAATAAGGCTGTGGCACAAACAGCATAGCAAACTTTCCCCCAGAAGGAAAAAAAAAAAAAAGACTACTTAAGGATCTCTTGTCAAAATCTCGTGATGGTGCACTTCCTTAATGCTTTGACTTAGCTTCTAAGATCTCCGAGGCAGGAAAGAAGTTAAATGTTTGAAGCTCGTTGCGTCTCGGTGCTCAGCCAATACGCGCAGAAAGTCTCACGCAACAGGAGGAGCACCGTGCGCCAGGGGAATGTGGGAACAGGAAGCAGCAGAATCGCTCTCACAAGAGAGCAGCCTTGTTTTTCAATTGTTGTGTGCATGCCCCAGAAAGGATTTTGAAGCATAATACTCAGAATACAAATGAATAGCGTTTTTCTCTTCGTTTCTAACCAAAACCACCCACAAGTGCAGTCCTATGCTGACAAAAAACAAAGGCACAAGAATGTGCCTTTGGCTACGGGTGACGCAGGACAAAATCAGCTATGAGAATTTCATCCTCAAGATCTACCAGCATAAATTTGGACTTTGGGAAGCTAAAAGTACGTTCATTAGCAGGCACTCAGATGAGCTTTCAGCTCCTTTTAGGGGCTGGAAAAGGAAGTGGTCAGATACACGGCTGGCCAGGTGCTGAGCAGCCGCAGCTACTTTTGGATCACAACGTTGGTAGAGACATCCTCTGTCACGCTGACAGCTCCTTACCTCCTTCCTTTCTTTCAAGTTTGTTAACATGACGATAACTGCAGACTTCTGCTCCCATATCATCCGCCAGAAGTCATTGACCGTTTCTTGCTTGGGTCCTGCACACAGAACACAGCTCTGCTCAACAGATGTGCCAAAGACCAGCAGCACCACGGGATGCGCCAACATCCCCTGTGCTGGGTGCCCACCCAGAACTGTGTTTACTACAAACTACTCATGCTTTGACCCATACTGCTTATTTCTTAAAAACAGTAACACTAATACTAAATAAATAAATAAATAAAATCATATTTTATTTTACACAATTATTTTTTCTCACTCAAACCCCCAGATGAGAAAAAAGAAGAGAGAAACAAAGTGGAGATGGAAGTGGAGAAAGGCAATTCTCCAAGCTAAGAAGAGTACCTGCAGCTTGAAATGCAGTGGGTGCCCCCATGCTCACTTCACTTTCATTTACAGTCTAACCTTTAAAGCTCACCTCGCATTTGGCCACCATCTGAACCCGAAAATAACCTTTATAAAACTTCTAAAATTAAATACATTCAGCCATAAAATGCACATAATAGAGAGATGAGAATGAATTACCTTGTGCTGCTATGAATTTATTCTTTTCTTTATAACCCTATGGAAATAAATATCATAGGAGTTAAAAAATGAAATGTCAGTGTGTGCTGGCAGAAAAATGCCTATTTAATATTAATTTACAGTCAAAGTTAGCAGTTTGGCTAGCAGTGGAAAACTGAACTTACATCTATATATGACGCATTAATGTAGTCTGAAGGTGGGACTCCATCTATTTGGGACAAAATCACTCTGGAATGATCATCTGGAAAAAAAAAAGGCATTACAAGCACATTTGCATTTGAATCAGTCTTCAGTATGTTACTTCCTTATAAATATCAGGACAGGCTTAGCATCAGCTGTCTCCAAACTGCAGGCTGCACCCCAGCTATCTCAGAGGTGCTCTGCTCTGCTCCAGCTAAACCCTGTGGACACCACGAGTGGGTTTTGGTGGCCCTTCACGTCCTCCTGCCAGAGCCTGAGAACGGTGACTGTACGTGCACGCTGCAAAGCGCAGCAATTTCACAAGGGTTTGTGGCTGGGAGAGCCAGACCTGGAGGAGGACATCGCTGCCCAGAGCGGCTGCGGGGGCTCTGCTGAACTCAGCAGCAGCTGCGTGCTGTCCCCAGCTCTCATCAAGAAACTTCCTCCACACAAGTCTTGCTTTGTCCTCACACTTGAGAGTTACTGGGACTGCATCTCCAGAGCAGTGGAAGCCCAAACTTCACTCTATTTTATTTCAAGCCTGAAACACCAGTTTGACATATAGTCGTTAGGTAGAACACTAAGTTTTTATATCACAACACCTGATTAGCATTATAGAAAAACATGACTTAAGATGATCAACAGCTAGAGACATGCCACAGCAAAATAAACAGGTTTTACAGAGATATGAAGAACACCTGTGACCAGTGAGATTATGTTACTTGAATATTTTCAGCAAATGAACACCGCCACCATGCTCAATGCCAGACAGATAAAGCATCTGATTTAGAAGAAAAGGTAATGTCTTACATGGAAGGATGTTAGGGTATCTGTTTTTCTCCCTGTTTTCTTCCTTGTTTGCCATTTCAAATGTTCCCTGCACATATCCAGGTGTTAATGACTGAAAAAAGACACAAAGAGTCATTGTGTTATAAAATAGCTAACTGCTGACTGCACACAGCATAGGAAAAATCTGCATTTCTACATAATGCCTCTCATCCAACAGAATTAAACATATTTTATTTTTTTCCAAAAAAATAACTTTCATTACTCTAAAACAGGAAACCATGGCCTGGCAGATTTCAGTGCAGAAAACGAGTTCAGCAGTTTTGAAAAATAAGTAATTTTTCCACCAGAAATCACAGTTATTTAGAAGACTGTTAAAATCTGAGCTGCTGCTTTAAGATGCCATCTGCCATCATGATTCATAGCGCCGTGACCCAGCCATGCGGATGCATCGCTCTGTCGAGCTCTGCTCCAATAGCTACTTTTAGCAATAGCAGTTGGTTCAATAACAGAAACAGAGTTTGATTGTTAATAGCTCAGTGCTGAGAACATGAAATATCAACTGTCTTGTCCAGATCTACAGGTGAGGCTCCAACTCTGGCAGAAAGGGAGGAATAAAATAAATCACAATTCGTTAGTATTGAAGCTCAGAGCTCAGTGTAAGAGCACAAGTAAAAATTTTGCTTGTAATCAGCAAGATCTAAGGCTGCAGATAAATTTAGTCAGGCTTAAAAAAAAAAAAAAAAGTCTTTCAGAACAATCAAATGAAAAGCAGAAACGAAAAATGGAGAGGAAGATGGTGAAGATAAAAAGAAGGAGGTGCCAGAGGTGGTAACACTCCATCTCCACAGTCAATGCTGACGGAATACCATCACCAAGAAGTCACGGGGGCTTCCCTGAAAGCTGGAGAGATATGGCTGCTATGGAAAAGGCCCACGGAAAAAGCAAGGAATGCTGCTCATCCAGAAACACAGCATGAGACTCATGTTCCCTGTGCTTTGAGATGCCCTGCTCATGACAAACAGTGTAAAGGAGCATGGAGGTCCATCAGGTTTGGTATGTTTATCTCCTCAAACAATGCTAGGGTGTGTTGGATCACAGTGAGGTAAAATCCCAGCAGTTTGGGAGTGCAGAACCTCCTTCTCCCACCCCTTTCTACCTCCTCCACTTCCCCCAAATCTGCTCAGCCTACTCTGAATCACTTAGGGGAAGGGAAAATTGGGAAATGACTGTATTTTAAGAATTAGCTTAAAGCAACTGTCCCTGCTTGTCTGTCATAAAGCACTGTTTGGACTTTCCCCTTACAAACAGAAATCAGTGTTGTCAGGGTTACATAGCATAGAAAGAGGGAGGAAGGAAAGGAGGGAGGACCTCACCAACACAGAAAGAACAGCAACTTGCATTTCTGTTTTTTTTTTTTTTTTTTTCTTTATACCACCTAAACTTGTGAATGTAAGAGAAAGAAGGCTAAAAAAAAGAAAAAAAAAAAAAAAGAAAGAAAAAAGAGCTACCAGTTAAAAAAGAAAGCTACTTCTAGTAAACTGCCTAATTCCTTATTCAATTGAAACCCATGCTTTTGCTAATTAAAACTAATCAAAGAACATTTACAATTTTAAGAAACAGAAATTGAATTTATGTTTTGCATAACAGTAAATAATTAGCACTCATTCTGAAGATAGCCAAAAAAATTCCCAATGAAACGTCATGTTAGTCCTGCATGTTTATGTGAAAAATGCATGAAAAATAATTACTACTCCACAATAATCTTTCCAGTCCCTGCTCCTTACTTCTGCAAGGCCACAACACCTCCGTGGACACTTCCTAACGTCGCACCACGCTGCCTAAGGAGTGCTTTGGACCCCATGCAAGGACACAGCCCATTTCAATGGGCTTCACAACCCAACCCAACCATCTCCAGAGGGGAGGATGGGAGTCAACAAAGATGCACTTGATCATGTCCTCTCCATCCTCCTATGTGTCATGAGGAGATGATGAGTCTTGGTGGCACTGGGTTGTCTGCCCAGTGGGTACGGGGTCACTGCAATCTTATCTGCTCCCACTTCACAGGAACCCTAAAAAGCTCTGCAAAGTGACAGAGCGGTATGACCTATCCAAGCATCAGCACATTTTCTCATTTTTTTTTCACTGCATGAACCACAGGGACATCTTAAATCAAAATTAAAACTTCAAAGGCAAATTCTTAGGAAGGTTTTCAGACTTTAATCCGAAGATTGAGGCAATGACCTAGCCATCATACACTTCAACAAACAGCCAGCTCATTTTGTGTTATGGATAATAAATAGAGGTAAGACTTATTTGAGGGACCAATACAGGAAGGAATTATTTGTTTTGTTTTGTTTGTTTGTTTTGCTGTGAAGAAAGAAAACACGCTTCCTAGTGCCCTATGTATACACAGGAATCAAATAAAATTAATAAAATGAAGATACCGAGGGTAGGAGACTGCTATTTCAGTGTACAAGTGCAACTGTGCAATTTAGGGTAGTTTAGGCTTTAAGGGTAAAATCAAAAGCACTGAAGAACACAATAAATCTAACAGAACTGTCCTCAAAAATCCTTTCTATCTGCTGTGCACTGCTTGCCTACCAGTGCTTGCTTTTTTACTTCCACTAGAAAAATCCCTCGGGGCCTAACTCCTCTGGGCGGTGCAAATGCGCAGCCGCTGCTGGCTCGCAGGAGTGCCAAAACATCAAAATCAGCCCAAATCCATTTCAAATTCTCAAGGAAGAGACCTTGTATGTGTCTCCTGGGACATTATATAGGCCCGGTGAGGTAATCCTGTGGCCAGCCTGCTGGGCTGGAGCTGCCATGGCCTGGTGCCTGGCGGGAGCTGAATTCGGGCCTCTGAAAGAGGGGCTGGCACGTAGGCATCCCATGCCGGCGGGTCTCGATTTCTCAACCATTTTCTTTCTCACATTGCAACAGCAGAGTTCTGTTTATCCATTTTCCTGTTTTATGTCATAATATTGATAACTAAAGTTCAATTTTCACCTTTCCTTCCCCTCTCAGGCTTGAGCAAGCAGCACATACAAGTCCGCAAGCAGCCACAGGCAATATAACGGGGAAAAAAACAGCACAAAACCCATCAAGCAGACGTTATGTACCATCACCCACAGTCACTTACAAGCCTGCTCTACACGTGCCTGTTCATTTACAGGTATTGGACCACGGTTTTCAGACTTGGAGCTTGTGTGCAGACAGAAGCTCACCCGCTCACAGCACGATGCAGAAAACGATCCAAGCAGAGCAGGTTTTAAAATAAAAATAGATTGCTTGTTTCACTCCTGACTGTGGAACATATTAATCAGGAGAGTCAAAATCCACAACTGTGCATCTTGACAAATTAGTTTTCACATTCATTTTGTCGAGTTAGATAAATATCTCCACAATGCTGTGTCTCTTGCAAGGCAAAGAAATTATACCTTTTAAATATACCATCAAACAAATTGCAGATATAAATATGCTACCAATTAAGAAAGTAACATAACAGGCTGTCTAATTAATGCATGCATTGGCTTTGACAACTCTGTATTTGACATTTAATCTACTGCTCTGTGCAACTTGCTTCTGCTGCTAAGGCAAGTGAAGAGAAATAATGAAAGTTTGGTAAAGGCTCATGAAATAGGCATGCGAGGGCTGGCTGGCAGTGCCATGTTTCACCATGGACACCGGTCTGCAGCAGCTCACCACAAGCTCTGGTTACAACTCATTCTCACAACCACACGCAGCTGTTTGGGTTATGTGGGGAAAACAGAATCTCCTTTCTGGCTAAGGCAACGCTTCAGAGAAACCCTCACAGCTGAGATACTTCATGGAAACGTATCTACTAGGGCACCACGACCTACGAAAAGGGAAGTGATGGGAGGATAACAGCGAGCAAAAGGTCAAATCACCAAAAAAATCCCAAAACTCATTAGGGCAATATTACAGGCCACACTCTTTTACCCTAAGTACTTCCCATAGAGGTGAGGCACTCGTAATAATTGCTTCCCCCTACCAACAAGAAAATCAAAGTTAACGAGATTCTTATTCCACTTTCCTCTCTACCACAGACCTTCTTTAAATGCTAACCTTTCAGTTAACCTTTCAGATTTTGCCACAGGGCAGTGCGAGCAGGTGTGCAGAGGGGTAATGCCTGGGACAGGAATGCTGAAGCAGAACATCCCCCTCTTCAAATGCCCCAAGCAATGTAATAAAAACAGCATTTTGGCCTCAAAACTGACCCAGACAAAATTAAAAAGTGTTAAAGGAGGACAAACTGTACCAGCACACTCACACAACATGTGCTAAGGTTCTGAGATACCAGCATCACACACACATTTTTTAACAAATTGTTAACATTTGCAGACATTTTGATTTGCTCCCTATTTTTCACTATGCAGCTGTTCACCCCAAATCTGATGACTTACATTGAACTCCTCCCGGAACAGTTTCCCTTCATCTGCTGATCGGATCCTTATTTCCTCTTCAAGATTTTCTACTGGAATAGGGAAATACTTCTTTGGGCCCGAAGGAGACCTGCTGAGCAGCATCACCCTTTGCTGTTCTGTCAGTTCAAGGAAAATAAATGTTAAAGCCCTGTTCAGAGCACACCAATAAATTAATTCAAATTGCAAATTAATTACTATGTTGGAGGATGTCAAAACATACTCCTCAAAAGAGACTTAAATCAGTGATAAAGCTGATTTTAAATGAAATAAGAAACCAAAGCCACAGGCCAAGTGACTTCTTCAAGACACACTCAGCTCAATTAGAACCACTACTGGTAAAATCAATGGTTTCTGTACCAGATTACAGTGCGACCAAGTTTTGTTTAGGAAAGAAGAAGGTTCCCCTTCTGCTGAGGAACAGACAGCAACCGAGAGCCACTCTGTAGCACAGCAGGGACTGGAGGGACAATTTTTGGTATTTATCCGCAGGAGATACGACTGGATTACTTCACACATAAGGCACCTGTAGCCTGGCAGACGAGCATGACTTCCAGCAGCCAGGCTTCGAAACTAAACCCTCCCATTGAGTGCAGGAACCACTGATGGACAGGCACAGAGAAACTCCAGAGCAGGTTCAGCAGGGCTTGTGCACAACCGCCGGGACTGAACAGGAAGCACCCGGGGTGTATTTAGAAGCCTGATTTTCTTGATGTTTTCTTCCACAGTACTTTAACCAAGTCTTCAGTTCATATGTAGCATTGTGGATTTGTCAAAAAGAACCACTGTAACTGTTCCATTTCATTACATTTTCCTCTTTGTTATGGCCACAAAATTTATAAGCAAGAAACTAATGGCTCCTCCACATGTACTGTTTGAACTTCCTGAGCCCCACCGAGCCACCAGCCCTGGGGGCTCCCTGCTCAAGGAAATAAAAGCAGCACGTTCAAAAAAGCCAGGGGAAAACATTTACCAATTCCTGGGAGTACTTTGTTTTAGTCCAGCTGGCTTACAACACATCCCTATCTCATCCCCTTGCTTGCCTGTTTATGTGCAGGAACAACCTGCTACTTTCACAAAGAGTTAAGGGCTTTTTATTTTATTTATTTTATTTTGTCTTTTAAGACAAAATATTGCAATCCTTTCTCTTAATATAATGATCACAGTGCCAGAAACTTGAATCTCAGTCAGCATCCTAATAAAACATTTCTAAAGAACCTGAACAACATTTACTAAGAAGTATTTGCTGCATCACAACATAAAATGAAAGTTATTTAAAACCAACGCCTGGAAGTTAAGATAAATAGATACAGATAGATTGATAGATAGATAGATAGAGATAGATAGAGATAGAGGAATAGATGCGTATGGACCTCTTCTGATGTTTTTGTTTTTACTATTTTCTCTTTATTAATAATCTTAGAATTTACATTATAAAATAAGAGGCAAGCATAATTAATGCTTGAATAATTGAATTCCTGATGAACGACAGTGTGTGCACACACACACAATTCACACAGACAAGGAAAGCAAATCTCTCCTTACCTTGTTCTTCCAAGATCCCATTTGGCATCTTTTTGTCACCAGAGTTCACAACAGCTTTCCGATGTCTTCTGAACCTTAAACACACACGCCGCGTTAATCTGAGAAACTACGTTTAAAGGTAACATGCATTTTCCCAAATCAGCCTTTACCAACCATGTAAGCCTGGAGAAGCTGTTTCTGTTCATCTTCCCGCGACTGCTACGGCGAGAGCCGCTAGCACCACGGCTCCCTGCCCTGCGCTGTGATGGAGGCTCCTGCCGCACCATGCGCACGCACGCTTTCGTTTCCTCATTAGATCATATCAGAACAAGACTGAACTAGTTCTGCACGCAGAGCTCCACACAGACGTACCTGAAAAAATAGCCAGCCAACAGAATGAAGATGATGAACACCAGCAGCAGGATCAGCATGGAAGTCAGCAGGTCCCTGTGTAAATTGTTCTCCTCTGTAGAGTCTGCAAAATGAAAGACAGTCAACGTGAAGCAGTACAGATGCAGACTGCCTCATCCAGCACAGGCAGGACCAGCCCGGGATATCAGAAATCGTTGGTTCTACGCAACGATCTGCTTGCACTTACTAAAAAGCATCACAAAATTTATTTAATATATGCAAAGCTGAAATTAAAAGCTTTTTCTTTTTTTCCCCCCAAAGGCACACACGCACAGAGCACTCTCTATCTGTTGCTGACAGTGTCACGTATATTTTGGGGATGACTGGTTAGAAACAAATTTACTTGTAATTAAAATAAGTTTAAGTGCTGCAAGGTCCTGAACTACATTTGAAGCCCATTCTACACGTTTCCATGTGCAAGTATCCTTGCGTGCAGCAGCTGCTTCTCAACAAGCCAGAAATCATCCAGGAGTGCCACCCTTTCCTTAGACTTTATCTACTCCAAAGGCATGGTGTCTGTTTAAAACACATGCAACTTATCCAATGTGACAAGCCACGATGTATGCAAATACAGGCAGGGATTTTTATACATGCTCAGAATGGAGATAAAAACAAATCTATGTTATATCCAGTATGAACTGCAAGTCTCACCCCTTCTGTTAAGTGCTTTTTTTTCAATGTATGTGGCACTTCACATTTCAGTTTCAATGTGCTTTCTGTAACCTTTTAATGCTACTGAACAATATATAACACATTAAAAACACACAAAAAAAGAGCATGTTTTGTTTAAGCAAACAAAACTCTTGGCCTTAGTCTTCAGCAAGCAAAATACAGCCTTGCTGCCTGTTTTTCCTTCCGACCAGGCTCGTAAACCCAAGTTTCGGCATCGGGGTGGGCAGATGGGGTCAGGAATTATTGCCCAAAACTTGTGCAGGTGGACAGAGCTCTCCTTGGTCACAGCCAGATGAGATCCCTGCAGTAGCAACCCTTGCTCGTGGTATCTGCCAGTATGGGTCTTGGGACCCCCACTTCTCCATCCATACAGAAGCCTTCCTCATGTGCTCTTTTTGTCAACCTTCTTACCAACATATGCTCCACCAAAAAGAAGGCAGTTTTGGTTGCTGGTAGCTTTCTTTTCAAACTGTATTAACACATTCTTAATGAGTTCCTCACAATTTCTACAGTGGTCTTTGAATGTGGAGAGAGGCAGCAGTAATTCTAACACCTCTTGCATTCACACTTACCTAAACTCTTTCATTTTACTTGCAGCAAACACTTTCTGAATAGGCCACAAGCCATGACATAAAATATCATTCAATCACAAGATTACAATAATTACCTAAAACTACAAAGTGGTCCTCCTAACAACACCAGCCCTGTATCAAACGATATTTTTCCACGTCGTGGGTAATCACCGCTTCAAAACAAATGAGCCTAGTCATATTTAAGTCACGGGTGAGAGAGCAGGAGGCAAGCTTGATTAACACTGTTAAAAAGAAACTCCACAAAGAGGGGAAAAATAAAATTTGGAGAGAAGAAATGTGAGGTTTTGCAAGTAGCATATTAGGGCCTGGAATAAAACCTCCTTTATAGGCATATCCACAGGGCAGACAAGGAGAGAAGCTACCTCAGTCAACATAATAGCACGAAGAAAGGCAAGGCAATAAAATGCACGAAATTTGACATTTCAGTGGTATATGAAGACAAAAGTGACAGGCATGACAAAATCGTAATCAGAAACCAGCACTTGACAAGCTTTCAGAAAATCACTATTGTAGGAAATGTCTGGATGGAATCACATCAGGCAGAAGCAGCCTAACAATTTCTGTGTAGCACTTCGCAATACTGAACTCTCTATAGAAACAATGATCTGGCAAATAAAGAAACAAGAAGTATGTATTTGCCTTTCACAGGCAAAATGAACCGCTTTAGCCCACTTCTGTAGTTTGGAAATTTGAGACTGAATATTTCAGATCCTCCAGGATTTGGGGGTTTTGGTAGTTCTTATAATCGGTTCTGTTTCAAGATGCCTAAGACAAAATGACAGCAAAAATTCTGAGTCACGGGGGAATTAAAACTTCCCGCAGTCCATTACACAACACAAAAGCCCCTGTCTCTACTTTTCCAAAGAGCTGACACATCTCACACCCTATTTTTAAGGGGACTTTGGAAAAGTGATTCATGAACAAGGGCAACAAACTTCTTCCAGTGCAACCCTGGAGCAGTGCAGCCTCCTGCCAGAGGACTGCCCACGTTTCTTTCAGCACAGGGCAGCCCTGCAATGCCTGGTGCAATTCTCTGCATCAAGATCTTTCCTCTCTCCCTACAAGGAGATGAGGTCAAAACCCATGAGTGGCTCTTCCTTCCTCATTTGTGGGCACATCTATTTCTGAAGCCTTGCAGTGGCACATCAGTGGCCTCACCTCTGCAGAGCCAGCATGTAAGGCATCGCATGTTTTTAAAGAGTTGCATTTATTACCTGTGTTTTCTTCAGTGTCTGCACTGGTGATTTTATAAACACAACCAAAAAACTGCAACAGAAAGCTGTGACAAGGCTTAGGCCATTGCAGGTTCACAGATGGAAAGATCTTTGGCCAAGATAACTCACTATGTATTAAGTCGGATTTTACTGGGAGACTGAAACAGAGATGTGAAGTATTTCTTTAATCACTGCTGCTTCCAAAGTTGACAGCTGAAACATGAGTAAGTACATGCAGAAAAGGCAGATGTCTTCTAAAGCATCTTCTGTACCACAGCCATGCTGGGAAAAATTTCCTGCTGCTCCAACACAAAGAGAGCAGTGGCCCCAAACCGCATGGTTTTCTGTTCACAGCTACATGGAAACAATTGTCTGGAGGGTACATTTCAGAACTACAATGAAATAGGGACTTTGAACTTGGCAAAGGATGAGTGTTGTCACCAGAAGGATGGTGACAACCCCTCGTGCTTCCCCTGCCACCCACCGAGTCTGACTCATGGGTCCTTCCCTGCTTTATTCCCTGCACTGCTGTCCCAGTTGTCTTTAAGGCTTTTTCTGGAAATGCATCACCATTTCCTCCAGGGTTAGGATGTTCCTAGTTTCAGTGTGCTAGCGTTAAAAACAAAAGCAACCGCAACAAAAAAGGGAACTAACGGCAGCATCTACACAACAGCGCGTGTCCTGCTGTCCCCCTACCATACTCCCTCCACAGGTTTGCTCCTCTTCATCCCTGGATCACTTCCTTTACATGTAGGACTGGGACAGTACAGTGGCCCATTAATGCAAATGACAGCAACGCCAGTATGTAGGCAGCGCTCCTGTCAGATGAAGGATGGATGGAGAAGCTCTTGGCCACGTCTCTGCTGAAGATTTCAGCTCAGCTTGCATCAGATGTTGCACCCAGCTTGCCTGGCGGCCATGCAAGACTTCATGCCATAACTTAGGGGAGATGTCAGACCAAACGATCTACCTCATGGGAGTGCTGAGTATCTTTTACATTGATCCCTCACTTACACCACTAAATCTGCTCATGTTTCAAAGAGCAATCAAGCTTCTTCACTGTTAATTGTGGCCTTCCAATGCTCCTCACAAGCCCCAGAGGGCAGATAACTCTTTCCAAATTCACCAAGAGTAACTGCAGGGAGCAGCCAAGCTCCCCAAAGCGTGCAGCCCTGGCACAGAAACCCTTTCACACCACTGCTGAGCTGCAGGTACTGGGGATGCTACTCGCACTGCAGATGCATGTGTGGCACAGGCTGTCTTCGTGCTGTCCTTTGGACTAATTCTGTGCTGAAGATAGACCCAAGAGACATACTTTGGGCAGGCCTTAGCACTTTTCATGGACACGGGCAGTTCTGAAATCTCAGGACTCTGTGAGTAGCAAAATATTTTGTTGCTGCCATAAAAGCTTTTGCAAGTGCTTAACTTCAGTTTGCCTCTCAGCAGGTTTAACAGTGATTGATTTACCATAATCAAGCCTCGTGCAATTACCATGGGCTTTACAGGCTCTGAAAAACCTTAAAGCTAACTCGCTGCATGGAGAGCTCGCCTCCTGCCTCAGTTTCCCCAGAGCTGTGCTGCCTCCTGCAGGCTCGGCTGAACTCGTGCTGCGAGGCAGTGCAGGACAAGTGCCCCACACAGCGGGGATGCCCCAAGTCTAGCCTGAGCCCCCTCAAGCTACTTTTGGATGATAAAACCCCGTAGCAGTGAGTTGCTGTGCTTCACAGCAGCTACTTGCAGAGAGGAAGCAGACAGACAGTCAATAACCAGGCTTTGATAGGCATAAAAAACATACCCAAAGTAAAAAAAAATAATAAAAAAAATCCTGAAGAAAGACTAAAGGAAACAGAAAGGTGGGGGAAACAAACCAGCATCCAAAGCCCACTTTTCTCCTCATGTTCTTCAGCAGCAAATGAAAGAATCATGCTGGCATTTGCCATCCGGAAGACCAATGGATATGCTGTACTTAAGGAGGCTTGCGGGATCCCATCAATGTCCATATATACCTGTCCTATATACCTAAGAGGACGGACCCAGGCTCCTTTCAGCAGCACCCAGGGCCAGGCCCAGAGGTCTCAGCCCCAAGCTGGAGCCCCAGGGGCTGCCCCTGGCCCCCAGCAGCACGTCTGTGCTGGGCGGGTGCTGCAGCCCTGGCCCAGGCTGCCCAGAGAGGGGCTGGGGGCTCCTCCTGGAGAGCTTCAAACCCACCGGGACCTGGGGCTGGGCACCCCGCTCAGGTGCTCCCACTCATCTGATAAAGTCATCGTCTCTGCATCTTAATACATTGGTAGTGGAAAGTGTAAAGAGGGGCATGAATACCATGAAAGATTCGGGCAGTAAACACTGCTGAAGTCCTTTCCAAACATTTAAATTTAAGAGTTTTACTACTGCAGCTCCCAGGCTGCTTTGACATTTAAATGACATAACTAGTGTAAAACAAAACAAAACAAGAAGAAATAAAAGGATCCTAGCTATGATTAACCCTGGATAACTAATAAATATTTAAGTAACCAGAAAATATTTGAATTAAATGGACCAGCATCATCTCTAAACAGTTTGTTATATGTATTTGATAGCATAAAGTTTTATCTACCTGAAACGTATGTGCAAATCCAAATAAACAAATTTAGGCAAATACAAATAAATAAATACTGCTTTATATTTAATGCAGTTGAATACTGAGTAAGTCACAGTACAATTTCTCCAGTAAATGGCGGTACAATAAAACCCAGAGTATTCTGATTGTATTAAATGGGAATTTCATGGTAGCAATTTCATGGTACTCCTGCAGGAAGCAAAATGGCAGCAGTGCTGAAAAATTGAGTAATACTCAAAAACATCCTATCTTTTTGGATCATTCATCAAATCTGCATGCAAAATGACAACTCTTCTCAGTTATTTCCATACTCTTTTAAACAGAAATTTCTTCATACTTTAATCAGAAATCTTTAATATTTTTTAAAAATATTGTATTAGCTCAGTAGCTATTAAAAGTATTAGATAATCCTATTATCTTGGAACCCTCTATACAGCAATCTGTTTTCAGTGTGCATGTTTTGTTTATCAGACAGAACTCTTCTTTGCGTCTCACAGCAAAGTAACAAAGGCTTTGATATTTCTAAATAAAAAAAAAAAAGTTTAGTTGTACTAATAATTTCTAACTCGTCTCACTGAAATTAAGATTTAATCAAAATATGGAAGATAAGATTACTCTTACCCACATTATCATGCTCGTATTCAACACAATTTTGAATTAAGGTGAACAGCATCTATGGGGAAGTCCTTTTTTGTTTTAAATAATTTTATTAAAATGTTCTAGGTATTGAAACAGCTAACAAGCTTACTTCTCAATTCCCATATTCATACAAATATATATTACATATTCAGACAAATATAAATAACTTGTTTTTCTAAAGCTGCAGGTGCTATACAAGAGGCAGGGCAAAGACAACTATTTGACAGTATTTCAACAGAGCTATTTATTAGTATCTTGTACATAGCTTCATTTTTATTTATATTAACGTTTTACTTAATTTGAAAGACCTAAGCAAAACAAGAGAAAGCAGCACACCGCTGGACCTCTGCTGCCCTGAAGTCTTACACCTTGCTGAACACAAATGCCTAAGACCTGAGTTGCTACAAATACAGACCAAAACGATGAACGTAGGATCCAAAACCCGCTGGTGCCACGTGAGTTTTTTGACAACCTGAAGAACCAGCTCTGAAGTGCGAACAACAAAATTTATTTCCAATGCTGCTTGACTGAATGTCAAGTGGCATTAACACCACAAAAAAACAAACAACCAAAGCCAGCCCTGCTACTGGCTTTGTCCCTTGCAGCTGGATGAGAAAAGGCCGTGCTGTCACGGATCAGGAGCTCAGCCCCCACGCAGACCCGCCAGGCCATGGGCACTGCCAGCAGCTGCACTTGGCAAGTGACTCTTGCTTGGCTTTCCATCCATAGGGGTGTGAAGTTCACAGGCAGATTAAAAAGAAAAAGAAAACAGCAAAAACACACCCTTCTATAAAGACTGGATGACAACAACAGCAACCTGAAAAGTTACTGAGATTTTAGCAGAGTGTTCATATGGAACACAATCAGCTTTGTTATCCTTCAGCCAAGGCCACATAGAAGCTATTCATTCCAAAATCCATCTCCGAGGTGAGCACAGTGCCATGCACAGCCACTGCCTAAACCAATAAATATGCACTGTCAAACTGCCAACACCCAGCAGCAGCCGCATAGGCATTTGAAGACACCTAGCTAGGTTTATGAAGGATAAGGACAACGTGCAGCTCAGATTTGCCATCCAGTCATAGAACATAATAGCAGAATCAATGGTCTTTAATAAATAAAACAAAACAAAACAGAACAAAACAAAACAGACTTGAACTAGCCCCTCTACAGGACTGTGCTGTGTTAAGCCAGTTACTGGAGGTCCCGAAGCAAGAGGAAGAAACGTCAAAGAAAGAAGGAAATGAGGAGAAATAGGAGACGCCGTGGTGGATCAGAGAGTAGAAGATTGATCTCTGGTCTTCGAAAAAAAAATGTTTTATTTTTCACCTGACCTCACCTGAGGCAGTATACCTGCACTATTATCCACCTCCAGCTCTGCCTTAGATAGCTCACATCACTGAAAAGACAACATAAATATTGTAGTTCCTCCTGCTGTTCTCTCTGCTGTTTAAGCAACTCTGCCTCTATTTCAAAATATCAGTGTGCAAGTTGTGTATTTCCCACACGTGGGAAAGAGAAAGTAAAGTTACAACACCAATAAAAGAGAGGTCAAACACAGATGTCATCAGGCAAGATTAGAACATTATGGAGAAATATTCAGGATGTCACTGCAGGGACCTCACCTGAAGTCCTTTTCCCTCCCTATTCCCACCCCTGCCAATTAAATGATGGCCTTACTTGTCGTTGTGGTGGGTTTGGGTAATTCAGTTCCATTCGGTGGTAAAGACTGCACGAACAGAAAGCTAACACAGAGTAGCAGGAACGAACAGGGATGTTCCATCCTGGATCTGAAAGACAAGAAAAGCGTAAGATAAATTTTTGGGTCAAATTACTATTACCTTTTTCCGCTCTTCAGAACAAAATTAAAGAAAAAGCAATGCTTACTTTACGCAAGGGAAGTTTTAAAACTTGTTGCCTGCTCACTTAACTTTCTTTGTTGATGCAAAGGGGAAGGAAATGCAACTTGTCGGCATTAAGAATTCATTACAAATGTCTTAAGTGCAAGAACAGGAAGACAGCATTCAGCCATCATTCAAAGATGATTACAGAAATTGGGGCAGAAAAGCTGTTCTGTGTCAGCAACACACGGCAGCTGAGGACATGGAGGCAAGGAATCTGGAAATCATTTCCAAAATACAGAAGTACCAGTAACTGGCATCATGAGAGTAAACAGGGCAGAAATTGGGCATGGATGTTTGGTGGATGCTGTCCTCATTGCAGGTATCACACCTTTTGGGGCTGTGAGCTATCTTTCTATGTTTTCTTATGTTACCTTCATTCCCCAAACACATGCACGCAGAGCACCATGATGTATTTTTTGGAGAACACATGTGCCGTAACTATCAAGCTCTAAAATATGGCATCAGAACCTCCTAAATACAGAACATTTCATATTTTGTGGGAACAGAAAATAATTTCCAATGTAGAAAAACTTAGAATCAAGGTGATGAAAATGGGCTGCTGCTTTGGGGACTGTGGAGAAATTCAGGAGCTTGCTGCAGGAGCAGGGTGAGTTGGCGGCTGGAGGCAGACAACCTGCTCCAGAAGTACTCCGGTCCCTCAAAACTGAGGTACATATTTATAATGGAAAAAAAATAATAATCTTGTTACTTTTTCTGAGCATTTATCTAGTCCCTAATAGTCGGGTTAATTACAACAGGCTGCTGCCCCAGGCAGCAGGCAGTCTTGTTTGATTTTCAAGTGTCATCTTTGGCAAAAACGCTGCACCCAAGCACTGTGGGCTCATGCTGGCTTTCACAAGTGGCAGAACATGGCCAGACGGTGGGTCTGTGTCCATGGCTGAAATTGTAACAACAGCACTACAGCACGACAAAGCTCCCCGATGTTATCAGCATAAATATTTAATAGCACAATTTACACAGGATATTATATAGTAGCGCTTAACAACAGGCCAAAAAAAAACCACCCAAAACCAAACAAAAAACAACCAACACAAACGCTCGTAGACATGAGAATAACCACGATGAAAAACCTCCCTTAATAGCAGCTTTCACCGCCTCTTGCCCATTCACCATGCCCATGCCTGTTACCCAAACCTCAGTCCCAGTCTCTTCACTATGCATAGGCCTACCTTCAAATTCAACTAACATCTCGTATGATTATAAACGAAAAAGGTAAAAATAAGAAGAATTAAAACAACAAGAGAACAGTGAGACTTGAAACTTGTTGATCTTGTTCTCAGAAGGAGATTGCCCCAGCAGGGCAGGGCTCCTGTTCCCAGCCCACCAGCAGCTCTGGGATGCCCACAGGTGCCTCAAGGAAGGACACAAAGTCGATTTTGCATAATCTTATATTAAAGCTTATTTATTTATTTATGTATTTATTTATTCAAGGCTCCATAAGATGCAAAGTAGCCGTCCTGCCCACTGAAATCACAAGGTAAATTGCCAAGGTAGCTCCTTCCAGAAGCGACTGCCTGTGCCTCTGTACGTTGCCCCTACATCTAAATATGTGACATTTCAAACTCTTACAAGCAAAAACACAGAAAACACAGAAGCAAGAAAACATAGCATGAAAACAAAAAGACAAAATGTATATTTTTAGCAAAAAAAAAAAAAAAAAAAAAACACACATAATGCTTTCTTACATGGGAGCACACACAATAGGATTTCTTTATTCTTGCTCCCATTCTTATATTTTGGAAGCTCAGTGGATCTAGCTGATTTTTCTTCTTTACAAGAATGAACAAAGAAAAAATAATAAAAAGTGTTATTAGCATCAAACCTTATTTTCCTAAATTCCCCTTTTCAGCCCAGCCTCCTTCTTGACAGATCTACTCTCTCAGTTCCCTCTATTACTGTTTATAACGTAAGCAGACCAGATATCTTACAAGTTAATCCTGACCTGGCCGTTCATGGGATTAGGTAACTAATTACGCATAACAGCTAATTGCAAACTGCTTCAGTGGGACTGCTGCACCAGACCTGGTCTGCCAGCTCCGACCCAGCCGAGCCGAGGGATCCATCCTCCTGCTCTGAAACTCCCCATGTACGAGGCACTGCTTCAGCCAGGTCTAACTGGATGAAATCAGAGCCACCGAGAGCTTTTTATGGCAGTTCCTATAGTGACCATATTGCTATCAATTATGTGAAGTCTTATACTAGGCTACCAGGAGTGAGCTAAACAAATATATTTTTTTCTGTCTTCTCTATCCATTGTAAGAGGTGAGTAAGAAGTTAATATTTATAATAACATCATAGGGTGAAGAGGCAGTATCTGTATGATGTAAGACAATAGATATAAGACAATCACCTGCACTAAAAGCCTTGAAGTTATCAGGAGTTGTTCAGTTCAGAAGAATGAATACCCCCAGTGGAAGTCAGTGTAATTTTGGAAGCAAGCCATGTCCAAAGGGCTGAAAAGTGTAAGGAGCAAAGTGCCTCACAACCTTGCTGCTGTGAGAGTTTTGCAGGCAGACATACAGCACCAAACATCTCATATCTGGTCTCTTCAATGTGATACAGTGTAGCTTGATTACACATTTGATGCCCCCAGATTTATCAGAAACAAACGCACCTACAAGGTTTATGCAAATTCTGGGATCTCATTTTTGTCTGAAGCCGTGATTAAGTGCTTCGTATTCTTGCTCGCCAAAGGATGGATGAAAAATTATAGCAAATGTTGGGGGCAGATGCAAGAGCCTGAGCTCAGTACGATCAAGTTCTGCAAAGCACCAAGTGCTTGTCTTCAGACAGGGGTGGATAGGGAGTAAGCAAGTTGAATAAAATACATTAAAATACTGTGAATTTTACTGTGTATGTATATTTATCTGCTTCACATGCTGAAACACATGCAGTTACTACAGGACCTATACTACAGCATTTTCTGAAACCAAAAAAAACAACCCCTGTAGACAGAGCAACGCTTTCCTTTCTCAAGGAGGTGCACTGTCATGATAATCTGATAAAGAAAATAAAAAATAGAACAACTCGTCTCCAGAAAGAGCAGGCAGGCAGCAAGGCACCGCTGAACAGGAAAGGACAACCGTGTACACTAAAGAAGCCTCTTGCTGATAAGATCAGAAAGGAAGAAAGCAAGGTGTGAGGTGCATGCTGTCATTATTACACAGCTTTCACAGGGCTCAAGGCCACCTTCCTTCTGCAAGACCACTGCTGCCTGCCTGCAAAAAGCCACAGCAGCTGCTTCAGGAACTGCATGAGGATGTCGTGCATTTTGCCTGCTTGTACCCCACAACATCCAGTCCTTATTTCATGGATATTTGTGGGTAACTAGCTGAGGCACTTCAGCTTTAACTCTACAGAATCCCATTTTTTGTAGTAGAGGTTATTAGCTATTCCTGTAACTAAAGCCTTAAAATGATGAAACCTGTTAGAGCCTGCTGCTACAATCACAGTTCTAAAAGTCTGCATTGTTACAGAAAAATGCTTCCATGTCCAGCAGAGAGCCTGACAGCACGACCAAAAAAAGTCACTGTGAAACTGCACAGCGAGCTCCAATCCTGCCCAGGAGGCACGGCATGTAACGTCCAAATGCAATCCTGGTGTAGAAATCTGTGGAAGATGCAAAAAAGCCCCTGCCCAGCATTTGTCATCGCCACTGGTCCTTGGGTGGCCCAGGGACACGCCACAGTGGATGGCTCAGCCCCCAGACGTGAGGAAATGGCATTGTTGGCAGGGATTACTGCACTAGGACACACTTAATTTCTGTCTTGGCCACACAAGTAAATCCTCCTCTGACCTGACAGTTTTTAAAATTAATCATTTGATTGCGGTTTTCCAAAATCACTTAAAAAAGAAGCGCATCTCTCCAGCAGGGATGCCTGTTTATGAAACTCTGGGAATCCCGCTTGAGAAATTAGCGCAGAATAAATGAAGCGCTCACTTAATGTCAGGGTAGTGTGAGTACAGAAGAGAGAACTTACTTCATAACTCATATCTAAGGATTTAATAATACCAAAAATAGCGAATACATGGAAATAGGATAGTGGGAAGCCCTAAATGAAAAATTCAAGAAGTTTGATAAAAGCTGAATGTTTTGATCTGCTTTAAAAATTAGGAACTTTTGTAAAAATAAATACCTTGGGTATTTTATTTATTTATTTATTTATTTAATTCCTGTAATTCACTATTGCTCGGAGAATTAGGATATCCTAGAATCCAGAGGATAAGGAAAGAGCTTGTGATAGTTTGTCTGCATTCAGGATAAAGGTTAGCTCAAAACTGAAAGGCACGTCTGACTTCCAACAACTGATCAAGCTGCCCTCCTGCAGTGTGCACTGGGAAAAAAGAAAAAAGATAAATGCCTTTAGATGTATGAAAATATAAATATATACATATATACATCTACACACTATCTATCTGTCATACACACAAAGGTCCTCATCTGGGCAATGCAGCGGTGTAGATGAGCCTGGCAAACTGTGTGAGCTGATGGAGCAGAGTCCTATCTCTTTCTGTAATGACACCTGGAAGCCAAAAACACAATGAAAGACTGCAGTAAGAACCTAAAATTAGTATCCTGAGCTACTCAGAATGACTTGAATTTGTCTTTCCAACCTCCGCTCTTTGTGACTGAGTTCATTTTTCAAAGTGCCAGACAAGCTGATCTTGCGAGTGCATCTCTTGCAGCTCAGCCAGCAAGAAACTCTGCCAGGGATCACTCTACGAAGGAGATATTCCTAAAAATCAGCTGCACAGGCTGCTGCACAGCCATTTCTTAGAGGTGAGTTATAAAAACACTGCAATACTGCCATTAAAACCTATTTGTTTTAAAATGGGACTGCCTACAGCACACTCACTTCCATTTTTTTTTGACATATAAATACAGATTTTGCTACTGGCCTCTTCAGGAATAGAAACAGAATGTAAGGGATAAATACTTAACATTTAAAATCCTATATAATTTAATAGAACTGCTCAAAAAATTGTGTCTGACAATAATAATTCCCGATGTGTATAGACTACGTGCAATAAAGGGCTTTTAAAAGAGATGGAAATAATCAGATTAAAGACTACAAATTAGAATAACCATTTACATGTAAGAGATCGAGTGAGGCAAAGTACCAATTAACCGAATAAAATGAATTTTCATTTGGAATAATGAAGCTTGATAGACTGTCTTACTCGCTTAGTCACTTCGTCCCTAATTCACACAGACAAACTATTACATTTGTTTTCACTTTCAGGCGAGGGAAGGTCAGCATATGTAGCACAGAGTTTGTGCCTGGCAAAAATTTACAGCGGACAGCTGAGAAATGCAAATTTCTGCTCTGCCAAAGGCTAGTTTGGTAGGTAGTAACACTATCTGTAGGTGCCCACCTTCATGGACTATAACACAGCTTGCAAGAGTTCATTGAGAAAACATGTTATCTGTTAGAAAAAAAAAAAAAAAAAAAAAAAAAAAAAAAAAAAAACAAAACATTTTAAAGATAAACATCTTATTAAAGACCAAAATCAATACTTTTGCAGGTTTTTTTTTTTTTTTTTTTTTTTTTTTTTTAATTCCACTGACCATGTAGAGCCAGTCCTACCTATCTTTCTCAACATCACAAGCAAGTCTCCAACCCTACCATGGCTAGCAGTAGTTCAAATCCATTTCAATTAGTAATGCTGAACTCTCCAGTGAATATAAATCACCGGTTGTCACTAGCAGATTAAGCACTGCATTAGCAGGTCTGCTCCGCGAAGGATTAAATGACAGTGTTTGCAGTGGGGTTGACATGCCACCATTAAAAAGTGACACTTGCCGCATTAAAAATGGTGAGAAATTTTTCAATCAAACAGACTTTACAAATGCATCAAGGATCATGAGGCAGTTGTATGGAGTATTATAGCATTTTTTTTTTTTTTTTAATTTTATGTGCTTGACTTTTTGGCGCTGCTACTTACTGGGATTAGAATCAAAGCAATTATGGAGATGTGCCATAAATCACAGCAAAAAGATAATTGCTTTAGAAGTGTTTCAAACCAGGAACATATTGAACTTTGGCTGTAGCCTTAATTTTTGGAAAACTCTTCATATTCAGGTAATGTATGCCTTATCTGAAGGGACACTTCTTTTTCATGCTGTGCTCAGTGGCTCTCAATGAAGCAATAAAAAGGCTGTGAAGGCTTTAGGGATGCCATATTTAAAATTACACAGGTGAGACTTAGAACTCTCAGTTTCCACATTACAGAAATCCAAAATTAGGAAAACAGTACACAAGATCAAGCCGACAATAACAGTGAAGGAAGGACAACTTCAGAGAAATTAGAATTGTTTCCAAATTCAAAGCTATGCTTCCATGCTGAAGTAAACAAAGCTTAGGACAATTACTGCATTTTCTTTCTCACAGAGGTACATAGATTTGCATACACTTTAAAGAATTCTTTTCACTGCTTTTGCAGTAGTCTGATCAGCTCTGTCAGTAGCTCTCTCAGCAGGTGCTTTTCTGAAGTGCACATTCTCAATCTCCATCAGCTAGCACTGAGTTGAGATTGGGCTAAGGTAAGTAGGTCCACACTTAATGAAGTATACATAACCAGGATGAAGTCAGCAAGCAAATTACAGTTCTAATAAAATAGTTTGCCATATGATCACAGAATGATTTAGGTTGGAAGAGACCTCCAAGATCACCTAGTCCAATGACTAACAAAAATATTTGTAGACGCAATGCTTTTTCTTTTAGTTGTGATGAGTATTATTAAGCATGTCTTTCTCTCAGATCTGGACTGCTACAACCAGGAGCTATAGCACCACAAAATATCCAGGGTTGGAAGGGACCCACAAGGATCACTGAGCCCAACCCTTGGTTCCACAAATGACTTCCTAAAAATGACACCATATGTCTATTGTTCCAAGTGCAATGCACAAGGACACCACCTCAAAACTTTCATACCTAGTATATACAGAAAACTGCTTCAATACCCCTGAAAACCTCAAATAAAATTCCTGCTGTTCCGTCCATTATAAAAAAAAAACTCATATCGATGTTAACTAAAAATCCCCAAGTAACATTTTTAAAAAGATTTGCACCCATTAACACCCACAAACTGAGTTTTTAATCACAAAGGAGTAAGTTAAAATAACTCCAATCTGAGGCTAAGTGTAAAGCCCCATGGTTTCAATGTAATTAAGGAAATGAATCATTTTTTATATAGGTGCTCACACAACTGCAAGATTCTAAATATAACCATGATAGCTGTAAAAGCACTGAATAACACAGCTGAGTGAGAAGGGCCCTCTTCTGGTAGATCACCTCGGCTGGACCTACACCACTCGTGATGTCTGTCTGAAGCGTGCTTCTAAACCTCCAGCAATGCTCTTCAGCACCCCTCAGCAATGTGTCCCAGTCCTCCATTTGTCTGGGTTCTCTTGTTTTGCTGTCTGGATGCTCCCCCCACCCCATGAAGAGCCATCCCATCATTCCCATTTGAGCTTCCAATGCTTGCAGATGCCCAGGTCCCTTTGATCATATCTTCAGTAAACAATTAATTCTTTCAGCCTCTTTGAATAAGTCTCTTCTAAACCCTGGTGATTCTCATCCCTCTGACCTCTCCCAGCCCAGATCTTTCCCCAAGTGCTCGCAGGGCATCAGGAAGGCCTCACCAGTCCAAATGCAAAGGACACGATCCGTTCACAGTCTCAGAGGTTGGCACACTGCACGCATGGTGGCACGGGACAGATCAGACAGGGCCCCGCACAGCACTTCCCCAGCTCGTCCTGTACCACTCGTTGCTCCTGCTTCAGCCTTCTGCACCTGCTCTGCATCTGCATGCTGTCCTCTCCACAATGGTTCCCTAATTACTCAAGGCTGCTTTGAATGCCATTAATGTAACACTTCCCATGCAAGCCAAGCCATTAACAGACACAATACATAACACCACACAGGGGACTGTGAAGGCCACACACCTGCACTCCTCAGGGCAGGGTTTTTCCAATTAATTGCTGCTCTAAAGGCCTGGGTTTCATCGCATCCATCTTTCCCCAAATTGCTTCCCAGACAGCATCCTCTGAGATGGGGTCAGGACCTCAGGGCAGCGTCTGTGGCTGCTCCATATGGGGCACGTCACACTGCCACAGGAACACGCCTGATGTGACAGGGCATGCCATGTCACCTCCTGCACATCTTTCCAACTGCTTCCAGGGATATTTAATTATTTTGGTGTTTGTCCTGGAAATGAAGGTAAGCTGACTGGTCTGTGAAACCTTCAGCTCCCCCTCATCTCCTTCCCAAAGTGGGCTCATATGGTATCTTCTGCCAGTCTGAGCAGTGCCTGCTGGCCCCCACGAGCTCCGAGACACGGCCCCCGTGAGGCTGCTTGGTCTGGGTTGGAGACACCAAGCCCTTTGGGATGCCGTTTGTCCTGGCCCCACCACAGACCGCAATACAGCACCAGCACTGGATGGCCCAGGTGGCCTGGTCCCTGCTCCAGGCAGGGCAGGAGCCTCATGAGCAGCACTGAGCATCCATGGCCCAAGGAGATGCTCTTGCAGACCTTTTTTCAACTATCTATTCACACACGGTACCCCTGAAGGACCGCTTCGTTCACCGACACCTAAGGCAAATCGATCCCAGTCATCTCGTTAGGGTATGGCTGATAAAGGAGGGGAACAAATTCAGCTCTGCAAAAACAGAAGTTTTGTCGGAAAGCAAAAACTTCACAAGAAGTTGGTTCTTTTAACAGTCACAGGTGCTCCTCCTTCTGGCTTAGCTGGAATTCACAGCCCTTCCCTCAAACAGCAAGCACAGTTCATCAAAGAGATGCTTGTTACAGAGGTAATCTGGACCCCAAATACCAGATCTGAGCCAGCCCAAGCGTCCACCACGCTACAGCTTCAGCCAGCTGGGAGGAGGCAGAGACTGAACCCGAAACACCAGACCCTCGATGCCATTGCTGTGCCCACCTGCCCCTCACCTTGCCTGGCATCACTCCAGCCGCCAGCCAGTGCCTACACACACAGCCTCGAGCCTGCTCCCAGGAGAAGCACAAAGGCTGCTGGAGACGTGTTTTCTGAGCTAAGATAGCTGGATGTCTGCCGTATTTACATCTGCACTGCTCCTGCAGGCTCACCAGGTAATTCTGTAAGGTGAAGCTCCGTGATATCCCATTTTTTTCAGAAAGAACAAACAGTTTCCAGCTTTTTGCAGTTTTCCTGCTTCTACCTCTAGAACTGATTACCCCGTTTCCTGACCACTTTCACCATTTCCTTTTGGCGACACCCCTGGTTGAGGTAGTGGTTTCTGCAGTGCAGGTCTGTGTGCCTGACAAAATCTACACTGAACTTGTAGAGAAATGCCTTACGGAGAGCAAGTCCTGCTGCTGCTGGGGGCAGAATTTAGGAAACAGTTAACAGAGCACCTCACATCGTGTTATCAACATCCTGAGCCAGTCCCACAGTTTTATATGCAGAAAAGCTTACCATCAATGCAGAGCCAGCCCTCCCTTTTCCGACAGTCCCTTGTGTGAGAGAGCATTGTATCAGCATTTTGATGAACATTTGAATAACCTCAGCTTTTGGAGCACACAAAGAGGAGCAAACCTACTCAAAGGGTGTAGGAGGAAAGGCCTCAGCTTATTTTTAGCAGAGGAGGTTTATAAATTGCTGAGTTATTACTTTCAACCTCAGCTCACCCCATTGATCCCTTTGCTACCAGGAACCACTAGAAATTCTCCATCAGGGGCCAAATCCTAAGAGACCAGTTCAAGTTTTGTGACAGATGCTCAGCATGGAAGAAATTACCTCCAGATAACGAGTTATAAAGTGAAAAGCCTGGGTAAACCCATGCGAGGAGCAGCTGGTGCTGCACAGCACATGGCCTGCCTCACAAGGCACAAAACCTGCATTTTTTGGTCACCAGTGCCATGGGCACACAGCCTCAGCCCAGCTGTGGTCCCCTGGGTGATGCTCACAGCAGAGCTGGTGTTAGGGGCTGGCCCCCACCCCAAGGCAGGATCGAGCCACAAAATTCTGAGTTGAGATGAAAGCACAAGTAGTTATTATGGTGAAAAACGAAGGAAAAACATTGAATTATTTTATAAGCAGATGTCTACCATTAGGTCTACACCACAGCCATTTTACAGCCCTATTTCATATCCAAACGTGTCTCCTGCTGCATAAATATTCATTATCTGTCCTTCTTGGTCTAATTTTAGTTAAATAAAGATCTCTGCAGCAAGGCTGTATTTTGAATTATTTACTATCTCACCTACAAGCTCACCAAAGGAGTAAGTTCACGAAGACAGAAACATGGAGAAAGAAAAGAGCTTTATCTGGCAGACCGGGCTTTTCAGGGCACCAAGCAAACAATTAACGTTGGCCAACAAAGAAGTTGCAGGGCTTCTGTATAAAATCTTATAGGAACTAACACTGCAGGACAAACATCTTGACTCATTTTAAAGTCTCATTAATATCTTTGATAATACTAAGCAATTGCTGCCCACACCCTACATTCATTACACTTTACTGAATACGCATGCAAAACCTTTACAATGAGCAAAAAAGATTGCATTTACATTTTTGCAAGTTCCAGTATCACTTTTTTTTTCCCCCAGTAGGCTTGTACAGGAGATTGAAGTAACAAATTAGGGTCACCTTTCCCCATGCGTTGTCAGCAAATCAATTTGCGACGCCTTTCAGACAGAGTTCATCCATAAATTAGTCAGTCTGCAATTGATTCACAGGAGAAACCCTAGAGCAGCAGAGTGAAACACCAATAAAATTTTACAATTAACTTGAGAAGTTGCCTTTTGTTCCATCCCAGTGGTCCTTTTATTTTTCAGATGCAGAAAACATATCATCATACAGATGCTCCCTTGTAATAGATCTATATGAATATTTAAAATCGGTTCTTGAGAACTAAAGCTAATTACATACGATGGAAAATACATACAGGAGAATTATGTGCCACACAATGGCCAGATTAAATGCTTGTGCTTCAGTGGCAAAGTATTTCATTTGGGAGGGAAGGAGGGGAGGAAGGGAAAAACAGAAGCACGATGTATGGGCTGTCTGCACACTCAGACAAACCAGAAAAGGAGAACATGACGTCTGGATATTTGAGAAATCACTCATAGCACATCAAGAAAGATGCTACGCAAAAAGTTATATAGTAGT
The DNA here is from genome assembly GCF_964211825.1 of Aythya ferina. NCBI lineage: Eukaryota > Metazoa > Chordata > Aves > Anseriformes > Anatidae > Aythya > Aythya ferina. The sequence goes on along the minus strand of NC_140302.1, from coordinate 35,385,763 downwards.
TTTGTGACTTAAATCACAAAGCACCATCACAAATCACATTGCTAACTGCTTGGGTTAAAACAAGCCTCCCAGGCTCTGAAAACTTTCTTCACATGCAGAAACCTTTCTATAACCGTGCTCAACCCCGTTCTGAACTCCCATTAAAATGTGGTAACTCTACAACCTGGTGAATGCAGACCTGGAAATGCAGGAAGGATGCAGCCACCCCGGCACCCAGTCTGGCATCCCTGTAACTGGGAACCCCAGCAGGGCTGGGGAAGGGCTGCAAACCCAAACACTGGCAGCAGCGCGAGCCAGAACCTTCCCAAAGACATGGGAGCAGCAAGAACAATGTTGTTTTGGGGGATTAAAGCTGCAGCAACGGGAATTCCTGCAACCCAGACTGGCACAACATGGCCCAGGACCGCACTTGCAGGACTCGACCCCGCAGCTGCCCACAGCTGCTTGTGGAGGCTGTGCCCCGGCACAAAAACATTCCCCCTGACCAGCAATTCTCTCTGGCAAAAATGTGTAAGGAACCATTACAAAACCAAGGAAGCGAGCCAAGCCAGATGCTGAACTCATGCCCTGGATAAATCCTTGTGCCACCTGCTCTGAGACGGCTCCGTACGGCGAGGCAGCGCTCGGCGAAACGTGCCGAGATTCACTCGGGGTAACAGCTGTGTGTGCACGTAGGGGCTGGCTGGGCAAGCACCAAAACCTGCTCCTTGGGTATTTATTGCAGGGACACAGCTGCAGCGGGGACAGACAGCAGCTCCGGGGTCCTGCAGCTCCCCAGCACCGAAAGCCACAGCGATAGCTGGGCCGCTATTGCATGGATACTGCAGCAGCTGGTGGCAGGGGGCTGTATTTCTCTCCTCCTGCAACAGTCACTAAGTTAGCAGATAAATTTAGCTACATAAAGTAAATATATGACAAAAAGCAGCAGCTTTAATTCAAAATCAGGCCTTGGGACATGAAACGCATCTGATTTTCTCATGCATTATTAAGTCACACGCCTACTAATAGGCCATTTCTCTCAAAAAAAAAGATCATTACCAATGCAAATATCTAGGGATGCTGAAGTTCTTTACAGCCTGGAGCCTCCAAAAAATAAACAGTAAGTTCTTTACAGCCTAGGGTCTCAAAAAATAAACAGAAGCCATGCATTTACTACTAAGATTAAGCTAGCAAGCCTCTGAGTTACTGGGAATGTAAAACCCAGGCTGGCAGCCTGTGCTGCACCCCAGGATGCAGGCATGTATTTCAGGGCAGATTAGGCTTTCTTGGGCAGGAAGGGGCAGGGAGGAGATTTCCCTTTGCTCAAGTATGAAAAAAAAAAAAAAAGAAAGAAAGAAAGAAAGAAAGAAAGAAAAAGCATTAGTATCATAAAAGAGGAACGAGAAATAAAAGTTAACCCTGAGAGGAAAAGCGCTGATGCAGGCTGGAAAAGCCCCCAGGCCAAGTGACAGCAGCAAGCAGCTCAGTGACACTGGTGCTGTGCAGCAGCTTCCCATCACAAACACCGATGCTGGGCTGCGAGGGTGACGTGCCACCAAAACAGGCTGCATGGGAATGCAGCAAATTTTCCGTCACTTCAGCTCTGATCAGCACCAGACTGCCGAAATGTGCATAAACAAGAAATAAGGAAGCAGCACGGCCTGAGGTGCAGCAGTGACCACGGCAGACAGACAGACAGACACGTGCTGTGCCAGCACAGGGAACCCAGCCAGGCTCAGTGCCTACAAATAAGTCTGGCCCCAGCCAGCTCACCAAGTCCTATGGATGTCCTGTTACTAGAGCTTATGGCTGGCTTTTCGGGATCACAGCCATGAATAGCATCAGACAAAAAATGGCCTTAAAACTTTTATTTCCTTTAAACTTGCTTTTTAAAGGAAAGAAAAAAGCAACCCCATTAAGACAACAAGAAAACCAAACGTATTCCAGCGAAGTGCTTCAAAATCTCCGCACACAGACTGCATCTCTTTATATTAACATGAATCATTGCACTCAAAATTGTTTTTTTTTTTTTTTTTTTAATGTCTTGTTATATTTTTTAAACTTCTATCAATCACTTCAAAGAAAAGAACGATCAGCAAAACAAACAAACAAACCCCACCACCACCTGATCTCTGCAGAAGCAGTAGTTGAGGAGAAGTCAACCTGAGGCTCTGCCGATAATGTGTCCCCAGGACACAGCTGAGCTAGGGCAGTGCTGCAGAGCTTCACCTCTCACAGGTGGCCGTGCACAGACATGCCACAGCACTGAAAATAATTGGTGACATTTCCCAGTTTGTGCAGGTGACCCAAAACAGGTAGTCTTGCACATTGGCAGCAAGCTGCCTAAATGAAAATCTATTTATTTTTTTCTTTTTGAATTGATGTCAGAAAAAGGAGGAATGAGAACCCGAGGCAAAAAGTACTTCTGTTTCTGTGGCTGACCCAGGATTATAGCTCGACATGTCTATAAAAGGCACTGGGACAGGACAGCTGACCCCCAGACGTACAAATTACGAGGCTCCCCATGAAGGTCCCCCCGAGCAGAAGCCGGCAGGGTGGCGTTGTGCAACCTGATGGAGGCGGTGTTGTAACCTTGTTCCTCCCGCACAGCACCCGACACACACAGCACACTGCCTTCCTTCTCTCCTTGTCCATGAGGAGAAACGTGCAATGGAAACAAGAAATAGATACCTGGGAGAAGGTGAAGATTTGGGGCCTAGAAACCTACTGCATTGATTAGGCACTCTTCAGCATGAACTGCGCGATATGTACAGTAAGCGTTAAAAAAATCTTTACGTTAAGCTTGGAAAAAAAGGAGAAATCTTTACAAAGCTAAAGGCATTATTTGACGGAGCACTGTGTGCATTGTTAAGCTTGAAAATTAAGCTGTAAATTAGCATACACTTTGAAATGATGCTAGGTACCGCATGGCAAATGAAGACCATTTCAGATAAAGGTGGTTCTGAAATCAGAGACACGGAGACTTGAAGTAAAACCCACCGAGGAAGGCAACGATCTGTGGTGGTTCCACTGACAGCAGACACCGAGCTGCCTGAACTGCCAGCAGCTGCACTGCCAGAGGTGCCCTTCACACGTGCCTTCCTTACCTCCCCTTCATCGTCCTTGTCTCAGTTTTACAGCCCTACAAAGGGATGGATTCATGTCAGTTCCTGGAGGCAACGACACTCGTACTGTAAAGTGAGGCTCTTGACATGCTGTAAAAGACTAATGGGCACTTCAAATTGGGGCTGGAAGCGGCAACTTTCCTCCACAATTATGATTATGGTGGACTGGGGGATCTCTGGGGTGGGCACAAACAGCACAGCCAGCTCTCAGACCTCCCCAGCCTGCTCACCTTCCCGGTTAACATGAATTTTACCACAAGAAATCAGAGCCTCAGCTTGAAGGTGCTCCGATCGTACAGTAAGAACTTACATGTGGGTCAACCCAAGCCAACCCAAGCCAAGCCATTTCACCCACTCCTTCTTTCTTGGTATTTGGGCAACACTTTGGCACTGCATGCATACGCTATCTACATAGAAATACAGTACGTAAGAATGGTAAAACTTCCAATATACAAGGAGGAATGCAAAACAGCCTGAGGAACAGGTTAAAAGGTCATCAGGAGGTTTAACAGACAAAGAAATCCCTGCTGGAACTGTGCCCCCCGCTCCCCCCTGTGTTACCTGCTTGGGGCCGGGAGCCCTTGGCCTCCATGCGCTCGCACTGCCGCCCGGCTCCTCTTCCTCTCTCCCATCCACTTACCCAACTGCACGTGAGTTGCACTCTCTGTATCTCCAGCCTGATGAAGCAACACTCTTCTGATAAACACGTCTTACAGTCTCACGTATTTTTGCTACTCTAACGAAGGAAGTACCTCAAAACAAAAGCGAAGGTTGCTGACCTGTTTTTGGTCTCGTTTGCTGCTGACCACACTGCTCCTTCGGCGAAAAAGCAGATGTTACGACGCTGTTCAGAAGCTGCTAACATACTGCAAGGTTGCCCTTTTTTCTTTAAGGAAAACCCACAACACTTTCTAGTTGCTGTTGGTACGGGGAGGACAGGCACCCAGGGGTCGTGTGGCTCCCTGAAGCTGCCAGCACAACATCTCCTTGAGCCGTCTGACACCAGCACACCGACCCAAACCCCTCAACTTCCACATAAAAAACCCTGATGAGGAAGCTGCTTTTTCACATCTGCTCTGGACAGAGGTAGAGCAGTCCTCTCCAAAGACTAGGTTGACAAAGGCAGCAAAGTGTTTGCGATTTCATCCCAGGTTGGCTAGGAATGATGGGCTGCCCCTGATGCTGGAAGTCCATGCCTAACAATGTCCTGCCCATCAGCAGCAGCTAGGCACGTACTGCCTCATGTAAGAAAACTGGATACTTTAAACTTTGTTAAGTCAAAAAATTATTTACATTCTCATTTGTGTATTAAAATACACTGCCATATGCAAAAGTAAGTCCATTTCTCTTTCGTAATTAATCTGCCCCTAAAGCTCCTCATTTCATACAGAAAGGTTAAGACTGCAGCCTTTAGGTGCCAAGAGCCCCACAGATAATTCTCTCAGCTTTTTCTGTCTAATGTCAGCTGGATCTAATTTTTTCTTTGGAATGAAAACGTAAATTTCATTACTGGAACATTATTAAACTTTTCATTTCTTAACCTCTCCTGAACAGCGATAATTCACTCTCAAAACAGTGACAATTTCCATCTAAGCCAGTAATTAATCAGGAACAAAGCAGAGCAGTACAACACAAGCTATACAGTGTGCTATACAGGCTATAGCGGGTTGTGACTCCTAGTACCTGTGAACAGCTCTCAGTGCCTGCACTAGTGCACAACCTCAAGTTTGTGATTTCTTATGCAAGTCAGGAAAGCTTGCCTTAAATAAGGGCTCTCGACTGCATTGATTCTCCTTTTTCTCCTTCAGGTGACATGACAAAATGTATGTCCCCAGTTATATATCTCCACTAACCTGCAGAATGGCAGGATGTCTTGTGACAATGTTTCTGCACTGGCCAGTCCTCTGCTCCTCTCTACACAGTCCAGTCTTAAAGGTGAAAAAGTTATCCTGTTTCTGTGATATCTCACTTCTTCCTTCGTGTCTGAAAAATTCTTCACAGCCAGTACAATTTGCTGAAATTATGATTTCATAGAGTGTTTGTGTGCACGTGTATTTTATGCTCAGCATCGTGCAGCCCTGTGCTGTGCACAGATGGTTCTGCACGCTCAGGGAAGGAGCTGCCAGGTGAGCTCGAGAAGCTGGGTAGGGCTGAGAGCACACACATACTTCCAAGTCTGCCAGTTTGTTTCCTCATGCTGGAAGCCTGGCACCCCTCAGTGCATTCATTTAAACCTGGATGCTATCATCCATCCTTAATGAAGGAGATAAAACACCCAGGAGTCCTTTCCTGCTCTACCAGGACACTTGGAGCTGGTGAGCTGGGGACACCTTGGCTGGAGTCACCCAGGAACGAGTTCCACAGCCGACACAGCAATTCTCTGTACTGCAGCTTTGCAGAAGGGGCAAGGCATTTGCAAACACACCGATTGCCCTCTTCCGCCTCCTTTCCAGCCCCCGCTAACCCTTGTTTGCCGCAACTTCCCCAAAGCACTGCAGAGAAAAACCACAAGGCAGCGGCTGGAGAGGCTGGCAGGGAACAGAGCCTGGCAGGCAGCACCCCATGGGTTAAATTGGAGGAAAACCAAACTACCTTACCGCACAGCTCTGAACCAAAGTGCTGAGCTGCGGAGGCTTCTCCTGAGAGCACACACCTTTCTGAGCACATACATTTTTCAGGGAGTTTCAAGAAGTTCAGGAGACAGGACTGCTTTTGTACAGCCCAGCACACTGTTACGTGCTCACAGTATTGCTCTGCAGCGTAAAGATAACAGTCCAGGCAAAATACCTATTTTTTTCTAGATAAAGCAGAATATGAGCAAAACTCAGCCCTTCTCCCTTATGTCCCCTCCCAGAATCTCTCGGCTATTTGCTCTGCGATACGTGGCAGGACGTATGTCTGCAGCCTCCTTACTGGGCTAGGGATGTGACTTCCAATGTGAGAACACTGGAAAAAAACTCAGTGTTCACAGCATAAAAACATCATTGATAGCACATCATCAGTAGAAAAAAAATAGCAGTATGCATTTCTACCTAGTGCCTTGGAGCCTTAAAGACATTTGAACTGTTACAGCCAGAAAACGTTCTCCTCTGAAATACCACTGAAAAAAAGCAGTGAAAATCAGGTGTGATATTCAGTCTTACACAGTGCACTTTCAATTTATTTTACACCTCATTGCTACTGCCCACATACTAATATACTAACATTCAAGATGATAAATTGTAGGAAAATTAAGGACTGTAAAGAATGTGCAGTAAACAATCATGGAAGAACAGCTCGTGCAATTTTTATTGGGTCCTGTAACCTTTAAAATCTCCAAACCCTTACTGATGCAGAGGACCAAGCTTAAGATGGCTTTTTAAAAAAAAACTCGCCGTAATGCAGTAAGTTCTCAGATAAACATGTATTTAGGTCAGTGGCTTCCCCGCCCTCTCCAAAAAGTGTGCCACTTACCCAAAATACGGGAATCTCTCTCCAGTAGAGCTGCTGTGTCTTTTGAGAGGATGTATAATTAGATCCGGCACCCAAGGACATAGCACTTACTTTGTTCTAATGGTCTCTCTACGTTTTTGTATCAGGATTTTTCTCTCTTCAGTGCCACATAAGAACAGCCCTCAATATAGAAATAGGTTTTCTGGTCAACGGTGATGTTTATTATGAACTACTAATCCTGCAATTTCTGCAGGAAGATCCTCTTTGAAAACCTTAACGAAAAATAACCAAAGTTACTCTCTGGTGCTTGAAACGTCATTTTTGTACCCCAAATTTTGTTCGTGAAACTTGCTGATTTCTGTTTTGTCTAACTTTTTACTACTTAATGCTTCCTGTTGCAACTTCAGCCCGCTATATCCACAAAGGACAAAACTGGGCCAGAAGATGCAAGTTGTCTGAAAATAATAAATTGATTAATGACAAAGCGAGGAAGAGCAATACTAAGCATGGGCAGCTTAGCCATCCTGTAGCACCCTATGGGAACTGCAACGTTTGCATTCGTCTTTGCGTGACTGCAACCTGCAGCACTACTCAATCCAAGCAATTTCAACAAAAAGAAAAACAAAATTAGTTGGCCTGAGGGGCTTATGTGGTTCTCCCCGTGCAACATCTGTTCCCTCTCTCCTCCCCACTGCTTCTGCTTCCAGCCCTGATGAAGATGCAGTGCAATGCATACATCTGTTCTGCTCGCAGGTTTTAAATAAAGCTGGAGATCCCAACTTGATTTGTGCAAAACAAGCACGATGCTCAATTCCATACGCACGTGGCCAAGTTTTAAGCATCAGCCATTTGTGCAAGCGCTGCTGCTTGAAGGAGCTGGGTTTAAAATGCGAGTGCACAACACAGGGCTAAAGCCAAGCAGGCACGATGCCAGCCAACCGAAGGATAACCTCCCAAAGGTGGGCACAAAAAGCAGACGTGAGAAACCAGTGGCATTCCTCCAGCCTGTACCAGTACATAGAGCTGCTCCACAGGGCAGGACCTGGCATTTCTCCTGGCTGAGCCCCATGTCCCCCTGCACAGCAGCACGGCCACCACGTCCCCCATCAGCTCTTCCCATGCCACCTGCAAGCTGGCCTGGGGGACTGCCAGGTGTCAAGGGGTCAAAGATGCTGGAAGCAACCCTACGGACCCTGCGAGCCTGTTTTGCCCCACTCGTGCTCTCCTTGGAGCTCCCCGGTTCAGCCAAGTTTCGTGCCACCTCGCTGCCCCTGACCACAGCCTGCGCCTCTTTCAGGGTCTCACACCCTCACTCAGCCATTTTAATAGTGCAGGAGTGCAGCATAAGTATGTAACTGTATGCACGGCCTCCAAATTAGTTTCATCGCTGCCTACGCACTCAGCAGTCACATTCACTGCTTCAGAAACACGACAGCGAGAGTGAGCTTTTCTTGCCCCAAACAAGAGCAGAGAATTATAAATTAAATATCACCACTATATATAGAAAATAAGCTCTCTTTCCACTGCAGTTATAATTATGGAAGTGTCATAACAACTTCAGCTTCCCGGGATAAATAAGTATTATGTGCAGCAAAAACATTTAAACATGACACGTCCTCACCTACACTAACGTCTGTGTCAAAAAGGTGCAGGTCAAAAACCCCTTCCCATGAGAATCTGCTCTAAGCAAGCATGTAGTGTCAGTCACAGCTCTCGTCCCCTAAATCTCCTATTCCCAGCCCCAGAAAATCCAGAGATTTGGGGCAGTGGCTGATTGTTTATGGTATGAAAAGTGAAGACAAGTTTTGTCTGTCAGAAATGAGCAAAGGATGCAGGATGGCCTTTGATCTGACAGGTTTACACTCAACCTTTTATTTTTCCTTCCTGGATATTTACATCCTGCTGGCTCAGAAAACCGAGCAGCAAGATGCGCACAGCGACCTCCACAAGGGAGGCTCAGATCCTTCTCCTGGACGAGCACCTGTGCTGCATTTTTTCTTTAATCCCAAATCCGGGGAGAATCTTCTACAACAATAAATCTTCCGTTTAGCTCTCCCAGCATCTCAGCTTTGCTAAGCCACAATTCCATGTAAACTTTGTCAGTATTTCTAAGATATTGGCCGAAAAAGAAAGGATTAGTATTCCAAATACACAGGCAACATTAATCCCAAAGAAATTAAACAGAATCAGAAATGTGACAGCTGCAAAATGTAGAGCACCGATGATCTGAATCACAATCGGCCTTACCTGAACTTTGCTATAACCACTGAACAGGCAGAGTGTTTGGGTGTCACTTCTAAAATGCATACCTGGATCTCACAGCAGAGATGTAGGGCTCGGTTCTTCACCGAAATGAAGACTACTTGGAAAACAAGACGTGTTTATATGTAAATAACCGTCAAAGAGGCAGGAGCAGTCATTTCTAAGATTTTCAGGATTTTTACTTGTCTTTTTATACTCCTGTAATCTTTCATTCCTTTTAATCAACATGAAATACATTGTTTAGCTGAAAGTGAGCACATTTTTATTGGGTTGTAAGAGGCATCACACATGCTCAGAAAGCAAGGCACCGACCCAAGCGGGGAACCCCTTCGAGACAAGGACAAAACCTTCGATCCAGGCTCTGCATCCCCTGACAGGGCAGGAGAATGTTTGTGGCTGCCTGACGGGAGCTCTCTAGTGAGATTATCTTAATTGTGACCACGTTTAAATTACTTAAGTATTATTCTGATTGTGAATAATTTAAAAAACATCACCTGCAGAGATTTTTTATTTAATTTATCTGCTGGAACGCACTGCGACATACCCAAAGTAGGCATTGCCTCTATGCAACAGGTACCTTAAAGGGAAGACTACATCACTGGTGAAAGGCAGGCTAATGCACTGCACGCTCATGACAATGGGAGTTGTAAGCCTGTAATACTTTCCTGATCCATTCTTGTTAACCAAAGGATTACAATCCATTCACATCGCTGAGTTCTCCCAGCCACTTAGGCTAGTACAGCCAATACATATTTATTGAATTTCTTCAAGCAAACCCAGCAAAGCCCTTCAAATTTAAGCCCAAAGCATTAAAATCAGCTTTAAGTTTTCTTCGGGGCTGTTTTAGATGCATATTTTATATAGGCTCATTGGTAACACGGTAATCTGGAATAATTATGAGGGCTTGATGGCAAATTCACAGAGCGTTCCCAGAAATGTCCTAAAAGATCTGAAAATGTTCCATTTTGATGTTAACGTGGGAACTGTTCTTTGAAAAAAATACAACTTCAAACACTCAAGTGAAGTCTAGCACGTACCTCTAACATACTTGTAAAGTGTCCTTGGAGCTTCAGCGTTCAAATGCAGCACAGGTAAAGATTACAGCAGTAATTAAGGCACTTTCTTTTAGAACTGGTGCCAGAGATTCTTCTCTATCCCTCAACAACAAGGAACCACAACGGACTGCAAAAGGCACCACTAGGTAGGGCTCGCTGTACTGACTTTTGACAAAAAAAGCAAAGCTTTTGATTTGCTTACGTGTTGCTTGCAAAACAGCCAAGGCAGGATCTCTGCAGCCTCATGACATCCACAAACTAAGGATCGTTTGGTCAAATCACAGTTTATTAAACTTAAAGAGCTTCTGATTCTCTGATTTCAGGTATTTACTGTCAGTACGTGTTTCAAGTGAGTGTTTACTTTGCAATTCAGGCAACTTAATCCCTAGCTTTAATATCACAATGGAGACAAGAATATTCAAAATAATGGGTTTGAATGATCCAAATGATGTACAGCCCATACTCGTCCTGTCCGTACGTTCAGAAAGGTCATCCCACTTTCTCAGGAAGGAAATGGCATATGGAGCTAATCTATTCAACTGTCAGCTTTTTTCCACGTATAAACAAACAGAGGAAAGCCATCGCAGTCTTCAAATGTTAATAACGGGAGGAAAGGGGTAGAGGTCAGCTCTTTATTGCAAACTTCAAGTTCCACCTTAGGAAAAATTGATGTAATGGACCAAAATATATTTCCCCAAAATAACTTCATTCTAAGGCTGCAGTTACAAACAAACAAACAAACAAACCAACAAAAAACTACCAACCGACCAAAAAACCCTTAACGTGTCTTTTCCAAGTAAAGCTTGTTCATTATCTTGAATTCCTAGTTAACCTCGGGAACTGGTTTTATACATAACGAAGAAGTAGTACTTCCCAAATTATGTAGAAGGCTAAAAATACTTCAGCAACTTCCCTCCAATTCTTAAGTTTCTATGAGAAAAGTAGTTTCCCATAGATAAAATCACAGCATGCAAACCTGCAGTTTGAAAACAGCTCATATTCACTTCCACATGTCTTAAGAGTAAGTAACCCACCACATCGGCTCTTCGAATCAGGTATAAGGGGAATTGTGAAGGGGTACTTTCACAAGGTGTAAAGCACGGTGCCTCCATGCTTTGGCAAACTTCATCAGGAATCTTTTGCTTCCTTTAAATATCTAAAAATGTATGGATTTAGGCTATCAACCCAAAACGCTCCAGTAATTTAAATTATCGATATGGACAAAACCAAACTCCAGCCACCCGGAGCAGCAGTACTGCTATTTGGAGACCCGTGGGTGTGTTTCCTACCCAGGTTAAAATACTGAAGTCTGACTTTATGACAGATGTTGGGGTCACTGCGGGCAGGGCAGCGAGACGCGTGCCATGAGAACAACCAGTGAAGCTTGACAAGTTGGCTGGACTTCTCGTGAGAAGGGGCAGGGGTGCTTTGAAATTTTACATTTAGCATTTAGTGGTTAAGCAGAAGCAGAGTAAAATAGGTGTTATTAAAACGCCATATGTAATATCATATGGTATTTTCTTAAATAGTTCAGTTTCTTAGCTGAAGAGGACGTGAAATGATAATTCAATGCAAAACAGGCTCTGACTCAGTAGCACGCTGCTTTGTAATTATCAATTTTTCATTTTTTTTCCACAGTTCTGTTCAAGACTTTTAATAATTCAGTAACTTCCAGATAAAATTTAATACTAATTCTGCACGTTTTGCATATAAAGAACTAGAGTGAACCGATGCACTGAGGAGCAGCAGAGGAGCTCGCTATTAAGAACATGTTTTGCATTTAAGAAAATGACTGGATGCATGCATATGTCCTCTGATGGCTTTAAATAAGAACAAGAAAATGTAACTTAAGCTTCCCTTACAAAATCAAGGTGTTCTGGTGGCTGGTTTGTTTGTTTTTACACGTATGTACAAACATTCAAATGGGGATACACACAACTAGCACTTGATAACTTTATGACTGTAATTAATGCTGCATTTCTTCAATACTTTGGGTTTATTCCCCTTTATTTTTATTGAGCCAACAGTGCTGATCTACAAGGGCCTTTACAAAAGCGTTAGAAAAATCCCCATCATGATTTGTTTTCAGCAATGAGAAACTTTGAAAGAAGAATGTGACAGCACTACAGCCAGACACTAATAATACTTCTTGGCTGCAAGAGAATTTGAGATCTCTCATTTTCCCAGAAGGGGCCCTTATTTTCCTGGGTTGCCATGGAGATTTTCCAGTATAGCTGCTCGGGACCTGCAGCTCCCCTTGGCCAGCCCATAACGTGATGGCTCGCAAGGTGCAGCACCCGCAGCGATGGCACCCGCCGTGGGGCAGGAGCGAAGGCGGTGCCCCAGCTGGGACATCACAGCACGCGGGCACCACAGTGCTGGAAGGAGCAATGTGCTGGGTGGCAGAGGAAACGATTCCTCTGACTTGCAGCTCAGATCAACACACAGAGGAACATCCTCATTAACTTCTACACAGATGAAGCTAAACCACATCCATTTATTCCTTCATTTCCTACCTACAAGAGAGGGGTTGCATCGCTTGCTATTGATCTGTGCAGCTTGGATACGCTGAAATTCATACCGGAGGATGTTTTTCAATTTATTTCAGTGAAGTTGCAGGCTGCTGCATTTGTCTTTGCCTCTGAAATGCAGGGGCTAGTGCTCTTGAAGCATGCTGCAGGAGAGGAGCAGACTGCAGTCTGATTTACTGCCAGGTTTATATGCTCTTAAATGGGAACGTGAGGCACAGGCAGCAAAGGGCAGGTTGCTGCAATGTGCCAAGGCCCTGGGCTCAACTAACCACCCCAAATGCGAGGTCTGTGGTTTCCTGAAGCTGCTGTTCCAGGGGGGACAGCAGAGAATGATTCTGCAACAGCTTCTGACAGCGATTCCCAGCATGAAGGAAACCTTATTTCCCCATAAAGCCCCCTTCTGAGGGCAAAATGCAGCTCAAACTAATTTACAATGCAGGGCCATACCTTCTCAACAGGCAGCATTTTATTAAAAGAAGGAAAATTACAGTGATAACTCCTCCAATATTTTCTGACACCAAACTTTTAAATTTCTAAGTATGGCACATAAGTCAAAATAATAAAAATAAAAACAAAAAAAAGCCCCCAACAAGCCATGTTTTCAGTTTGCTCCCTCCCTTTCATAATACAGAGAAGGGATATGACACCAACGTAGTCATTTAGAGAATACCTAATGATTTAAATCTGATTACATATTCCTAATGAACTGTGCTGCACGTGCAGATCCTTGCAGCAGCGTGTCCTTGCATCAATCTGTCACACGACAGCAGAGCAGGCTGGTAAAGTAAATACCCTTTGGATGCAAACACGATGGGGCTCAGCAGAGACTGCAAATAAAAACCAACAACGAAACCTGCTTCGCTTCCCTTTACTGCTTACACTTCAAAGGAAAAAAGAGGTCACATCAGTTTGGTTGAAGTCAGCTGGCAGTGTGTATTTAGGTTTTTTGGGGTGTGCTTTAGTACTGCAAATCCTGCCCTGGCAGCACGATGAGAAGGGTGACGATGCACAACTGGGCTCCTGCATGGAAATGACCGAGCCCTGCTGCACAAACTAGACACTGCCCTTCATGGGGCCACCAGCACAGCACTGGGGACAAGGAGACACATGCCATGTCCCCACTGCCACCCCAGTGTCACACTCCAGGGGGAGCCACCAGTGAAGAGACTAGGGAACACCTCTGTACTTATACAGCAATTGCTTTTGTAATTATTCTAAGGATCCCAACTAAATTAGGTAGCAACACAGAAAAGGAATTACTAAAACTTTATTTATCAACATACTTTCCCTACTTTTTCACACTTTTTGGTTTGGACCAACTGGAAGCATTTCACTGACAGTGTGCAAGGCGCAGAGGACAGGAACTGACCATCTGCTGGAGGAAAATTCCCTTTCCACCCAAAAAAGAAATCTGCTGGTGCTACCTGCAGAGACAGACACACATCTGACCTTCCCAGTCATGGGGTATAGCATATGGCATTGGGAAAAAAAAAAAAAACAACAAACAAACAACAAAGAAATACTAAAGGAAAAGGATTTGCCAGCATGGAAACAAACCTGCAAAGGCACAGCTCTTGGGCACGCAGAGCCCACAGCACTCGGTTTGTCCGAAAATTAAGGTTCTCACCTGCAAGCCAGACTGACAGCAGACAGCTGCTCAAACACTGCCACTCCTGGCACTAAAGCCCACATAGTTATTTTCTAATATCTGAAATATTTTTTTATGTTGTGCACAGGCCGAGTTACAGTACACGCCCATATCTGTAAGCATCACATGCACATTACAGCTGGGTTTCTGGAGAAGACGGACACTGCACACGATTATCAGTGTGAATTGCCAGCTGGAAGGTAGGTAGTCCCTTGTTTCAATACTTTCTGATCCCACTGCCTAAAAGCAAGCAGAAATGAAAGGTTTCGCTTAGCCAGACCTGTAAGGAATGCAATAGGAATAGTTGTATTTGGTTTTTTAATGCAATATATCTTATTTTGCATCACAGGAGAAGGCTGGGCAGAGCTGCTGCAAGGAGTGTTTTCTTGGGAACAAGCGTGCAGCCCAACAGTGCCAAAATTTCCCCCACAAACACCAGTCAGTAGCGACTGCACGCACTGAGAGATGGAAACGTGGTGATTGCTTCTGGGTCGATGATGTTTTTGCCTGGACTGAACCTGCAAAGAAGCCTTCCAATTCCAAAGCAGCACACAAAAAGGGTCATAGCTCAAGGAAGACAATACAGCTATGCACCCTCCTTTCTTTTGATTATTCTCATTTTATACCTCTGAAATAAAAATGCAGCCCAGGAGACATCCTGGAAGGTTGTTATGGAAGCGATAATGACAAAAGATGATTTCTATTACAGAAGATTTCTATTACAGAAAACTTCTGTGACCAGAGCGCGCTGACCTGGGCACTGCTCCTGGCAGCAGAGCACACAGCCCCTGCTTGGGGAGATGCCTTTCCTCCTCCATCCCTCAAGGCTCACCTCAACTTCACCTTCTCCAGCAACACACCAAGCTCTTGCCTCCAGTTAACAGCACTGCTCAAGGATTAGCAGAAGGACTTTCAAGGAAGGAAGGAGCTGAGCAGGAGTTTTACAACCTTTGTATGCGTTTGCACTCCCCACTCCCACCCCCTAATCCAATTGCTTCTTTTGCTGCATTTAAGCCCACAGACGCGGGCAGAACCACCTCTCCAGTTTCAACCATGGTTTGCAGAAACTGGGTTAAAGCAACCAGAAAAATGCATTTGTGACATATGTAAACAGGAGAATGAAAAACTTGCAGTGGATGGGAGCAGATGGATGCCAGCTGGTTTCTGAGACACGGCTATAGCTGCGCATGGTTACGTGGAATCAGGAAGGCACACCGAAGGAAAAGTTGAGCGCTGAACACGGGGCAGCTCTGTTCCCTTCTGGAAGGCTTATGGCTCCTTTGGGACCTTCACAGGTACAAACACCTCACATCGCAGGTTTAAAGCCAGTGTCCAAGTCGTGGTGGGAGAAAAATGACAGAATGTGGAAGAACTCCCCACTGCAGCATTAGGAGCTGAGGCCAAAGGGCTGCACTTTGCCATTACTTATTCATGAATGAAGTCCTCATAAGTCCTTCTGAACATTTTTTAAATTTTTTTTTAAGGGGGCTGGACTTCAAATCTTGGCAGCGCAGTGTTTAATTAGCAGATAATTTTGAGCAGTGCATTTCAAGCAACACAGTCAGGTTGAAAGCATCGCTCAAGATGGAAGGAAGAGGAACTGGCAGAGGCCCAGTAACTGGGAAAATACAATGAGAAATAAATCAAAAGATGATGAGACATCTTCTCCAAAGCAGAAACAGAGGCTTGCAGGCAGGAAAGCAAACCTTCCTGGAATATCTGACTGCAGCACGAAGCCCTGACACCCTCCAGCCTGGTCGCAAGCAGACCTCACTCCATGCACCCATGCTGACCATTTGTGCCACGTGCTATTAATACGCAATATTAATACACAGCCCCCTTCTGCTGCTGCTCGGCTATCGAGGACGTTAGCTAACACTGAGTGCACAAGCATATGCTAACATGAGGCGGTATCATTCAACAGAAACAGGCTGGCAAGAGGCACCGCCTGATGGAAAATCCATCCATTGATTTTCCTAGGGCTTGCCCGATCGTGCAGGAATGTTGCTGTCACTGCCCCTGCTGTCTACAAATAAACAACCCAAATAATATTTGCTTTCCAGAGACAGCTGGTGTCAACAGCAGCATGCATTTACTGTCCTTTATTCCCCAGAATAAACTGAGATTTTATTATTGAATGTGCTTTAAAATCGCCTCTGGAATTCCTGATGGCATTACCATTGATAAACACCTGTGTATTTTCAATCCCTGACAAGGCACCGGTTAGCATTCAGATTCTTATCATTTCTTTTCAAGAACTGATATTAAGAAGAATTGTTACACTCAAGCACATTTACTAAGGAATAGAAGGGGAAGAAAAAACTGTATCTGATTAATAGTACAATAACAGTAATAATATAGAAATGTGCTCTTGGGAAATATTTATCACAAGCAAGTGCTTCTCAGAGTATTTACAGCAGATTTTCTTATAGCTCACAAAAAAATATAATTTTGTAAGGATTTTTAAAAACACTTATTTCTCTTCCTTACTCTGTATGTTGGATTCTGCATAAAGGACTGTTTTCCTTTATGGAAAGGGGTTAAAAAAAAAGTCACTCTGTTTTCCCACCAATCCTAAACAGCTTTCTTTAAAAGACAACACATGCAGAAAATACAGACAATATGAAATGCATAACAAGTTGTAGATTTGACCATTATGTTTAGAGATGCCGGGCTATTTCATCCAGAAATATTTTGGTGGAAAATACCCGTTGGTCAAATCTGGGTTGTTACCATGGGAATAGCTTTTTGGACCGAAACTGTATCCTGGACCCACGATCAAAGAGAATTATATTTCTATTTTGGAAATGAAGAAGTATGTTAATTTTAAAAAAGAATCCGGCATTTGTACAGGACACTCCGTTCCCAGTCTGCAAGCTGTATTTGCACAAACACAGGAGCAGACAACAGCAAGAGCAGCGTCTGTAACCCCACTCAGGGGAATGGGCTGGTGGGCACCGCGCTGCCCTCGCCCCCCTTGGCTCCAAGTGCCAGGAACACCCACCAAAATAATGGGGTAGGGAAGTTCCTCCCACTGCAAAACCCGTTGTTTCCTAAAGTGCAAAATTAATTTTTTTTTTTTAATTTAAAAATTCATACTTTTTTCTGTCCCAATGTTTATTATCGCATCCTCTGAAATAATAAAGCTGGCAAGAGCTACATGTCTGCCTGAGCCATCTGCTGCTGCCGAACCTGTCCTCCAGTTCCTCGCTTACACTGCCTCGACTTCACTTATTTCACGCGGAACACTGAGGGCAGAACACAAATAGGTTTGGGGTGAGAAGGAAGGACTGATGAGAAGCACTTGTCACACCACAGGGGCACTTCAGCAGCCACCCCTGGGGGCTGTGGAGGTGCTGGGGTTCTCACTCCAAGCCAGGCACCAGCACAGCTGCTCCAGGGCAGGCATCGCATGGTACAGGAGTAATTTGTTATTCCATACCCCCCACACACCCTTCCTTTTGCTTCCCTGCAGAACACAGTAGTACCTGTACACAGCCACCACAGCCCTCAGGGCCCATTTCAGAAGATGCTTTTGCTTTTAATATGAAGAAGAACGTGAAGCTTTCGCTGAAAGTCTGATTTTATAGGTATCAAGCCAGGTTTTTATGGATCAGAATAGTGTGCTCCCATTACTTCTTCTGACATAAAGAAAGAAAAAAAGAGACTGCCAGTATGACACAGCTAATTAAACAGCAGCTTTTTAATAAGACAACTATAAAACTTGAAGATGAGTCGAGATTCCCTTAGGCCACAGCACCATAAACACTTAATTTTAGTTTGTCAGGTACAGAAATCCTCCGAAATTATTTAAATGACACTTTTAGCTTCAGAGAATATGAAACACGGTGGTCAACCTTCCTTCCTTTTGACAAGCCATTCCGAAGAAAAAGGTCTAAAAAAGCATCTCAGAGATCTTCAGTATGAAAGCAGTGTAATACACACGTGCACAGGTGCTACGTGCCCAGATGTGCACTCCTCCAGCCCAGCGCCTTGCAGCTTTTGGGCAAATTTACCCTGACACATCAAGACAGGAGGCATACACATCTCCTGCATCTCCCTTCTGTAGTCCCAGAGAGTGCACACATCTACAAACACAGACACATTTGTTAAATTACTTTATACAAACCGATTCTGTCAATTTGCCTTTTATTTACCTGTTTTGCAGTCGATGCAGAACTGCAGGAGACCCAACGCCGCTGCCCCAGGGGATCCATCTTTTCAGATCACCTGAACGCTGCTGCCCGTCAAACCCTTCCTTCACAATACTTCAGCCAAAGAAAGGGTGAGCAGTTTTATAGACCAAATTCAGCATGCTTGTGTAGTCCCTCCCTGGCAATGGAAACCTTGATTTCTGAGTATTTTGCTTGCGGCTTTAGCATGTGATAACTGCTCATCCCATGGATTCAATGGAATAACCCAAGATGCTCTGCCCATGCTAAAACATTAAAATTTTCCTCCTGTGACTGGAAAAGGAGACGTTCAAGTTGATGGATGACTGGCTGAAGCCACAACAAACTCAAATCCTCTCTTTTTCCAGCTGAGCAGCCTACTGAGAGCCTGGCCACAGTGCACGTACCTCTATGCTGGGAAACAATGAAGGAAATCTACCTCTGATACAGGTACATGAAAAAAAAGTCAGCAGACAGTCCTCAGCCTCATCCACCAAATCTGAAAACCTTTGGAAAAAGTAAGCCAGGTTTTTTATCTCCAAGTCAGAGTGTTTTAACCACAACTCCATTTTCAGAGTCCCAAAAACTGTCACACACTAACCCCAGCGGGCCCACAGGGATGTCCTGACAGCCTCTTGCTTCCCCCAAGATGGCCTTTATGGCCTCGCAGACCTACTAAACCCCTGTGTACCATTCCCCCTAAGAAGGAGATGCTGGCTTGTCCCCATTTCACACACATTTCAACAGCAAATAAATGGAGTTGTACGCACAGCACACTGCAGTGATGGAGAGAAATGGAACGAGGCTACGTCTGCAAGCAGCTCTGCATTGTGTCTGAAGCAGATCCCTTCCTTTTCCATCACATCAGACGTTGGCGACAGAAACCTGCCCTGTGGCACGCATATTTTGTGCCTACGATCTTATTTTCCAGCTGAAGTCATTAATGTACAATTTAGTGCAAGTTAGCTGTCTCATAAAACATATCTTAGCCTTATCAGAAGCAGCTCCAGAGCAATTCTCAAAAGAAATCATACACTGAATTCTTCTCCCTTTATACTCAAATGCACCACATATATTTCCTGAAAGGCCACCAAAGAACCATAGTCATATTGCTGGGAAGAAAACAAAAAAAAAAAAAAGAGGGAAAAAAAATAATGGGATTGCAATTCATTTCTAGGCTCCAACTGATTTTGCACTCCTTTCACTATCTGAACTTTTTCTCTGTATCATAGGACTACGCTATATAAAGATTAAAATTAAAATAAAAAAAAAATGAGATCGCTGGATAGCACAAAGCCACAAGGCTAATTATCAACAAAAGTGATGGTAACTAAACTTAGGTCAATTTCTGAGTACTTCATGTACCCATCTTGTCCTCTCAAGGAAAAGTATATCAACAACCAAACCCCTATAATGTGTACAATCAAAACACACTGGCTTCCAAGAGACCTTTTGTTTGTCTATGGGTCAGGTAGGTCAACTCTAAAGGAAAGAGAAAGCACACTTGTGGGAGGAGAGCAAATAAAGTTATAAACATCCCATGAAACTGAACTCCAGCATGTCTGAAGGAAAGGTTTCCAGCCATCACCAAAACTGCCATGAAAGCTTTAAAACTGTGTGAAAAAAGTGCAAGAAGCAGTCAAACTCCTCACATTTCTGGACCTCATGGTCATCCCTTGTGTACCCAGGTCAGTGAAAGAAAATGCACCCGTCCAGCTACAGGAAGAAATGCACAGACAGAAAGCTACCTTACAAGAAGTGGAATGAAGTATCAGGAAAAATTACAGGTCAAAGTACAACAGGCAGTGAAATGCTATTTCCTGGACGGGTCAATCTCTCAAACCCCTTCAGATCAACCCAGAAGTTTTGCTGCCCATAACGGATTCAACACAGTTATGAACACAGCAGGGTTGAAGGAAAGAGAAAAAAAGTATTTTGACAGAGCTACACAAAATCCATGAGATATGCCACAGAACTCCTGTTTTATGGAAAACCTTTCGAGTTTTCATTGACTGACAACCTATAAACTTTTTTTTCTCTCTCTCACACAGGCACAGAGCTTTGATTCTTCCAGGGAACCAACTAAAGGCACTAACTAAAAATAAACAGATCAGCTTAAGCATCTCCCTTAAAAAAATATTCTTATTTCACAGCATGCTAATTAATATAACAGAACCAATATTTTCATATCAAGATTAAGAACAGTTCATTTTCAGCATTTTTCTCAACAGCAGATCAATTTAAGATGCAATTACCACCAATGCAATTATCTGGCAATTTGCTCACTAAATTACTTTCAAATATGTGTTACTGAGATAAGGCAATGCCTTCCTTAAAGTGACTTTGAGCTGGTGAAAGAAGAACCTGCAGGGAATATTTTCTAAATGATGCACATCATGCTTCTTCAATAATAAAGCAAAACTCTTGCTTCAGGAGTAACATATAGGCACACAAACAAAATGTACAGCTTTGTGGAATAAATAGGAGGGGATCACTGGGAAGCATATTGTGATACAAAATGCATCTAAAGGATTTTCCTCAAAAAATATAAAACTGACTTCCAAATATTGACATTGTCATATATCTAACCTCATGACACAGGTGACAAACGGCTAGGAGGTGAATCACTTACTTCTGCCCTTTACTTTTTCTGCTCTAACTACTTACTGTTTTTTCACAACAGTCTTTCACAAGCAGCTGCACTGGCATCTCGACAACACAAATGAAAGAAAAGCCATTCTTCAATGACCTGGAAAAAGGACAGATAGGGAGGTGACAAAATCTGCAGATTTAAAGTTATTTGGTCTGGTCAAACTTTATATTTCCTGATTAGAGCTAGGGAAAGATATGACACAACCCAATTATGCTCAATGTAAGCTAGTAAAATATGGAAAAATGCTTTCTGTGCACCCTGCTGGTCATCTCTAAACTCACCAGACAGCAAAGATCTTGAGGAAATCTCACTGCCCCTGAAAAGGGCAGCAGGGAATTTAAACCTCAGGGGAAAGCCTGGAAGAACTGGAGCTTTGAGCAGCTTCTGCACTTCTCCAAAGCAGCAGCCTTTGGCTCAGCTCTGAGGACCAAATCACAGCACCTAGGGACACCCATCATTGGTGGTCCTGCCTGAAACCAGAACAATTCTGCCAAATTACTCATGCAAGCAAGCATGAGTGCCCCAGGCAGCTGCTGCCCCATGCTGCTTAGACTGGAGAGGGATTTCCCACTGAAACACAGAGGTGCTCTGTTAAATGCTGTACCACAACCATGGGGGTCACTTGCTGTGGCTCCCGACCACTGACTCTGCCTCCTCACCTACCAGCGCTGACAACGAAGCACTTCTCTGCACAACAGAGGCCAAAGGAGCTCCTCTAGTGGCTCACTCATCTTTAGCTTTTCTCAACCAATGCAATTCCCCCAGCAGAATATAATCCTGAACTTATCTGCATATCTGTGCAGCTTCCCAACCTTCTCCTTCCACTAATACCTAAATCCAAACAAATTCTGTGTTAATACTTGAGGCTCGCAGAGGTTCCTCCTCCTATTCTGCAGAGAGAAACCCTTCCTTGCTTCAGCTGAAAGACTGAAGAAAATCATTAACGATCCATGATTTTTAACAGTCTGTGACTTTTAATTAGTACATGCTTATTCAGATATGCAAAATGCATTTCTAAAACCACAAAAGCAGACTTACCGTAAGACTAACTGCACCAGCTTGACCAAAACCGACTACTTTTCAACACAGAAAATTCAAAAGAGACCAAAACTTTGTGGTAGCTGTGACAAACCAGTATCTCATTTCCTTTACAAACCGTTCCTGGTTTAGTGAGGTAGGAATAGCACTGTTTTTGATATAAATACGATGGGATGGCTCAAGAAGATGAACTCTTTCCAGAGGACAGGAGGTAGTGACTGACCAGTATTCAAACACATTATCTATTGATCCCTGAAATAAGGATTTACTTTAGTTTCTTTAAAAATTG
The DNA here is from genome assembly GCF_964211825.1 of Aythya ferina. NCBI lineage: Eukaryota > Metazoa > Chordata > Aves > Anseriformes > Anatidae > Aythya > Aythya ferina. The sequence continues at coordinate 35,363,579 of NC_140302.1, read as the reverse complement.
TGAACTATGGACTCTAATGATGCTTTTACAAACAGTTTTACTCAGGAAGTCAAATATACTGATCAGATTTACATTACAGGAAAACAACTCTTTCCAGGTGTAAATAAAGCTCCCACTTTGCTTTACAGTCTGCTAGAGGCACTAATATTTTGAGCATTACTTACACATAAAATTTTGCTTTCTGCTGAATCAACAGGATAGGTTTTGATTTTTCATAGTACAGCAGCTAACATGGCTAAAAATAGAAACATAAAAGTACAGCCACTTTATGAAAATTAATTTAAAGTATAATTCAATGAGTGGCTACAGACAGAGGATGTTCTAAAGCTATGCCTTCCCACAGAACAGCACAACCATCTGCAGTGATTAGCTACGCTGTTCCATCAGTACAAACTCTCAACATAAATGATAAACATTTTCTTAGACTGGTCATAATAATGAACAGGTTAATCATATTGATAATAAAAGCTTGCAGGATCTCCCGTGTTTTAGAATAACACTGCATGTACCTGAGTGCAGCTGGAGTTGCACATAGATGTGAATTCACTCTAATAAGACATTTGGGGAATTAGTTTTTGCCCTTTTTCTTTTTTCCTTAATTCACAGTTATGAAGGATTTTAGCTGGGCATCAGTGCTGGGTGAGACTGAATAGTTTTGGCTGAGAAGGCCCTTTGGGCAAGGCCATGTTTCAGGGCGGTGGGACGGGTGCCCATGCTGCTGGCTCCCCAAGCAGGGGTGCTGCAGCCTCACTGGGCCCCTTCTCCACCATTGTACAGCACTCTCATGAGGAATTTTCATCCCATCGTACAGCCAGTTCCAACTTTTCTTGCGTCAACTTATGCCCACTGCCTCCTGTCCCCGTGCTGGGCAGTTCAGGGAAGCGCCTGACTTGGTCTTCTCCACTGCTGCCCTCAGGTAGCTGAAGACTGCAGCTTGGGCCTATTCTGCAGCCGTCTCCCCTCCAGCCTTCACAGGGGTGTGATGTTTACTCCACGTCCTCACGGCCTTGCACTTGGCTTTGGCCAACACCAGGAGGCTCCCCATGCTTTCCCCGTTCCCCACAGGGCAGCCCTGCCCTCCTGAACCCAGGCCACCTGCCAGCCCGCTGTGCGTGCACTTCATCTCACCATCCCGGTCACCGACAGAGATGTTACACCTGAATACATGGCTGAATATCATCCAGCAGAAAATCATGTATAAAGAACTTTGCTCCCCTGTTTGTTCAGATTAAACGAGGAACAGCTGCTGTGCAAACGTGACTTCAGTTTGCTCTCTGCTAGAGCGTCGTAGCAGTCATTTCATTCAGATCCCACGGGGCTGCAATGATAAGGAGATATCACATCCCACAAAAGCATGAATGATCTCCTGGAAGGCCCATCCTCCTTCTGACGTGCAAAGCCTGCCAAGTTTCGCTACCTACCTTCCGCAAGCTTCCACAGATGTTAACTTATTTGGCAGTTTTCTTCATGACAGAATAAATAATTTTTTAAGGGTCCTGGCCAACATAAACAGGAAAAAAGCTCTGTGTTCAAAGGTCACACTGTGCATGCCTTCTATGTTTTTGATGTACAAAGGATGTTTGTGAGGATGTTTCGTATGTATACAGAATACAAACTCAGGAGGACATTAACTAACATCCAACTCGTCCACTGCATCTTAGAGAAACAACAAAAATTGCTTCATGATGCATATAAAACGCTCTAAGAGCTGCAGTTATTTCAACAGACTTCAATTGCTAGTGTTTTGACCATTTGCCACAAGCACTCAAGAGAAAAAAGCTCACAAATGTCACTACATCTCAATTCAGCAGGAAAACAGCTCAACTCAGACATTCCCTGATAGGCGTGCAACTGCATTTATTTCCATCACACTGGTTACTCTCCTACATTTCTAGATTTTTTGGCTCACCTCCACCCCCCAAATAGGGGAAAAAAGGTTGAAATGGGTTTATGCATGCCTCCTAAAGGCTTCTCTTAAGCATCCTTTTCCACCTGAAATAAATTAATTGCATCTACTGGCAAGATTTCAAGTCCCGAAAGAAGTATTACAGGTGTTTTTAAAATTGACCATAGAAAACTCAAGGGTGGCAAGGAGCTCTGGAGATCACCTGCTCCAATCATCTGTTGAAAACATGGCCTTAGGCTACTTCTTCCCACAAGTATTTCTTACATGTATTTAGAATAGAAATTATGACAATGACTTTTACCCTGTGCACATTCAGGAACTTCCTTGTGTGCAAGGAACACTGGTGTGCAAGGACTCGCTGCACACCCAGCCGGGGATAACCACACAGATAAACTCTGATGATACCAGAGGGTGGCACTACGCCAGACCAGCCCTCGGCAGTTACACAGCTGTCTCAGGGACCTGCCCTCCACATGCCTTCAACTCGCCTTCAAAACAGCTGCTCTGCCTGAAAAGCAGTGAGAACTGCTTCGTGGGACGTTTATAAGGCTGTCCTCTAGGTCTCTGTAATATCCAGGCACTTTTCTACAGCGTTTGTCCTGAAGCAGCACGTGAGGACATTAGGAAATGTCTCTTCACCTGGATTTCCAGGCCTGTCCACACTGCTGGACAGGGCAGGGACTCAGGGAGGTAGCACCACAAAAGCCCCACACAGCACCTGGGTCACACTCAGATAGAAACAGTGGTGGTTGATGTTCCTCGGCTAATCCTATTCCAGCTAACCCCACTGGAGCCAAAGCAAGAAGGGACCAACATAATTCCAAAGAGAATAATTTGCACTGAAAGTTTATATAACTTCAGTCATTTCTTTAACATCTGGGCCTAAATGGAACAATGAAACATAGCAGATGCAATGCATGCGGCTTGCAGTGTCATTTAAAATATTCAACTGGTACAGTTTTCACCATAAATGCGTAAGCTGGCCCTAAGTCCGTCATCTTAGCCTAGTAAAATTTCACAAGAAATCACCCTGCGGCATGTTTCTTGGCCTCAGATGACCACAGTCCCCAAACAGTCATTTATTATTATCCATTCCCAGCACAACAGAGTACAGCAGTTTCACAAGATAGTTTTAACCATCTTTATAGTTCAGTCAGATGTCATACTCTGTGTAAGTCAAGCCAACTGAACACAAGAAAAAAGAAACGAAAGGCTTTTCTGCCTTTAATCTTCAGCTATCATTTGTACTTCAAAATACACCTTTCCTACAGCCTAAGCCATGTTTTCAGAAAACAGAAACCCCAGGAGCCAGAGGCCCACTTTAGCAGGCTGATTCTCCTCAGAAACCTGCCACTGCAGGTCTGGAGAAAGACTCAGCCACCTGAAATTGGCTGCCACCATAAAACTCAGTAAGGCAGAAGGAGATACTTCACCTTATGATGTCTTTCACTACTGCTTCCCCACGTATCATCAGCTTTCACACCTTCAGTCACTTTTATTGACCAGATATACCAGAAAATAACACCGAGACTTTATGGTTTTGATCGCAGAGCAACAGATGGGAGACAGGTTTGGGAAGTAGAGGTGGAAGGAAAACAAACAAAAAATACAGAAGCCACAAACTGAACCATTCAGCTGTCAGGGAGGGAAATCCTGCAGGCTGAAGCTGTCTGGTGGCTGGGATCACTCAGTCCTCGCCACGCACCTCCACCTCGGCTGGCATCTGCCACCCGCCTACACCAGGCTCTTCATGCTGTCCATCAGCCATTCACGCTGACATTCCAACCTTCCAAAAGCTAACTCGAGCAAAAGAAAAAGCCTCCTCGAACTGCTGAGCACAGTCCTCTACTCTGCTGCCAGATCCTGAGAAAGTTCTGTGAACTCCTCATGAATAACTCCCCCGTACCAGCGAACACTGCTGGATTCATTTAGAAGACAAAAAGCGTATTATAAGAAAATATGCTGCTCACAATTCTGGTGTAATATCCTCAAACAACAGTGTAATGTCAAAAATGGCATTTTGCTTTCTCTAACTTGAACAGTAACATTCCTGGCTCTCTCTAAACAAGCAGAAATTTCAGGTTTCCTTCTACTGTAGAAGACCCATTTTTTCAAGACAATTTTATTACAAAATAAGATGTCTAAACCACTTTTAATGACTTTGTTCTATTTTTCCATTTTAATTACTGCGTCTCAAAACTCCTTGTACGATTAGAGAATTTGTACAACCGCATACATCGCACAAATGCACAGAGAACTTGTGCCTGCAGCAAACCACCGTTCTGCTACGAAATGTCACAATGTTCATTTAGAGCTGTCTAAACTCATGAACATGAAAAGAAATTGCAGCATCTCTGCCACTGCAGTTTTTGCTTCTTCCGAAACAAAATGAACGAACCTAAGAGAAACTTTTCTAGTTTCTTGGAAGAAGGCTTTCATTCATTCTTGCTGCTGCCTGCCTCCTGCCACCTCTCCCCCAGCGATGGCCCTGCTACCATCAGCTTAGCTGGGACCAAATGAACACCTGAGGCTGTATTATCCATACTACTCCTTGCACTTATGGTTTATGCACTTATTTAATAGCACATAACCAAACACAAACAAAACATTGCAATATTCTTTAAGAATATGGCTGTTTCCCTGTTGATAGCCCCATTCCTTCTGTTCTTTAGTAGGTATTGTGGAGGAAGCACTGTGAGTACAGAAGTGCAGCACGGTACAAGACAGTCATCTTTAGGAAAGTTTTTTCTTAATTTCCTCAATATTTACATAGCATTAAGATCACCTAGTTAAAATTGGTGTACATACACTATATTTACGAGCCACGTAACAATTTCCATTTGTTACATGGAAACATAATTTTCATAGCATTTTGGAGTTCTCTGCAATGGAGATGCATTTCCTTTAAAAAAAAAAAAAAAAAAAAAAAAGGTATTTACATTATTAGTTTTTTCCTCCAACTTTGAGGTTGCAAAAATAAATCTTTGGCTATTTAAATATATGATTCAGATCAGATATTAATGAAAGGTCAATGCTTACATTTTGGCCTGCAGTCTCTGAGATCAAACATGTAGAACTGCAGTGCTTTAAAACTTACATTATAATTGGGAATTGAGGTTCCTAAAACAGTAATAAAAAAGTAAATTCATTTTCATCCTTAACTTGAAACCTCAGCATCGCATGAATATGGATTTTGTGTTTTATATATATAATCACAAGTTTGTAAGGTGCCTTGGGACCTTTGAAGAAGGCACAGAATAAATGAAAATAATTTTAATTAAAAGCAAATTAAAGGGCCTCCTAATCCAAGCAGCAGTAGCAAACCCATGGAGACTTTTTAGAATATGGATCCTTGAAATTACATTGCTTATAACCCTCCCTAATTCCAGTTTCCTTCCTTCACTTCCCCCCAGTGGAGGCTCTGAATCTGTAGGAGATCAGGTTTATTATGAAAATTCTGTTCCAGTTTCTAAAAAAAGATATTGCTCTAGTTTCTGAGTGGCCAGAAGCATCAGCATCCACATGGAGCAAATAAAAACAAAGAAATGAAAAAGGGAATGTTTTTCTCACTACAGGGAGAACAGCTAAGATCCTGTCTTATGCTTTTAAAAAGTCATTTCAACACTGATTAAAAAAGATGGAGTTCCCTTCCTCAAGAGGAGGCTTTTTAAACACAGCTCAAAACCAAAACAAACCAAACAACATGCTAAAATGCTATCACAGAAATGGCTTCATACTAGAAATCTTACAAGTTGGAAGAATGTTTAGAAGTAAATTAGACATTATACTTGTAATCTTTTTCTGTGCTGTTCTGACAGCAGGAAGACATTACCCATGAAATAAGTCTCACAGGTCTCTCACCACCTGTCCCTGGTTCACTATTACTTGTTCTGGTAAATAAAAGAATGAATTAACAGATACTGCTAAAAATGAACAGAAATCTAAAATCAGCAGTATGATCTTCATTTCTATCTGAAAGATGTTTTTACATGTATTTATCTCATTAAGCTATTACATGCCTCCATTAAGAGAAAAAAATAAATCCCAACCTTGATGAAAAAAATCCAAAACAACTGAACAAGAGAACAAAAAATGAAAGTGGGCAAAATGCCTAGAGAAACACTGCTTTGATTCCGACACATGGGAATAAGTGGAAAAAATATTCAGCTCTTTTTTAATCAAAACATCTCCTATCTCGTGTGCAAATTTCAACAGCTGAGAAAGCATCCTACTCAGTCTCCCCAAACTGGTGTCAGCATGTTTTATGTAAATACTAGTTAACAAGGGATGTGTGTTTGCAGCAAACATTTTAGGGTTCTACTTTATAGGTTCTGGATTTACCCCCAGTGTTGGAGGGAAGATGGTAACGCTGAAGAACATAAGAGGAGATACACACAGAGGACACATGAGAGTCTCCATTTTTTAAATTGACAAGAAGACACATTTGTCATTGAAGGCATTTAAGTAGTTATTTAACAAATGAACAGGAGGAGGATTTGATGACTAAGCTCTGCATCAACATGCAGCAGTGTATGTCTTGAAAAGAGTTTTATTCTGCAACGTCCAGAAATAAGGCTAGGGTTTGATAACAGACTCTGTCTGAAATGATTACTGAGACCAAGATAATTCCCCCGGGGCAATCAGAGAAGTGTCAAATGAAGTACACATCTGACAAACTAAGCTCTCCAAGAGTACGTTCTCAAACAGGGAAATCAACGGGAAGCAACAAATTGAAGTCATCGCCTGGGGTTATCAGGCAACACCAAACTCCTACTCCAAGGGCAGCATTGGCTATGGCTCCTCGCAGCACTGCCCAAGGAAAGGGCAGCTCCTTCACAGCCATCCATGCTTCTATGGAGACATGGATCTCTGAAGCAAGTTTCATACTGATTCAATAGTAAAAATGCTATTATTCTTAGCATTCAGTTTCTTTTCTTTTGTATTTGTTGGGCATCTTAAATACGACCACCAGCTGTGATGTGGCCACCCTATGGCTTCTTTCCAAAGCTATGCTGAAAGGAAGCACAGCTCACAGCACTGGGAAAACAAGCATGCAGCGAGTGGATGAATGCAAACAGCAATAAAAACAATGTCCAAGATCAAATGTAAAAAAAGGAGGCTTGAAACATACTGGAAAATATGACAGTTCTTTTGAACATCACATTGAGGTTCAGGAGATATGGATTAATTTTCTGGGTTCACCAGCTCATTTTTATGGTCACACTTGAGCTTTAGTTTGGGCAGAAAATCAGCCTGAGAATCACCCCAGCCACTCTGCAACACACCACCACTTGCCTTGGCACAACCATTTGCTATACACCAGCCTAAGAAACTCTTCAGTTTAAAAATAAATAAAATACTAAAGCAAGGTCCTTCCAGAAGGAAACATTTCCCTGATCTGATTTACAGCCACAAATAACATTATACATCATCAGTAAATGGCAGTTCAGAGGCATGAAAGCAACTAAGGAAAGGCAGAAACCTATAACAAACTTCTGCTGGAAGATGATATCCACAGAACCTTACCAGCCTTCATTCACAATGACAAAATGAGAATACCACTAGTTCGTTTATTTCAGCCTTTGTCTGTCTTCTCTATTTAGTTTATAACTTTTCCTGTCCAAAGCCTCCTTCACATAATGGCTTCCTGGAGGCAAAAGCAAAGACAAACAGCCCAGAGAGACCGACCCCTCTGAGTGAAACAAATAGGAGCAAATCTGAGCCATGCTCAGACTCTACTCACAGGTCCCGTAGTCGTCTCCATGTAATGCTTAAGTAAATTGTGAACCACTGGCACAGACGGCAGAAGAGTTATTTCCAGTGGCAGAAACCACCATGCAAGAAGACCTTAGCCCCGTTCCCAACCAGAAGGACGTCACCAGCTCTGCTGCAATGGGTGCTCCTGGAAGCAGAGTCCACGCTGCCAGATCACTGATAAGAGTGAACAAGTTACTTCCTTCCATTCGCTCTTCCACAACCCATTTCATTCAAGTCTACTTCACGTACTTGACAGACTGCATTAATTATTATTTAAAGAATATATTTTTCCATCAACTGGAGTGCCTCAGAAAAACTATTCCAAATACAATGGCGCAAGTCAGTGGATGGTAATTTCTGTTTTTATTCTTCTCTGAATTTTAGCAGCTTGAAAGAAAGGTAACTCCTAGATAAGTACAACAGAAACAGAAACAAGAGCATTGCGTACTGAGGCATGAAGTTTTATCACAACAGGATTCTCATAATCACATACCTCAATAAAAGGGAACATTTAAATATCACCTTAATCTTCATTTCAGAACAGCCTTACATTAGACCTGGCAGTAAGTAAGATTCAAGTAATTATGTGCCAACAGCTACACTGTAATCTAACGCTGCAGTATAGATGTGACTTCCCCCCCTTACAATTGACAATTTTCATTAAAACTGTGCTTTGATAGCAAGTTAACCTATAGCCTTTTTTTTTTTTTTTTTTTTTTGAGTTTAAGAACAAACATGAAAAAACTGTTCTCTACAAAAAAAAAAGTTTCTCTACAGTTTGCAGAGAAGAAACTACAGTTTGGCAGAAGAAACTCCCAGCTTCAAATACGGACCTGCCTGGAGAGGACCCTTCCCTGGAGGCCCTCTGTAGGTGTGCAAAAAGGAGGACAGCACCCACCACAGAGACTTGCAGCAATGCTTTAAGAAGATGGTTCCAGGCTTGTTTTCTGTCACACTGAGGGGCTAAATAAAAGCTATTGCCCTCAGGGAGCATTTCATGTTCGCATTTATACATAGTTCCCTTGATTTAAATACTCTGGATATGTCCTACAGGGACTTGACCTTTCTGCTTGGATGCTGCCATCCTAAGACCATCTTGCAGAAACTCAGAACCACTACTTCCTTAACACAGGAGATGAAAAACAAAAACTGGTGTAAGTTTGAGTTATTTCGGCTATTCTTCCATACAACTATCCAAAACGAAATGGTGAACTTTGTTCCTCCTTAAGTCAGTATTTCTACTGGCTCCAGAAGTACGTCAGATGTTCATGTTTGAGGCTTGGATAAACAATCAGAAATCCAGATGCAAAACAAAATCTACCAGGGGGAGAGTGAAATGAAAATAGATAAACCTCCTTTCAACAATGGGAGATTTCACATGGAGCCTTACTATCTTCTTATACAACGAAGATAGAGTTGTACAACTCCAGGGTGAAACTGATAACAAATACCTAGCTCAAGGCTGAGGACAGGGACAGGTACTGGGACTCCCCTAGAGTCCCATGACTTCCACTGTGTACATTGCACATATTTTTTCAGAGTGAAGTCCACACGTAACAGGTTTGTTTGTTTGTTTGAATGTCAAGAGGTCTCATAATTGCATGAGTCTATAAAGCTTTTGTGAAAGCCTGTGAATACACTAAATGCGTCAGATTTCCACTTTCCTTGTTACAGAGTGTGGGGGTTCAAGGTGAAAGACTAAAACACTCCGCAGAGGCTCTTCTGATCCCCTACTTTCATTTGCTCCTTAAACAGTGGATGGTTATGCCCAATCACTGGCAGATGTCATCTGTTTTTCCATGAATAAAGTGTCTTCTGCAACTTGATTGCCTTCAAAAGACTCAAACAAGAGGGCTTGTCTCCCAGATGAGCCTTTCCCTCTGATACTGGTGGTCATGAAGGCCTGCAAGGACGAATTCAACTCCCAGAAGTACAGAACCAGAAATCAATTATCACATTAGGAAGGCCTTCTCCCCTCATTTGCTCTTCTCTCCACTTGCTCCAAGGTTGAAGTGGAGAAGGAACCAAGATGGTGCTGGGACCTGGCAGGCAGGTCCACAAACCAGCCACAGTGACGGGAATTGCCCCAAAACGGAGAGGTCCCACCGACGCCTGGCCACGGCCTCTATGGGGCTGCGGCACAGCATCACTGTGTGTTCCTCTGCTGCATCTCTCTGGGGAGCACAAAAAATCCCCATAACTGTGATTCCCATGGAGATCCATGGGAGGGGACAGAAATAGACAGGGTCTGGGGTTAACCTCTCACTGCTTTCATCACACGAAAGCAGGACTCTGAAGATGCTGAGATGGGGGCGCGTGAGCTCAGAGCTACGCTCAGTTTGGCAGCTTCTCATCACACTGGCAGAAAAAAGAGAAACACTCAGAACCATGCCCCGGGGACTTCAGAAATGAAATGATGGCACCAACACTGAAAGCTGAGGACAATTACCAAGTCAAAAGCCTCTAATCATTACAATCCTTTTTAAATCTTTTAGAGGCAATATGCAAAATGTCTGAGTCACTTTTACTGAAGGCAGTAAATACATCTGTGCATTTAGTGAAGGCACAGCAGTGGTGAGATTTCTCTCTCTTCATTCCTCCTGCATTTACTGTGAAGGCTAAGACCTCTCTGCAGCTCTTCTTCTGCAAAACCTATGTTTGCCAACAAGATTTATTCAGTTTTGTGGCAAATTATGTACGTGATCACGAGAAAGGATTTTGTCATTTCCTATGTGACAGCTATCCTTGTTCCTCTAACAAACAAGCAATATAGGTATCTCTTTCTTACCACAGATGATCACTTCATGCTTTAGTAAAAACATTTAAGGAAGCTCCTGTGTGACCTGTCTCCACCAGGCTGCCAGCAGAGCCACACTCAGCTCCCCAAATTACCTAGGCATAGACTCAAAAGGGAACAGCCCAATGTACCACAACATTAACGTAGATGCCCCCAGCTCCTGAACACCATACAGATGTACACAATATCACATTATGTCCACATATATCGTATGCTTTGCTCACAATAACAGCAAGTGGTTTGTTTCAGGGATAGCAGAAGTGCTGCTGACTGCACAGCCCATGTTGGTTAGCGGCTTGTCCTTGAGCACAGCCAGCCACTGAAGTTCACTCATCGAGAACACGCAGTAAGTTTGTTCCGTTATGCAGAAACATTGCAAAAGGAGAAAGAAAGTGCAGAAATTTTCTAGAAATGCTGACAGCAAACCCAACAGCTGAGCTGACACAGAGCCTTGCTCAGACACAGCCACGCACAGTAACCGCTGCTCAGTGGTCCCAACAAAAAAGTCATTCCTTCTGTTGTCCAAACAACCCTGGAAATAACCCAGTTCTAACAAATTGGATGCAAACAGCATCAAACTGGATGTCTGCACTGCACTGGGGCCAGGCCTGCAACAGCGAGGGGAGGCCCCTGCTCTGCACCCACCCGCAGCACCCCTTGCATCCCCTCACATTCAACATTTCCAACTACTTCAGTTCCAGCTAGATGAACAACACAGTTTGTCTCAGTAACAAACTCCCTCATTATCAGGGAGTGAAGCGATAAAGCACAGAGTAATCATTTTAAACTAAAAAAAGGGCAGGTTTAGATTAGATATTTGGAAGAAATTCCTCCCTCAGAGGGCAGTGAAAATTTAGGCACAGAGGGACGGGGACTGCCTGGGGAAAAAAAGGTCAGAGAAGGGTGTTAGAAGGTAAGCATGGGCACTGCAGCAAGGTGTTTTTCCCTTGCTTTCACTTTTCCCATTTCCTTTGGCTGTTTCAGAGCCTTTATCCCCATGTGGGGACCTGGAACAGTAATGGCAAGTTATCAGGAAACAATGCTTTAAAATACAGTTTTAAACACATGGAATAATTATTCAAAGGGTGGAAGGAGCAACAGTCTGGATTCAAGCTTCTGGACCACAAGGTGACCACACAGTTTTTGTTCCCTTTACAAACCAAAACTACGAAGGCTCCTGGTTCATTTAGACACAAGTGAAAGATTTGGGAAAAAATTTGAAAGACTTCATATTAGCTGGACTAAACTCAGGGGCTGACACTCAGGACACTCTCACACAAAGTCTATCATCTAATGCCATACTCAGAGGCTCCCTCCTGCAATGCCATTTATTTCAAGAATTTATATCCTTTTTTACTTTCATTTTACCTTCTGGCACGACACTAAATCTATATTAGTTGGTTTGATCTGTGATGAGAATTAATGTTTGCTGAACTTTCCAGATACAATGGTACACCACCAGCAGATTAGCTACTTTGGCATTCAAATAATAACCTGCATATTAAATTAAAAAAAGAGAAAGATGAGGGATAGAGGAATCAGACGCATTTCTAAAATAAGGAAAGTTAGATGTCCGTTTGGAATTTTCCGTGATTGCTCAGGATATCAGGTCAGACTTATTAAAAGCTATTTAAAAAAAAAATATGTCCCAGAGGCCTAATACCAATATCCTTTCTCCATTGTCCTGACTTTGTTTGCTTGGAAACAAAGAACACACATGATTCTGGCATACCAGAAACCTTATAAACAAGATCATGTGCCCATTCCTATTACAGAAAGACATGACAGCGTAAACACAGTCAATACCTGCTTGTGTGACTTGGGGGAAAAAAAAAAAAAGAAACAACAACGGCTGACACATAATTCAGACACAACACGGGCTGTGGGGATTCGGTTCAGAAAAAGCTCTTGTTTTGGGACCCTGAAGCTTTTTGGAATTGCTACCATAAACATCTTCTTTGCTTGATCATTTAATTTGACCATAATTAAATAGACAAAAAAAAAAGTTTAGGTTACTGTCCCAACAAACAGCAACCAATTATCACTGCTTACTATCCTGGCACATTAGCTTGAATCTGACTATGTATTTACCACAAATCAAGTATGAAATGATTTAAATGACACAGTATTTCACAAATTCGTATTACCAAACAGCATGTGTTGCAATTAAAAGAGTTGTAGTATTTAAAAACTGATCAAAAAATAGATATGTGATGCAAGCATTTGTATGTTTCCAGGGAGACCTAAAAAGCTAGGAAACCATAAAGGAAGAAGAACCTGTTGGTCTTTAAAGGTTTCCAGAGGAGTTCTTAAATATCTAGTTAAAGATTTGTTTCCTTTCTGAAAATTTACAAAAATATTTAATAGATTCTGATAATGTATTGGCTGCTGTCCAACTGCTGCAAGTCCCTGAGCAGCAAACCCTAGCATGCCATCAGTTCTCAAAAATTGCAGCATTTCTTGCAATTTGTACATATTGTAATCTAACTATTGATTTTATACACTGAAACTGGCCAAAAAGTTCCCCTTTCCTTCTGTTTTGAATCACAATAATATTTTGAAACTGCATTTCTTAGATACAATACATCAATGCACATATAATCAGTACAGTATTAGGAAAACAGACAAGTGCTAGGAGGGATTTGTATAGAAAGCATTATGTCCAAGACTCCCAATGTAGTGAGTCTTTAAAAAAATACTAGTTCCAAAAAAAAAACCCAACAACATAAAAATAAAAACAATAACAAAAAAACACAACTCACTTGTGAGGAAGGGCAAAACACGGCCATAAAGCCCGGGCAGAGAAGAGCTGCTGTCACCTGCAGGGACTTCCCTACACCCCTGCCTCGCTGTTGGCAGGATGAAACAAATTGTTGCTGAGCGCAGTTATTTTTCTCAAGCTTTGTTCTGTCCCAGAGGAAAATTCGAGTTTCTATGCCCAGATAAAGATTGCTGTCAGCCCCTTGAATCAGCCGGCATGAATAGCTCCAGTGTTAGGCACTGCGTGACGGGGAAGCTCCAGCGCCAGCACAGCGCTCAAAACAACGGGGTTTTGTGGTTCCTCACATTAGGGTTGAGCACCAGCCTACCACACAGCAGCAGATGTGCTTTTATCACCTCTGCTAAAAAAAACAAAAACTCAAATAAATAGAATAGGTTTTGGATTTTTTTTATTTTTTATTTTTTACAGTCAGCTTTTTTTGCTTCGTTCTCGCGTTCACTTGAATCCCTAAGCAACCTGAAATACTGCAACTGCCACAGCCATGGAGCATCCCAAAACGAAATGCAATCAGAAAATGTGCTTACCTATGTGAAAGCTACAACATGCCCAGATTCAACTCATTAAAAAAAATAAATTAAAAATATGATGTTTGATTTTGCCATAAAAATCTTCTTCACATCAAGTCTTTTATGCACATAAGGATACATTTGCAAGGTATTCAGATTTTTCATACTCAATGCTGAAACAGGAAAGTCCATTAGTAATCACTTTTGCTGCAACTTTTTTTTTCCAACTATTTTTTACTGAAACTGTTAGTCTGATACTGGTCTAGCAGTATAGGTCTTTATACAGGTCTTATGAACTATTGGCGAAGGAAGCAGCAATTTCCCAGGGACACTACTTGCTGTCCTATGGCTGGGGAAAAAATAAAAATAATAATAATTAAAAAGAAATCAACACTCCATTTGAATTACTTTTAGCTGTAAGGAAAAGAAAATCATTACAAATGCGCAGACACATATGAAATGGACATTACCCAACATTCAGACTTGAGCAGTTAATCTCCCCAGGCTTCCTCCATCAATCAGGGACTGGGCAGGAGCCCGCTGCAGGTGCCCAAGCTGCCTCACAGAAAAGTCTCTTCAAAGACTGAGGGAGAGTTTAAGGCAGGCAGCTTGCTAGTTTGTGGGTTTAGTGCTGGGTGGTGCACATACCAAAGTTTATAAACTGGAAAATACAAGCTTTTAAAATTCCAGTAATACTAAAATAGCAATATATCTGGCTTCCTGGGGGCTTCAATTATGCAGCATTCGCAAATGGTTTCCATCCTGATCATGGCAAAAGCAGTGCCCTCAGAGCACAGTCAGTGCGAACACACATTTCTTATACATGTAACAGAGAGCAGTGTGTGTACAGACACACCGAGGAACAATATCCTTGCTCCAGCCTGAGCTCCAACTGCATGGGTGTGAAACCTTTTAATTCAGCACTTCTCCACCAAATTTCAATGTGTTCACCATTTAAAAGGATAGCAGATGAACCTAATCATTAAGGCAAGAAGCATCATAAAACAGGCTTGTCATTCTTGGCAGGACAAGCCTTGTAGGCGTTTTTTTTTTTGTTTTGTTTTTAAGAACAAAATATAGTAAAAACAATGTTCCTAAGTTTACTTTTATAAAAGGAATGTTCTCGAAGTGGTCCTACAAGAACATTTCCTAACATAACTATTACCACATGATGCCAGTCTGCCTGCCCACTGTTCTTGAATTACCAGCCCCTTTTTCTTGGCCATATTAATGCACACCTCCAGAGAACAGCAAGCGAGGAGGCTCTGCTGGTTTCTGTAATGTTGCCCAGGTACTTGAAAACCACTTGAGCCATGTCACGCCCTTACCCTGTCTGTGACAGTGACCGCGCTCCCCTTATCAGACACACAATCACAGGGCTGTCTTCTGTGGACAGCTGTTACAGGGTTTATCAACAAATGCACAAGCCCAGGAATGCAGATGAGGTGCAGCTACTCACTTATTCACTTCCAGGCAGGGTGTACACATTTTAGGGGAAATAACCATCATGCGTCTGAGTCACTGACAGCTTCAGAAAAAATATTTTGCAAGCAGCTTAGTTAAAAAAAAAAAAAAAAAAAAAAAAAAAAAGCCAAGCCTAGTGGATCCACTGAGCGATGAGGATGTTAAATACAAGCTGCACAAGCTGAGATGCAGCAGGGTGGAGGGCAGCAGGACGGGGCATGGCACAGCTCCGCAGGAGAGCCCCACCAGCAGCACCACCATTGCTGTGTGCTGAGCTGTAAGAACAAACAAATCCAACCTTCCAGCCGACCTCTGGGCAGGAACATCGCCAGCGAAGAGGTTAAGAGCTGCCCAAAGCATTGCTGGAGAGCTACAGGGATATGCACCAGGACATTACGCAGAGCAGGGGAGTCTGGAGGTGTTGGACAAGGAGACAATGTTCCACAGAAGCCATTAAACTTAGGACTTGGAAACAGATTTAAAAGCAGGTATCAAGGCAAAAAAAGCTTTGCATACACCTCTGAAAACTGGTACACAGCTGTGAGTAGGCTTCTAGCCTAAAACCTAATAAAACACTGCCTTCCCCCCCCCCTCACCAGAGGCATGCTGTGCAGCCCTGCAGGCCAGCCCCTTCCTTTCCCACGCTCCAGCAGCGGTTCTGCCTCCAGCCTCCAGTGACAGCAGTGTCACTGCATGGCACCCAGCCACAGCCCCGCTCCTCGGGACAGATGGGACAAAGCTAGGGATGCTCTGGCCCCTAATGACATTATATTGCTTATAGGGGCAGAGCAGTTGGGCTCAAGAGAGGACAGGGCACAGCAAAGCACAGCCGGACAGGACGGGAGCAGAGGGTTCCTCCTCATCCACCTGCCAAGTACCGCAACACGAGTTTCATCTCCAAAATCACCGAGGCGATTCAGGCTCTTACCTTGCCACAGTGGTTAAGGTAAGTAAATGCACCTCAAAAGCCAGAAGGGTTTCCTTCTTGCTAATCTATTTCTAGATGAGCAAGCACTGCCTGCCCTTGATCTCATTTTGCAAGCAGGATAAATTATCCGATAAAAAAAAAAAAAAAATTACAGCCCTCCCACCAGAGGGAATTTTCTAATATAATCTTCTCTCTCCTTTCAGCATTTCATCACCAGCTACCTTTAAGTCCAATTTGAATACAAGTACAGCAAAAGCATTCTTAAAATCTATCTTGAGCTCCGCCAGCATCCTGAAGTGTCCACCGCGGAAAACATCAGTGCTGTGGTGGTGGCTGAAGACAGCAGCACCTCTCAGCAACCCTGCACTGCTCCCCCTGAGCCCTCCCCACATCTCAGTTCTTTTACACGGTCCCCAAAGAGGAACAGTAGGTACCCCCCCAGTGACCACAAAAGCTATGAAAATAGCAGCAGCTAAATATCATCCAGAAAGTGAAACGGCTCCCAGAGATGCTGGTGGTGCACGCAAGACTCTCCGATTCCTTTAGCAGTGACACAGACACATTGCACAGCAGTGTGACAACAATGTGAGTCGTCTCCTTGCACCTCCCTGCCTGTAGGATCACTAAAAACAAACAAAAACACAGAAGGGTTTAGAGTAATTGGGGAAAAAACCTCTCTCCTGCAGATACTGTGATGTGAAAGAGACTGGTAGATAAAGACGGAATAAAGGAAAGAAACACAAAAACCCACCAAAATCGAAAAGTGCATGATTAACCTGCTAAAATCTCTTCCATTTAAATGTGACATTGCCAGAGGAAAAAGCAGGATGTAGACCCACTGGCAGGGCAAACAGCAGCAGCACGCTATCAGGACTAAGCTTGAAGATTTTATTTGCACACAGAAGTAATTCTAGACAAAATGTGTAATTTCTTCTGGAAGGCATTAAGCTTTCATTTCAAATAAAAAACTGCTAACCAAGGGCCTTTAGAAATGTAAAACAGCATTTACAGATAAAGTGTTGAGGGTTCAGTGATTTTTAAAGGAAATTATGTAAGTTTCTTCCTCTGAAGATCTTGGTAAATGAGGCTCAATTTCAGGGGCAAATAGTTTGATCCAATGCAGCAGTTTTCAACCTTTTTCAAAACAAATTGCAACTTATACTCCCAAGTTACATGCATGCAACTTAAATTACTTTGCCATTTTGTTAGTTAAAAACATTCAGAAAGAAAAAAAAATGAAGGATGTGACTGCTCAGAGCTTTCCTGTGCATCGCTCTGTATTTGCAGCCAGGTGCCTGTGTTAAACAGAGAGGGGCTTGCAGCAGACTAGGAGTGTCTCTCCTTGGAAATCATCACCTGATATGACAGCCCCAATTATCTCAACACCACATCGTCGTACATTTGTTTTTAACAGTTTAAACTAACTAATGCAAATAGGTCACTATTTGAATACAGGTCCCCGTTTCCACCTTTTCCTCCTCTTCCTGCCTTCCCAGAAATACTGAAGTCACCACAAGTCCCTCTCCCAAAGGTTCTGCTGGGAACCAGGGAGGTGCCACAGGGGACAGCTTAGCCTGTGAAAACCAGACTGGAACAAAGTGTTGTACCCGTGGCCTTGAAATGTGCCCACAGCTGGGGTTTTAAATTAGCTTTTCAAGACCAATCAGCACACATGTAATTTAAAAGCAATTTGAAGCAGCAAGCTAGGTAGTTTAACTTCAAATTAATGAGCTTTTGACAACTGCAAACAAAATGATAATGTGGATCCATTTAAACTGATCCCTATATTTAACAGGAAAAGTGTATATCATTTTCACTTGGTTATACAAAGGCTTTTCTTCTGCATTCTGAAAGCTGTTTAACCATCATCTAGCTCTCGGTAGCAATTTGCAAACTTTGCCCAGCTGTACAAGATCAGCAGGATGGAACACGGCAGATATTCAGTTTTTCAACATTTTTTTTTTCCAATTTTTAAGAGACATTGTGCAATGTAATTAAATACGCCCATGAAATACAGATCTAAATTAAATAACTCAGAAAGCGTCTGAGACATCCAATCCCTCAGAACACAGGATACAAGCAGTGGTCATTGCTTGTTTGAATCAATACTCCAGTACTCGGGAAAAGCACCGTGCTGTAGCTCAAGCAATAGACAACAGACAACAGCAGAAACTAAGGCAAAGACAAATAATGATCAAAGGACAAGCAGCAAAGAGGATAAGATTAAAGGAGAAATGACACGATGAAAATGTAATTTACTAAGAGAAACAGTACATGAGGTGAAGGAAGGGTTAATGCATTGATTTGTTTTGGATAAAGACAGGTTTTGTTACTTTGCTTGTTTGTTTATTAAATTCTGCTATTAGTTTGGAACTCTGTTATGAAAACAGCTACAAGGGAAGAAACAAGCATGTGGAGCACTAAGATCTTTTAAGAAAAACAGTAATTTGGGTACAACTTGGCAGATTCAAACTCCTAACAAAGCTTTACAGCACTGTAAGCTTAAAAAGTTAAAAAATTAAAAAGGCTTAAAAAGTGCAGCTGAAGCATACTAGGAAGTGGCAGCAGACCCAGTACTAGAGTTAGGCAGGTTACAAAATAAGTCATGTTACAAAAATAATGTCCTCATAAGTTACAGTAAATTCTTGGTGGAGTTCACACGCAGACATGCTTCTGAACTGCCACACTGTACCAAAAATAAGTTAAAAGCCAGAAAAGTTGGTTGAAAAGAGAATTGGCCTTCTAAGAAAATGAGGACTGCGCTGGAGGCAAATAATGACAGCTCTTAGTAAGGAAATATTTGCAAGTAGTTGACGGTCTTCAACCACAAGTTCTCACAGTTGGCTTCCAGTGTTGATCACAAGGTCTTTCTGTCACTGGTCAAACCCTCATCCTTGATTTCTGATCAACATTTTCGTTAAAAGCAGCAAGGGAGGTGGCAAATTCTGCGAGCAAGTGACAAGATAAGTGGCATGGTTTAATGGTGAACCTGGCAGGGCTAGGTTAAAGGTTGGACTGGATGATCTTGGAGGTCTTGTCTAACCTGAATGATTCTATGATTCAAAAATGGATTATAAAACCTAAGATCTGGATTCTACAACAGATCCTGCAGATACAGCAGGAAGGTCACGGAGCGCAGCCCCATGCCAGGACCACCTAAACAAGGCAGCAGCAGACCACAGGGTGCCGTGACCTTCAGGTTGCAGGACCTCAGGCCCTGAAAGTAGAAGCCCTGTACAACCCGACCAAACTTCTGTCCTTGGTGCAATGCACATTACAGCACATCCACGGGAGAGTGAGTGACACTTAGGAGCCTCATGCTCCCACAACTCATCTCAGTCTGATTATTCTGGCAGATAACACTGGGCTGGTCTTGGGTTAGTGCATTGCAAGGGGCACTGCCATGAACTGCAGCAGCTTTCCGTTTTACTCAAGCTTTCTTTAATCGCTACATCAGATGAAAGAGATGGCAATTTTACTGAAAAGGAAGAAAACTCAAGAGCTACAACTAAATTAAAACCCAACCATCAGAAAACAGGAAACTCGCTTGTATCAGAGCACTGAGATTATCATGAATAGATAGTTGCATATTTCTTTCTAAATTATCTTCTAATCCTTCCTAGAGCAACCAAACCTAGAGGTTGGGAGGAAACCTCTTCAGTCATCTAACTGTGGTTTAGGCAGAGAAGTTTGTCCTCCAATTTACCTAAGTGTTCTGCTTATCTTAACCAACACGGGTATCACAAGTTTTACCAACTTCCATTGTGAACCTTCTGCAATTTCTCTTATTTGCTTTTACCTAAAAATTCATACTGCTGTTTATCCAAAGCTTTGCCCAGACTGCATCCTTCCCGGTGATTCCTGACGTAGCTGTACCCGTGTAGGTGTGCGGTGCTCAGCGGTGCAGTGGGTGCAGGTTCCCCTAGGCATTTGTTCACGAGGCACCCATCTCCTGCACAGCCACACATCACTCATTTTATAGTTTGCATCTCACCTCACCTCCACCTAATTTACACTTTTGTTTCTACCTGTTCAGATCCCTTATTCTTACTGACGATTATCACTTTACAGTCGAAAAAATGGAGATCTATGATAATCAAAGTTTTAAGGCCTGAACTCTCTTTACAGCTGAGATTAAAAGGGACAGAGAAATCCACAGCTGAGTCATGCCATGAGTTCCTGTAACAATAAAATGCCACTGCAAGCAATAACCAACCCCAATAAATTTATTTCCACTTTTGTTTCTTCTCTTGGCCAGATTACACCCTTGATAACAGACAGGACTGTTGCCCTAGATCTCTGTGCCCAGATCCTTTTACTTTGCCGTTTCAGCAGTGAGGCAATAGGAGTCAAAGGCAGAAGGGCATTTTTAGGGCATTAATGTATCCCTCAGACTGTCAGCAGATGTACTCAGCGGGCTGAGAAGCAAAAAGACTGGTTTTCAGCTCACTCCCCACAATCTGGAAAAAGCGCAGCACCCAGGGACACGCAGCAGGCAACCAGGCTCTCCTGCAGCACCTCACCTGGCGAGGCCACCTGGCTGGCTGTGCTGTGGAAGAGCATAAAAGTAGAAAAAGCAGCCTTTAACTGCACTCCTGTTCAGGGAGCTGTCCCACTGCAGGTAATCCGCTGGCTGGCTTGCTGTGAAAGAGAAATCTGAGCATGCTGCAATTCAAAATCCAGTGCGAGGTATCAGCCTTGCTTATCAGCAAGGAAATCTCCCGTCCATTCTGCCCTCTCCCACAGGCACCCTCTGCAGACAACCCGGTACGTTTTGGCAGGTGAGAGGATTAACTGATGGAATCATTACACCTGCCGAAAGCCGACTGAATTAAAAACACAACACTATAAGACATACCTTAAAAATAGGTTCCATACTGTGAGTTACTCAGAAAAAAATAAATCCTGTACAAATACTTCAATAAATTGCTGGTGCAGGGTTTCTCCTAATCTCTGCCTTACCAGCATCTCACTGCAGCTCTGAATCACACAATTCTCCCAGACTGTCTTGTTTAAGACATCTACATGTCAGCAAAAAGTTTGGAATAAATAGGAACATTATTTTTTTTTTAATACAACCCTTATACTTATAGAATTTGGGACTATAGAATACTTATTATTAGCCAGGACAGACTACACCTGGATAAAACGTTGCGCAGAAGGGCACAGGCAATGAGGAAAAATAGAAGATTTCCACAAGGAGAGCTGCAGAAAGCCTGCGTGTAGCAGCCCGGTGGCTCCAGCCACTTTTCATTCAGCCTGAATTCTGCTGCATCACATCAGCTCCGGCAGTGTCTGAATCCCTCTCCCAGACTGCTCGCACCCCACAAGACGAGCAGTGCACGCAGGCGACCATGCACTCAGCTCCGCAGCGAAGGCGCGATTCACAACTCCTCAATAACGCATCCGTTCAATGTACGGCGCTCTTGATTGAGGGAAACCACAGTGTATTTTAGGTTATGGGAGCCTCTGTTTTCCTTATATGATATCAAAACCAGCACCGAAAAGCCCCACGGCCTGGGAGCCGCCTCCGAGCTGTGTGTGTGGGGCGTGAACAGGGGGCGAGCCCCCAGCCCGCGCCCCCTGCTCTTGGGGCTGTTCTCGCTGCACTGTTCATGCAGCTGTTTGCAAACGAGTATTTCCCTAAAAGGCAGCCTGACAGCCCAGGATCTGGCTAAACCACATGTTTACCTCAGAAATCAGACACACCGCTGGACAGCCGGCCTTCCATTTTAAGCAGGCAGCAGTTCCTCACGCATCTCCCCGTCTGCCTCAAACACGTTGCTCTTGATAACCCTGACGGAGCTCCCAAGAGTCCTTTCTAGGAGCTGCTTTTCAACAAACTCACAGATGTACCAGCACGATGAGCAGTCTCCCCTCCTTGCTCATCAGCATCACCCTCTGAGGGCTTGGTGCGGGTGCCCTGTGCCCTGCTGGGGCTGCCGGGTTCCCCCGCTCCCCAGGCAGCAACACAGCCCGATCTGTCCCCTCCCTGATGACCTCCTGATGTGGGTGGATCAGCACCTTCTGGCAAAACGTGGCTTTTTGGAAACTGCTTGCACTGAGAAGTTTTCGTGGTACTTCAGACAGAGCCATCCAGCTTGGTGCTGCTACATAACGACACGGCTTTTCCACCGAGCCACAAATGAAGATAAGTGAGCTGCTACAACTTCCAGACACGGGCTCTCGCTGGTGTTAAGCCCTACCACAAATCCATGCTGAAGATTATTTTGGAAACAGCTTGAAATACAGCATTGTATTTACAAAATGACACACTCAGAGGAGATACAAACGTAATCCTCAGACTCTGCGCAGCTGAACAGCTCCTGCAGAACCGCAGCCCCGTATGGCAAACACTGAAGGTTGCTTTTCATTTATACACAACATTTGGCATCGTGCACACCTTACAGCACTTGCCTCGGCTTGTTTTTATTCCTTGCTGTAGTACAAGTGATCTGCTCAGGGATCCTGCTGGACACCCGCACGTGACAGCACAGGAGGAAGGTGTTATGCCAAGTGCCCAGACCAGGGCCGCCCAGCTCATGGCCATATCAGGCCATTTCGGGCCACCCGGTGCATTTCTGACACCATCAGTGGACTGCCTAAAACAAGACCCAGGAAGGCAACAGGGGGCAGGGGCAGAAAAAGAGAGCCAAGGAAAGCTGGGGTTCAAGATGGGAACTCTAGACAGACAGAAAGCACACAGATAAGCATAAATGTATGAAGTGAAAAGGAGGAAAAGAAACAAGATACAAAAGCAAACAAGGACCCAAATGTGCTAAAATTGTCAGCATCACACCTGCACTTCACAGGCTCGGGATAAATTACTGCAGTCCACACATCACAGTCACACTGACTGAGGTATATGGTTTTATTAAAGGTGTCTGGGGCATAGGAAGCTTTCAGTGTTTGTTTTTTACCTGGAAAAATACATTAAATACGTTTAGGAACACAGCATATGTTACTTAAACACAGCCAACGAGGACGGCTGGTGCGACAGAGCACAGCGCCTGCACAACTCTTTAATTTGTAAGCAAAGACAAAGCAAATTAAAGGAATCGCAGACTACGCCCATGTCCTTTTGTTTCTCCCATCATTTTCTCTGCCTTCTCCCACATTTCTACAATAATTGATTTGGTCACTTGAGCAATCAAGTGCCTTGAGCTCAGCTCCCCTCTGCTCACCCACGCACAGAGCTACCTGTGCTCGCCCACTCCCCGCCTGCCCAGTAGGGCACAGGAGCCAGCCCTGGCTCCAAATCATCACCCTGGCAGCATCAGGGCCAGGACCAGGAACAAACTGGGAAACTAACACGCCCCCGGGCCAGGAGAGCTCCCATGTACCCACAGAAAGGTCCCTGCAAAATGACATCGCCAGTTTCCAGCTGAATGCCATGAATTGCCACCAAAAGTTAATCCCTGTGTTCATTTGTACAGTCCCCTAACGCACAGAATATCGCCGTGCAAACAGCAGGATTTCCCAAGGTACGGTATTTCCCAATTTGTAACATTCCTCATTTCTCAGTCCCTCTCTGTCTCCTTCCCAAGTTTTCTCACGGAGCTTGTAACACCTCGGGGAAGGAAGCGGGGTGAGCAATGTCATTCCTCCCAAGCTGCCAGCCCCGACACCGCGCAGATCAGAGGCAGGCAGCGGTTCAGCAGCCCCGCAGCATCACGCACAGCACCCAACTCCTCTGAAATAGGCAAAAGGAGAGGGACCTCAGGAAAATGGCACTCAGGGCTCCCCTCTTCTCATTACACACCGCCGGTCGGGTTCACAGCAGGCACCCACCGACCCTTTCCACCACCCGCAGGGCACAAGCTCGACACCGGCTCCTTAGGGGAGCCAGCTGAGAGTTGCCCTTGCCTTGCTCCCTTGGAGGCTCAGCTGCGTTTTCCGAGCGTGTGAAGCAAAACCACGAGCAGGAGAAAAACCACGAGCAGGGGAGGAGAAGCCGCAAACCCCCCCCGCTTTGGGCAGCGCTCCAGGATCATTGCCATCCCAGCCCCGTGCGAGCCTTCCCCGCGGGCTGCACCCACAAACTTCTCGGGCGGAGAGCACGGACCCCGTGCAGGGGGGGGGCCCCGCACATCCCCAGCACCCAGCCCCGACCCCCCCGGCCCGGCCCCGAGCCCCCCGCGGTCACGCGTGGGGAGGGCGCAACGGGGATGGGGACCCCCAGCGCGCTGCCCCACAGCCGGGGGAGGCTCCGGGCTCCATCCTCCCGGCTCCCCGGTCCCTGCTCCTTGCTCCCCGGTCCCTGGTTTCCCCCCCCCAGCCCCTCGCCCCCCCGGCCCCGCTCACCCTCGGGCTCTCTCTCGCCCCCCGCCGCCGCGGCGGCGGCTCGGTTGGGCCGCCCTGGCGCTCTCCGGCCCGAGGCGGCGGCAGCCAGGCAGGAAATTTTTTTCCTCCTCCTCCTCCTCCTCCTCCGCCACCTCCTCCTCCTCCTCCTCCCCTCGGCACCGAGCGGCCGCGGAGCCGCCTGGCGGCCACGGCCCGCATCGGCCGCCCGGGGGGGCTCCGAGCCTCGCCCCAGCCCCGGCTGGTTCCTGGGGGACCGGGGGAGCCCTCATCCAGCCCCCATCCCGCAACCCCCAAAGGGGGCTTCGTGGGGTCACCCCCCTGCCTGCCGAGGGATGCCGGCGCCCAGCGGGTCGGCCCGGCTGCCCGAGCATCTCTGAGCATCTCCCTCCTCCCTGCAGGGGCTGCGGGCACGGCTGGGTGCTCGCTTCCAGCCGGGGTTTGGCCCCAGACCTCCTTTCCCCAGGGCTCTGCTGGGTTATGGCTCAAGGGGACCTGAGCATCCTCCGGGCTGCAGACGCAGGTCCACACCGCCAGCCTCTCCCTATCACTAACAGGGCATGGGGTGGCCACCAGTGGGGTGGGAGCACCTTTTTGGGGCCCTTCGTACCCATTTGCCCCTCCAGAAAACCCCTGCAGCAGCCTGGGCTGCAGGAGTCAAGGCGGTGAAACCCGGAATAGAAACATCAGGCTGAAAAGTAGGGCAGGGAGGAGGGGATTGATGAAAGAAAGGAGAGAATCAAGGAGCCTAAATTCACGTCTTGCCTTCTTTTGTCTCCAGTCCCTAGGATACCTCATCCCGAAACTGAGGAAATCTTCCTGTGGAAGAAACCTCTCCTCCAGGAGGTCTCTTCCAGCCTTTATGATTCTGTGACTTGCCCACATGTGACTCTCAAAAACCCATGTCCGTGTGCACCGTGTTGACTTGAAGAGCACCAAAGGATGGCAGACAACCAGGGACTGTGGCAAAAGGCCGTCAGACCAAAATATTGTGGCACCTGTGAATATTTCTGTCTTCTGCAGAAAACTTAATTGTATCATAACAACATCCCTGTGGCATCACGTTGACTGGGAGGCAGTAATTTACTACAATACTAAATTTTTTTAACAGAAATGGAGGCACAAGTGGGCACAATACCAGGAAGGTGTTTGATTTCAATGAACACGTTTGTAGATCGAGTGACTTCAAGTCAGCAATTTTCTTGTGAGTAACTATTTACAAGAAATTGTATACGAATTTGAATGGCTGCTTACATCCAAGCAATAAAATAAATGGGATTACTATGAATATTGGATAAAATTACCACTCTGTATTAGTGCAGAGATTAAAAGTCCTATTTTATTGTGGCTCAAAAATTAATATGAAGCCAAAGTTGTACAAAAAAGAAACAAAGACAATGCACATGATAGTTATTAATACATTACTTGGGGAAAAGAGATTTCCTTTAGGCGATGGGAATATCTAAAGAAATAGTACAAAGATGAAAAAAAGCTGTGAAAGAAGCTTGGGTGGCCTGTACATTGCCTACAAGCCCCGTGTCATTGCAGCACAGGGCACAGCTCGCACACGATGTCCCCGAGGGCTGAGGGAGCAGGAGGCCACAGGCACAGCCCTCAGGGGCTCACACAGTCACTCTTGCTCTAGCACCGCCTGTACCCAGGACACTTCCAACCCCTTTTTAAGGGGCTGATGTCTTCAGGGTACACTAACAAGCTGCAGGCAGATAGCAGCCAGTAAGCCTCAGGCTTCAGTTGCTGGCTAGTGTGAAAAAAGCAAAAAAAACATATGTTCTCTGATGCAGTGCTTTATCCAAAAAACTAGGATGAGACTGCAAAAAGTCCAGGATCTGGCAATCTGAAGAAAGAAGGGCCTTTAAACCTGTTGTCAGTGCTCTCCAGACAGGGTCAGAAGAGAGTTTATGCTGTTGTAAAAAGGGCAGAGCATGAAAAGCGAGGCTGTTACGGCAGAATTTAGCTATGTTGACAGAGCATGCTTGCTTTATCATAAAAAAGGAAAGTAAAAAATCAAGAAATTAGAAAACTGAAAAGCTGAAGCAAAAATAAGGTAACAACCCATAGCTGTTTGCATGTGTATCCTGACAGAGCTCCAGCAGCGGCCTTTCTTTGTCCAGCTCACGGCCCACTGGTCATCTGTCTTGTCCTCTCTTTCCATCACAGATCAGACACGCTCCCAGCAATGTCATCTCTTTGGCAACCATCCTGTCCTCCCTCCCAGCCTGCCCGAGGAGCCGCCAGACCTCCTGCAGGACCCGACACCCGCACCTCTCCTTCCCCTGTGCCAACCCTGTCCTTGTGGCAGGGCTGAAAACGTCCCCGTGAGCACTCACAGGCCCTTTGCTGCTCTCCGGTGTCCTCTTGGCTTCGAGCTAAAGAAACGCAGGATAAGAAATACACAACAACATTTTAATGCCAACAATTTATTTCAAGTATTCCAGCATGGTACTGAGCCTCATAGCAGGAAGAAAGGCAAAATTGTTTCCTGCTGTCTGGACAATGCCTGTAAAAACAAAAGACTGTAATGAATGATCACAGCATCAGAGAAAGGATTTCAAGGAGGAGCATCTATACTCTTATTAAAGTATGTGACAGAGAATCTAATCCTTCCCTTTCCTTCACTTAGAGAAAAGCTCTCAAGATATTTGCAAGGCTTTCACATTTACTGGTAAGTGCCCGTTACATGCTGGGTAGCAGCACAGTACATCAGTCTCCTTCCCAACATGCTGGAACACAAATTGTGAACGTGCTGAAGAAATTATAAAATCAGGGAGCACAGCAAATAACAGATACAGGCATCAGTTTTGTAACTGCAAATATATCTCAGATGAAAAATACAGGATAAATTCTCTAAAGCACATATAATTGAGAAAAAGCGCATGAATACATAACATCGCAGCAGTAGCTAATTTAATGACTTCAAAGATGTATTTGGCTAAGATTTTTACATTTGGAGTCTGAAAGTATAAGTATCTGGGAATATATTTAAGTATTCAGGGCTACATATCTTTATAATTGTTACAGAATTTGCAATAAATTAAAGCCTGCTCTGCCAGCTCTTCTCTCTGTTTCCACCTCCAGGATTTGTTCTAAACGTTACAAACCTTGAAGCAGATCAAAGCCACGTTTTATTAAATTGAAAAAAAGAAAAAATTGCAACAGTGGTATTTTCTGTTTCATGCAAGACCAGAAGGTGTTTTCTCCACCTTCAATAAACTATACTGGGCCACTCAACTTGCAGCATTCAGTCATGAATAACAGCAGCTTTTTGATGCCTAAGACTTTTATGTTTTATTTCTTTATTTATTTTAAAGTCCAGTCATCTTTGGGCCATGGAAACGATACCCTCAGATGTCTTCAATGCTTTAATGGCACTCAGCTGTTTTGGTAGCTGAAGTCACTGACATTTGGGTATAAAGAAAAATAAATGGGAAACACCTCTGTTTTCAAAGGTTGATTTTTATTATTATTATTTTTAACTTCTTGCTTTACCAGAGTAGACTGCACTATCCTTTCCAAACAGCTAAGAACTTTAAGAAGCTGGTACAGCCACACGCCCAAGCAACCACACACACAAGTCCCAGTTGGGCAAGGAGCTCAAAAGACAAAGCTGAACATGACTTCTTCTCTCCCAGGATGAAGCACATTCAGCCACGAGCTTCTCGGATGCCTGAGCACAAAACACAGTTGCATTATAATGCTGTTTGGGAGTAGCACAGATTGTGCCTGAGGATACCAGAACAAACACCAGCCAGCTCGCTCAGATGGTGAAACTGAAGGATGCTCGTACAGGAGGCGATCATTTTAAAAATGGATTTTGCTCATCGCATTTCCACTGATACCAATGTGGTGGCTGTGGGATCTTCTGCCTTTTTTTTTCTTTCTATCAACACAGAAACCAAGAGTCGCTGCTTCCGATAGCTGCTCACATGAAAGGATGCGGCTCTGGAGGGGCCGGAGGCAGCGTAATATTCCAGCTGGCACTCCAGGGCTTACCAATACCCTTCAACGTCAGAGCTCAGGAATCAATAACTATCTAGTGATGGAGTTCTCAGTTGAGAAGATTTAGTCATTTTCTGGGAAGAATTCCAAGCGGCATTTGAAACGTGTTTGTTTTTCTTTCAACAGTGCTGTAAAAAAGATCAGAGCAATAGAAGAAAGAAGTCGGAGGATGTAACAGTACAAATCCACTGCACAGCGGCACTGGGAACAGACACACAGAAAAAGTATCACATCCAAGTTTCCCAAACAGTTGTTGCTATAATTTTGCAGTTCAGTTGAGCTTCAAATTTTCATCTCCAGCTACAATAAAGTTCACGAAGCCTTATCCAATTTCCCTCACCCAGTCCAAGAGGCATAAGCAGATTCCTATTTCCACCACCTCTCAGAAAGCTGGCTGCAAAGCTACCAGGAAAAAAAAAAAAAAAAAAAAAAAAAAAAAAAAAAAAAAAAAAAAATCAATCTCTTTCTTAGTATTCTCTATTACATTTATAGCAAGTTGTTTCAATTACCTTTTATCCAGCTTAGAAGAGGCAGAGACAATTAATAATGCCTGGCCTGATCCTGCAATGCTGTGCACACGTGGAGCATTATCGACCCCCTTTTGGAGCCAAGAGCAGCCCAAGGACTTGCCATCTTAGCTGCTGTGCTCCTCTGCAATTAGATGTGGAAAAAAGGAAACTAAAAAGAACATAAAAGCTTTGTGTGATCTGCCAGAGGGCACCTCAAAGGTGGAGTCTGGGGAAAACCGCAAATACCAGTGCACCTGCCAGCCAGCCACAACGCTAGATTGACTTGCCTTATAACATTTTTCTAAACAAAAGGTTTTAACTAAATATGAAATTTTATAAACTGCCAGCAACAGTCACTAAATGCTGAGGTTGCAATAGAACAGAAACTGACCTGCAATGGCTTCTCTGTGACTTTTCCCCAGCTGTGCTGGGCACGGATGAGCGCACTGACCTGCGAGCAGCTCTGCTGGGGCTGCTGCAGCCGGGGGGTCCTCCGCCCAGAGAAAGCATTTGCAACATAGGAAACGAAATAACCTATGAAATGTCATAAGCCACCGCAGGAAAATGTCTTTGGGTTAGCTAAAGGAGGCTGTGTAGCCTGGCCAGAGGCCATTCACGTAGCCTTGGTTAGCAGGGGCACAGGGTATTCCCTGCCTGGATCAGCACCAGGCTTGAACACTCAGTTTGCAAGTAAAAGCTTTCATTTTATATTTTTTATAGCAGATCTGGATGCCTGGAGCAAGCTAACTTGTACATAATTGTAAGATAAATATATATTCCACCTTTAAAGATGCAGGGCTCTGTGCAATTTTATCCCAAATCTCTCTGCTGCCTGTGACAGTGAATTGCCCTGACTTCTCTGTTCAACTGCTGTGCAGGACGGCGTCCTCACTGGCTGCAGCAGAGCTGGTAAGCTGCTAGTGGGGAAACATTTTATCCCAGCTGGAGGAAACCAATCTCTTTTCTCTGAAGTGATGAGGCGTGTCATGTCAAACTACAATTTCCATGTGAGTGCCTGATCTGGAGTAAGGCACAAAAATGCTGCCACTGGAGGAGAAAGCTCCTTGCACGGAGCTAGCCTGCTGCGAGGACTCGGCCACTGCTCTGGCGAGCCCCTGGACCCATTAATGTAATCCTTCAGATTTAACAGGAGCAGGCAGCACCACGTTGGCTAGTGATGGTTTCACTCTGGACGGGTTGTGAAATGCATAAGCAATGTGCAGAATATATGTTATACACTGTTTTTTAGGTAGCTGTGAGGAGAAAAGATACAAGCAATTGTACCATCATAAAAGGATAGATTAACTACAAGGTAACAAGAAAGGAAAAGGAAAATTATGGGCTTATTTGCAGGGCCAATTCCCCTGGCCTCAGGAGATTTTCAACGATTTGAGCCACAAAAATTTGAGCATAGCCACTGAAAAGTAAAGATCATTAACATTACGTGGAGAGAAAGTACAGATCATCTCCTGCAGCTCTTAGTCTCTGTTATTTAGCATTTTTAAAGGCACAAATACTCAGCTCACTTGCATTTGGTTGAGTCTGCCAAAGGAAGACCACTGAGCAGCAGCTTCAAGTGTCTTCCCTCAAATTTAGTACCATGACAAAGATTTCTAGTTAAATGTGTATCTTTTAAATGTATTTCATAGAGGGGCAAGTGGCACAGATGAATCAGCACAGGAACTTCTCCTTTTTAACAGAAGTTTCCTGGGAGAGGACCAGCAGCACCTCCCTGTGCACGGAACCACATGGCAAGGAGAATGGCCGGGATAACAAACCCATAGCAGTGACCAGTCTGGTGAAGTTTACCCATTTTTCTGAGGTTAAAATTTAACCGGAGGTCTGGAAGGAAAATGGAGATGGGTCTTTTGTTTCTTATTTGCTTAGGAGGGCTGAAATGCTTCCCTTTAGTCTTCAGTGTGTAAATCATATACTGAGTGACGTCGTCTATGTACATATGCTAAATTTGACTATATATGAGGTATATACATGATTTATAAACAAAATAAAAATAAATTCAGAAAAATGATGACATCAGAAGTATGATTTAAGTCCCATATAGTGAGGTATATACACACTAGGCCATATCATATGAAAGCCCAGTTATACATCTCAGAAATAAAATGCACTGATTTCAAATCTGATTACTGCTTTAAAGCTTTGAAACAAAAAATCCTAACACTAAAACAATTACAGCATTACTGGATTCCCAAACAGCCATTTTCTCCTCCCGAGAAGTTCTTTGCCTTTTCAAATTCATGAAACTTTAATCTCTCCTAATCTTTACCATACAAAACAGGCGAGCTTCAGGAATACATCTCAAGAGGCTTGTTTAGCAGCACTGTTGAAAGAGACTGCTTTCCAAAGGTTAGATTCTATGATTCTATGAAAATCAAGGTGATTCAGAAGCACGGCTTCAAGACAGCAAGTAATAATGATGTTATAATTAAAAGAAATAAGAGCTAATAGAATATTTTTACTTTATCCTGACAAGAGATACTAAATCAGGTTTCACAATTCAAACAAACAAAACAGGAAACTGAATAGCCAGCTTACTTAAAATTCTAGAAATTCAGCTTCGATCTTATTAATAAGCAAAGTATTTTCTGGTTGAAATCGTGATATTGGTGTCTTATCTTTTTTTTTTTTTTTTTTTTTTCTTTTTCTCTCTTTTAAGTCAATTTGGGCAGAAATACCCTCCTTGCTCTGTAGCCCAGGGCAGATTTCCCTCAGTATTTCTTCCTTTACCTACCCACTACCACACTGAAATGAATCCCTATTTAAGGTATTTGTTTCCTCCCTGTAGAGCACTTAGGCTCACTAGCAAATAATGCATATTTCATGTCTGAGCTGAACAAGAGCTGAAGGCTGAAAGCCCCATTGGTAGAGTGCAATCAAAGATCATTACACATTTAAAGCAACTGATGCTTAGAGAAATTAACTGGAACTTAGCAGAGTCCAAACAAACAAAAACAAAACAAAGCCAAAGCAAGGAAAAGGGAATAGTTATTGTGGGAAAACACATGGAATTTAATTAGGAATTAAAGCTTTTCCTTCGAAAATAACTTGTTGATGCTACAGAGAAACTCCTTACCCCCAAGGAGCCTGGAGCAACCCAGACTTTTTGCAAAGAGCATCAAGTATTTAAGAGGCCTCAGAAGAGAGCTGTTAAGCAAGCAGGGGATATGGACAGATGCGGAACATTTATCAGTCCTCACCATAACAAATCAGAATCTATCCCTCGCTTTCAAAGTGGTCTAGATATAGAGCTAGCAAAAATTGCTTCTCAACTAGGTATGAGCCTTTCATGAGAAAAGGCAAGAACAATAGGGAAATATTGTTGGGGAATGAAAATCTTCTAGAAAACAGCAGGTGAGCTGGGAGACGTGGACCTGCTCTCTCTGGGCTCCAGCAGAGCTCTGGAGATCGGGGATTTGAGCAGCTTGACTGCCCTCAGTGCCTTTCATGGGGCAAAGCCGCACCAGTAAACCCAGTACGTCACCTGCTGATGGTAGCCCTGGTGGCAGATCCCTCCCGGCCTTTGTCAGGGGAGTTTGATTGCAGCCATGGCAACGCCTTTCCTCCAGACCAAAGTTCAATTATTTTACATTTTTATTACTGCTGCCGTTTGCTTAAAGTTTACCAGGATAGCGTTCAGCTAGCACGCAGAGCAGATTCCAGAGAGTGAAAGGAGAAAACCACCTCACGCCAAGCAGGGCTGAAAGGAAGAAAATCCCTTGAACCCGTGGAAAATTTCTGTCTGCCAAAATGCCGACCAGAGAAAAGAAACTCATGTTTGGAGCTGCTTTTTTAACCAGCGTTTTATCTTTTGTGATCATTTGTGTCGTTCTCGGAACCCAGAGATGGATCAGCAGCACAGTCTACTTTTCCCAATCAAACAGCAGCACTTCGGTAACCGTCACCTACGGACTTTTCAGTGGCACCTGTGCCTCGACCATCCATGGTGGAGTTCAGGTTTCAGACACTAATTTCCAAGGTAAGTGGTGCAATGCCTGGCAATGGAGGGCAATGGGCAGGCTGCACGGGGGCACCCATAGGAGCAGCCCGACCTTCTTGCACCCGTTTGGGGTTGTAAGACACTGAGGGAACGCAGGAATATCTACAGACCAGCTCAGGGATTTAAGTGGTGTAAAATCAGACCCCAAAATAGTAGATAAATGCTGAAACACTCTTGCCGATAGCACCTTCTGATTATCTGTGACCTTAACCTACGCCTCTGAAGTTAAAAATACAGGGTAGGAACTCTGTGTGAAATAGATTTTAATTTTCAGAAGCTCTAAGTGAAAAATAGGAAAGCAACACTCTATTAGCATTTCATTAAAGGATTACAAACCTCATTTGGTTGCCTTTAAATTTCATTATGTTAAATTAATTGTTTGATTTAAAACATTTTGCCACCTACGATCAAATTAGCATCATTTTAATAGAAGGTTCTGAGAGGAACTGCTTAAGGGAGAAGAACCAAAAGTGTAAAGCTAATTTAGACAGATATGGTGTTTATACTTGTGTTTGACCTAAACTTAAGGAAAGTATTCCTTTTATTTCTTCTTTCAAGACCATCCCATTCCAGTTTTAAGTGATATTATTAAACTGAAGCATTTAATATTTTCAAAATTTTTGCTTGCTCTTTTTTTTTTTTTTTTAATAATAGTCTATGAAGCATGTAATACAACATAGCTCATCTTTTATAAGGCCTTTCTTCCCCCACCCAAGGCATAGTTTTCAGGTGACGCCTCCTCATCACGACTTTCCAAAAATATCCAGGATAAGATTTTGAATCCAGGCTATTAGAATAGCACTTCAGCAAAACAAGACAAAAACAATAAACAAACAAAAAACAACCACAGATTCAAATTAAATGTTATCTTTTGTTGATATGTAACACGGGTTTTTTGTGCATCTACGGTTCTTAGTATTTATCCCCAGTGGTAAAATTCATACCAGAAGGAGAAAAATTAAAATGGTTAAATGATTAAATAGATACAAAGAGAACAGAACAACTGAGGGACTAGGGAGGAGAGATGCTACACAGGAATAAAACAAAGGTAAAAAATAAGAGGAAAAGTAGGAAAAGTAGAAGGGGGCTTACCTAGTGTGACCTTTGAGAAAATAATGACAGAAGCATAAAAATCCTAGTATGTGGAACAAAACATGAGAAAAAGCAGAAGAGAAACAAGCAGTGATGCATACCAAATACAAACCGCAGACTCGATTCTGATTTCACAAAGTTCAGCCAAGATGCATTTATGCACAAGTCTCTCTGCCTATGTTAACAGAAATATTCCAAAAGCCCAAAGGTAGATAAATCTGGACACTGCTGCAAGGTTCAAGGATTTGCATCCATTTTCTGTATCTTTGCTGCACTTTGGGTTCAAAGCTGTAATGCCTATATGCACCTCTGAAAGTGAAAAAAAGCAGTCAAAAGAAACGGAACTACAATTTGGAAAAGTATATCAGATAGTTTTGAAACATGCGATGTACTTTAAGATTTTAATTTTTTTTTTTTTTTTCAGTAGGCTGTAGTCCATCACTACGAGCAAATAAACCACCCAGGTAGAACAAAGCAGATCTAAGCCTATGGAAGGTTCCCATCTCCCAGCTCTTTCCCATTGCATTTAGTACAAAAATTGTATCTGTAAAACAGGCACCCAAATTACCACAGTGACAGAGCTATACCGTGCAAGCCAATTGTCATAGTAGTGATCAAATTTAATGAAAAAACTGAGTATAGCAGTGTTCCTAGTAAAGCATATAGAAAATATTGAGATCACTGCCTAACAAATGTAAAATCACAAGTCATTCAAGCCAATGTATTTACAGTCATATCGGAATAATCAGAGTAATTTTTAGAAAATCAAATATACACTTATAAAAATAGTTTATAGATGATTATATCTCCTCATGCCAGTTGGCTCTAGCCCCAGACTTTGCTCCATGCAGGCAGGCTCTTGCTGATTTTAATAGGGTGCCATGTGAAAACAGGAGTCCACCCATGCAGAGCTGATGGCAGGGCGAGGATGCAGTCTGGCAGGAATTTGGGGCACGTGTCTTGTCTTTCCTTGCACAGGAACTAACACCAGCAAATCCCAGGGTCTGGGCACTAGCACCCTGTAGATTTTAATCACTGTTATAACAAGCATCAGTAAACGATTCAATTCTTTGCACGGTCTATGTTCATTTGGTTTTTGGAGGTGATTTTTTTTTCCAGATTTAATTTTTTGTGCTCTTCATTTTGGAAATGTCATCATGATTCTCACATATAAGCCATTTATAGATGAACAAATCAAGTGAGCTTCAGGAATTGCTGGCTGTTTTCAACAGCTGCTGAAAGAAATACTTCATCCGTAGTCTAAATGAAGATTTGCCCCCATCCTTCCCCAGTTCAGTCAGGCATATCTTCAAGATAAAATAAACTCATTTAAAATTAATTCTTCGGCTCTATGCTAGGTACAATTGCCACATTTTGTATGAAGTAGGATTCCAAACATTCTTGAAACAGGAGAAATACTTCACAGAACTGCATGCATACATACTATTTTATGAACTGAAATAGCCAGGTTGTCCTAAGACAGTAGGATGTCCTTTAGTAAATGGATTGCCTGTACTATGGAGAAATGAATTGTCATGAATTCTCCACTCTGACATCTCAAGCAGCAGCAGGCAGCGTTATGAACACCCTTATACAGCACAGCATGATCTGGCATTCAGCAAGCATGCCCTGATGAGGTCTCTGGGTGTTTTCCAGATGGCACTTTCGTATTTGGGTGTAAATCAAGGAGAATGAATGGAAGTCACAAAATAAATACTGAAGAGTAATTCAAAGAAGATAAGTTGACTACTTGTTAGCAATAGTCCTGGTTGGCTCCAGTAAAAGACCATATGAAAGCAGATTATCAACAGCCTTTACAAAAACAACAACGTTGTTTTCAAAAACCACAAAATGGAAAGAAGTTTTTGAGCATAAACATGAAAGACAAAAAAAAAATAAAAGGAGTACAGATTCCACAAGTATACAGTGCCTGAGTGGCATGGCCAGGGCAGACCTGGGGACGAGCAGCATGATCTGGCCAAACATAGACATTAAGTAACGTCATTTCCTAGAGCCTTCATTAGCCTCTTTAGTCATTTGTCTCCAAAAGGAACAACCTATTCACGTAATAGGTTGCACAAGGTCTTTTACAACCGTGCTCATTTCCAAGTCAAACACAGAAAAACAGTGAGCAAGGTGCAGGGAGCGGCACGCCCGGGGAGCCCATCAAGTCGGGTCAGCTGGGCATCAGCAACCAGTGAAACAACCCACACCCAAGGAAGTCTCATAGATTCACTACAGCAGAGGGGAATCAATTCATTTTCTATATTCAAAAAAAGAAAAAAATAAATAAAAACTTGAAAATTGGTGGAACCAGAGTATTCAACAAAGTTCCCATCAGTTTCAAGGTAACCTCATAAAAAGTAAAAAGTTAATTTGAACTTTTTTTTTTGTTGTTTAAATGAGCAATTCATTCTGTGTGATAAGTGATCAGAGATCAGTGAAAGCTGCTAAATCTACACTGCTTCAAAAAGGCCTTAAGGCTGGCTTGAAGCCTTTAAGCCATTCATAAACAAGTCACTAAAAACTTGGGAAATTGAATCTGGCCACACAAGACTTACAGATGAAAAAAACAAAAGAAAATGTACAGAAAAATAAGGAGAGATGGTGGAGGCAAAAACCTCTGCTTTCATTTTGGAATTAGGCTATTTTACACTGATGCGGAGGTTATCCAGTTGTAGGTTATTATAGATCAGATTCAAGAAGATCAGCTACTGTAGAGTCCTCTAGTTTGTTTTATTGAGAAAAAAAAGTCTGCCACCATGAAAACAACATTTTATTTAAAACCTTTAAAAGTCCTGAGCTGTTGCTGGCATGCCTGCAACAAGTGGAATCTGGCAAAATTATATCCCTTAAATCGCAGCTCATTGTCAGGGATGAATGAGGTCCATGAGGGGGTGCCATAGATGTAGCCAGTCAACTCTGGAGATGTTCTGAGTGATAAAATTAAGTGAGGCTGCCAGAGGGAAATTATCCACACCTGCCTGGTTCAGCTCCAGACCTATTCCTTGAGGTAGGCAATACCCCAGCAGTGAGGCTGCTTCAGCACAAGCACGCGGTGCAGCTGGTGTTGTGCTCACCTCCATTTAATTGAGTGATGTCCCCTGAATGCCTCTTTCCTATTCTTCTAGGAGAATTGCTTAAATTTGCATCTGATTTCCATAACACATCCTTACCTGCCATTTGCTCAAACAGAAATTAACTTCCAAGAATAAAGCGGTAAATGAGATAGCAGCTCTCCTTTTAATTTATTTCCAATAGCTCTTCGCTTTGTTCTGGGTGTTTATTTTCTTTTTATGTAAGCTTGTTATGTTTTTGCTATGATTTCTGCAATTTATATGCTAGATGAATACTGCAGTAAAGGCTTTGTATTAAAAGCAGCATAAAAGGGAAGTTTTCCTGTAGATGGCTGCCTATCACAATGCCTTTTGAATAGAGCATGAAAACACTGATGTCAAACTTGTTATAGGTTAAGGCAGCCACAGGCATGTTATGGATGCCTTTTCAATCTTTAAATTGAAAGGAAAATAATATATTTCAATGCAACTATACTGCAATTACACTTTGAGTATATTGCACCCATATTTGTGTCCATTATTATCAGCAGCATATCAAACAACTAGGAGGATTTAGGCAAAAAACAACAAAACTGGTGACAGTCCTGGAGGGAGGGACTGTACGTGCTGTGTGCCTACGGCCAGCCATGCATACAAATACAGAAACTGCCCTGGAACAGCCTGCACACAGGAAGTGCAGCAAGCTGCAGCACGAGGCAGAGGAGCCAGGATGCTCGATGCTGAGGGGTGCAGCAGCTTCACATCACCCTGGTGGGGAAGCAGAGCCCAGGATGCACCCGTCCT
This sequence comes from Aythya ferina, assembly GCF_964211825.1. Taxonomy (NCBI): domain Eukaryota; kingdom Metazoa; phylum Chordata; class Aves; order Anseriformes; family Anatidae; genus Aythya; species Aythya ferina. The sequence goes on along the minus strand of NC_140302.1, from coordinate 35,325,642 downwards.
CCACGGATAACAAAAAGCAGGAGATGCTCCTTTTAAAATAAATAAATAAAGGAGGAATTCTCCCCACCCATTTCTTTTCTGTGGGACAAGGCAAGAGACAGATCCAGCTGGGGTATGAAGAGCAGCTCAGTGGCCAGCCATACCTCATCCGGCCACACTCAGACACATTTGTCCTACAAACACATCTGACCCTGCCAAGCTAACAGCTTTACTGGACTTGTAGAAGCTGTTCTGTTTGTCAGATTTATTCCACTTGAAGGGACTGCTGCTGCATTAAAAGGAAATAATCTACAGTTAGAGCCAAGTTTTAAATCAGGCATTTGTAGAAGTCACCAGACACCTCAGGGGTGATGGGCAGGAACAGCTAGTTTCCTCATCAGGCTTACCGTAAAATTTCTGTCGAGCTTTGTCAAGATGAAATATCCTCAGAAATGTTAGGGAAGAGAAGTTTGCTACTCAGCCCACTGCCCATGAAGTTTGTGTGCCAGCAGGATTAGCAGACACGCACTTATTTCAGATGAAGATACCTTCATCCCACTGCAGATTTGGGTCCGTGTACTATGCCAAACCTACTGCTCCTGTTACAGCTGGGTCTCTGCAGCTCAGCCACTTCTCTGCTTATTAGCTTTTAATTACATCTAGCTGTGTAGCAGTAAACCCTTAGCTTGCTGGGCACATTTAAACACCCCAGGCACTGAATCTGTCCTCCCCTGGGTGAGACTGGGCACCCACTACTGAGCCGCTCTCTTTCAGTTGCAGAGCTGCTGAACAGCACCAGAAAAGGCATCAACGTCACGATCATCGTGCTTCTGGTCCTCAGCTTACTGAGCTCCCTTCTGAGCTCAGGGTTTACGTTCACTAACGCTGTGAGCAATCCCTACCAGACATTTCTGGGACCCATTGGAGTCTACACCTGGAACGCCATTGGCGGTGAGTAACGTGTCCTGTACTGAACACTTTCTGCATGCTCTGCAGATTAATACTATATCCTCATTGATGCCAAGGTTAAGAAATATATATTTTATTAAGAGATATATATTGCAGCAAAATGCACAAAGTGATGCTACTGCACCTGTTGGGGTGTCACATCATGGCAAACATGATGCATATCAAGAACAAAGTAAGCTGACAAATACAATGTTAAACCAGAACAGAATTGTGTCCACGTATGTGACTACAGCACAATTTGTAATCTCTTAAAGACTCTGTACCCCTGTTTTATGGTATTTATAGCATAACTGTTCCTGGGTTACCTGCATTCCAAATTAGGCCTCTAAGGTCTAATCTGGGGGATGGATAATAGCTTCACTTCTGAAAAATGTGTTGAATCAAACACATCTAAACCAGCATTAACATCAAAAAGGAGGTGGTTAGAAGGGCTGAGTCACGGCAAAATTTATTTCCCTCTGTAAAAACACTTGCAGAGATCAAAATAAGTTCTAACATTCCCTAAGCAGAAAAAATGGTAGAGGTGCTGAGCTGTCAGAGCCGTGAACTCTGCCAAACAGCTCCCTGGAGGTGCAGGCTCTCATTCAACCAGCAGGCTTGCATCTGGCTTCTCCTAATGCACCTTGCTACACTCCTCATCTTGCTACAGTAATGACTGCAGCTCTCACACTCGATTCGTCTCGAGAGGATTATGCTTTCCTCTAATACTAGACTAGCACTGAGAGAAATTCCTTTTAAGACATCTGATTATGGGGTCCTTCAGCACAGGTCCCTCAGGCACGCTCCAGGTCCGCGTGCCCACCTCGCTTGCAGACAGCTCGGCAGTAGGGCCACGCGCTGTGTGCTGGTCCCCAAAGCCCTCAGTGCTCTGCCTTGGCCAGAATCTGACCTCAGGGAAAAGGGAATCATATTCAGGGATTAGAACAGCCCCAATTGTAGCAAGTACAGGTGTGAAAGCCACCCTACCCTGTCTGTGACTAATGCAGCAAGCATATAAATATAGATGCTAGAACAGCTGAGGATGTCTTGAAACGGTTAAAAAAAAAAAAAAAAGAGCAAAAACCCAAATTACACCATTACTCAACTTTTGGGACAAGCAGATTGGCGTCTCATTGCAGAGGAAAGCCCAGCTACCATTGTGTAGCGTGGATCTGCAAGAATTGACCTGAAATGAAAGAGCTTGCCAAACGAAATATTAGTGAGAAAGTTGACGAAGGATTGTGGTTACTTTGTACAGCCCTCCAAGTGCAATGACCTGGAAGTGTATCTTACCGTGGGCATATTTATTTATTTTTTTTTTTGAAAAATCATGCATCATTTGATATGTACCTAGAAGGATCTTAATCTCTGCACCAGATGGCCTGACATCCCAGTGTCCTCCTTGCTGAACCTCTGTCAGCAGGAGCACGGGTAGGGTGGTGCATCCAGAGGGAAGGAGCAGAAATATTTTCTCCAGTGTACAGAGGTTATACCTCTGCTAGCACTATGAAAGCAAATAAGTAAAAAACATTACTGGGCTAAATATATCAAAGTAACCAAGCACCATCTATATTAAGGCAACTGTAGGAAATGGATACAGATCCAAGACATCTCATTTTGGCTCATCACAGTAGCTGGGTAGGAAAGAACCAAGTCTCCAAGTCTAAGCTCTTGCTCAGAGCTGTGCTAGCAATGAACTCAGACCGGGTTGCTCAGTCTTATCCAGTTGTTATACCACATATTCCATGAATTTGCATTCATATCAAATAGCCAACCTGCAAATCACCCGAGGGGTGAATATATTATATGCATCAGCACCAAATGCAACGGAAAAAAAAAAAAGACTTTACACAGCCTTATCTAAAGATAGTCAATAAGAATCCATTCATTTTAGCAGAAGATAGTTTCCAGTGTCAAAGCATCCACCCTTCTAGATTGTACAAAAGTTCTTTAAATGCCCTCAGATTTTATTAACAGAAAATATTACTCTCATTTGTTCTAGTCCTGGCATTCTAACCAATTTAAGTGGAATCTTTCCAAGTAGCAATTCATATAGGTACTTAATACAAATATTTATAACACAAATAATATTATGTTTCCACCCCTAACATTTGCATTTGTATTTTCTAGGATTCTTCACGCTCATAGTCATGATACTTTTTGCTGTGAACGTGCAAGGCAACAACCTGTCTGTAGAGCTGGCCATCAAATGCGCTTCTACTCAACAGAACCATACCGGATCTAAACACAATTATGATTATTCCTACTGGATCCTGCTGCTTCACATTCTTTTTAGCTGTGCTACTATAGTCATCATTGTTTTCTACAGCTGCGCAAGGTATACTAAGAAGAAAGAACAGGAGAGACCAATTGAAAACGCATCCAAAGACGTCATTCTGTTCTAAGGATATCACTGAAAAGAAGGTGTAAAAGAAAGAAGTATTTAATGTGGACAATCATGGCCAATAATTTATGTACAAATTGAAGGTATGTGTATAGCTCAATTAACAAAATAGCCTGTTGCACCTCCAAAGCAGATTGATTCTACCTTACAATGCTATCTGTTATAAGCAAACATGCTGCCTAGACACCCCAAACAGAAATGCCAGAAGTGCCTGATGCCAGTGCCAACCATTGGGCTGGGACTTGAGGCACTGCACAGGGATTTTTATTTTTTTATTTTTTAATTTTGCTGGAAGGATCGCTGCAAATGCACCTCTAGAAGGGAAGGGGCGGCGGCACGAAGAGCTGCTGGCCACTGCAAGCCTAAGGGGGCTTTTGTAGCCACAACCAGCCCTGGAGAGCTGCAGCACGAAGACTTGGGGGCAGCTTGCTTCTTTATGTGCTGCCTCTGCTTGTCTGAAAGCCACGTCTGTGCCAGCCCTGCTGCTGTACAGCACGGAGCGGGTGTTCCCACCTCCTGCTTTTGGGATCTTCTCGGCCACAGGACGGAGCTGCACTGATTGCACCAACACTGGTGCGTTGGGAATGCAGCTCTGCTTTGCCCTTTGGGTCCAAAGGTGAAGACCAAAGAGACTGGATTGCATTTGCCCTTTGGCACCTCAGGGGCAGAAGCAGTGCGAACACAAGGACTGTTGGAGATGATGAGAAGTGGTCATGCAGTGTCAGTGCTTCATCCAGCCTGCAATTCTTGCTGCTACCCACTCCCTGCTCCAAGACCTTCTCCTGCAGGAAGTCACAACACTTCCCGGGCAAACAGGGGTGGTCTTGCAGCCCCCTTTGCACTTGAACAAGCCTCTTCACCACCAGTCACTGTGCCCCAATTCCTGGTCAGGCCCAGCTCGCTCAGAGCTCAGCTGGGGAGGCACAGCACTGTGGTAGTGAGGAGACTGGCAGCCTAAACAAGACAGCACAGCAGCCCCGTATCTAAGTTCTTTGTCTATAGAAACCTTAGCAGAACCTGATTGCACTCTATTCATAGACATTTGATAACACAACCATAAAACCCCATAAAGCCGCACCTGCGTTGGGTGGGGCTGTCTGCTCTCCCACAAGCTGCATTAGGCTGTCATTTTGCCCCCATGGAAACGCCAAACAATGGGATTTATTAGTGATTTAGGGACAACTTTTTTTCCATATTTACAGTGTAAATCATATATAATGCCTACACAACCACACACAACGGCAGAGCTGTGCAGAAGGGGTGCACTCCCATCCCACTATGCCAAAGGAAATTTAGCAGCTGAGAGTGACCTTTCCCTGGGCAGGGACACAGGGAACACACTGCCGGGTGAAATCACTCTCAGCACACATGTTCCTAGAGACGAGCACAGTGCAGAGTAGTCAGCGCCTGCTGCTCCTTTGCTCCATACCTCTGTAGCTACAAGAACAAGTTTTTATTGCACCTTTTTTTCCTTTTCGATAGGATTTTCACAGTCACGCTTGGTGTCTGTCCTATGATGCAAGAGATATTCATAGAAAAATATAGCATCTCTGGGGAGAGTACAAGAAGACATACAAGGCGACTTCTTACTATTTATGTCAAAAAATAAAGCTTCAGCATTAAAGTGCCCTGTACTTTTTGCAGCTGTGCTCTTTCAAAGGAATCAAAGCAGAGTGCCTGTTTTGTAAGCATTTGACTAAAAGTAAGATGAGGCAGAGTGGTGGGGGTATAAAAGAGGGTTTTGAAGACTTGAGGAGTGGGATGGGTCAACATCGCTTATTGCCTTATCTCCCCTCCGTTGCTGACAAGAACCATGCCTAGAACTGCTTCTCACTGCTGTAAACATTTCAGCTAAAACCTCAGATATTTTGCACCCGCGAGCTAAACTGGCGGGAAGTCAAACATTTGCCAGTTTTGCTTTGGCTGCAAAAATTTTCACACAGTTCCAGCACGCATCTGTCACCGTAGCGCTCCGCCAGCATCCATCACGCAGCACAATTATGCTCGTATCAGGCACTGGCATGGAGAGAAATGAAGTCGTAGCAGAGTAGTGTCAGAGGGGAGGAGGCCCCTGCTCTAAGGAGGAGTGGCTCACCATTGCTTCGGTGCTTCTGTCATACTGAGGGGCTGTCTGAAATGGAAAAAAAACATGGAAAAACAGGAGTGATTCTTTTAGTAAATGTTCCCATTTCTGGGTGCTGCAAAGGAGGCACAAACCATGCAGGTCACAGCACAGGTGAGCTCACCCAGCGAGGGAAGCACAGCAGCAAGAGGCAGCAGGTGATGGACGCAGATAGACACTACAAAATTCTCTGTTTCCCCAGAAATATTTCTGAATGGGGGCTGTGCAGGGTGCTGAGGCATGAGAAGGAGAGCTCCTGTTTGTAAAGAGGCCATAAAACTATCAGCTGTTGGGTAACTGCCTGGATCTGAAAGCACCTGCTCCAAATTAAGTTACAAAATATGAGCCCCCTGGAATAAAGTCACTTGTGAGAAGAGAGCTGAGCGCACAGAGCTCTGCAGGCGGAGCTGGCCTGTGGCACACAGATACATGGGAGGAAAAAGCAAGAAGTCAAACAGTTTAGGTATCTATTTCCTGCATCAGAGTTCAGTAAGAGGAGATTATGCATGTCCTTGCAGCCCACTACTACCAGATGAAGGGGGAGGTGGGGGAAATGCAACATAAACCAACCTTGTGATTTGCTTTTAGGATATCAGACAGGAGTTGGTCTGGCTCTAGCCACCCAGCCAGCCTTTGAAATGAATGGAGCTGCATTCAGTGCATTTCTCCTCCTAATGAGAACAAATCCTGGCAGTTTACCCTTAGGTTAAAAAAAAAAAAAAAAAAAAAAAAGCTTGCACTGTCAGCTTGATGCACTCCTGAAAGAAAAAAAAAAAAATAAGTAATCAAGCTCCCATCTTATCTAAAACCAGGGTAATTTTACCCATTCGTCACTTGCCAGCAGTTGAGGCCAGGAGCGATGTCTGGCTGGGTCCTGGGAAGGTTCAGGGATGGGGCTGGGCATGGCTCCGGGTGGTGCTGAGCACACTGCCGGGCACAGCCAGCACCACGCCTGCCACCAGCATGAACCTGCAACCCACTGCAGCTCATGGAAGCCCTGCTGGGAGCGTGGCAGCTGGAGAGGAAGGAGGCAAGGAGCATCCAGCAAGACCTCTGCCCCTCCTCTGAGGGACAGAGCAGGTCCCTTTGCCTTTTTCTGCCCAAGCAGAAATCCACGGCCACCCCTCACCCCCCATCCACACCGTCTGCTCTAATACCCACCCATTCGAGCAGCAGCAGTGGCTAAATGAGTCACCTGCGTGCTTCTGCTAGAGTGGTCACAACCAAAACACCGAACAGGTATTAAAATAGCCAGATACAACATTATCTGGTCAGGAGTTCCTGCTTCAGAAGCTGTTTCCTATTAACCCCAGATCTGTTTTAGCTCTGTGGTTCACTTGAAAAGTTTCAACTTGTGTAAGAATTGCACCAAGCTCAGCAACTGCAGAAATGCTGAAAAGCAGCAGCTTTTCCTTTGAAAACGTGGAAGATCCACAATACCCAGTTACTCAGTTACCTTAATGATTAGCAGCAGCTGAAAACATTTAATAGCACACACCACAAACCTCACAGCAGGCAGACGTAATAATTTTTGATGTCGGAATATCTACTTGACAACACGGCAGAAGCTAGTTAACTTCACAATTATAGAAAAAAAAAAAGAGCCAGCATGGCTTTGCTGTTAGCCACAGGCAAAGCAGCTCAGTCAATAAAACCAATTCCTGTCCCCCAGGAGCAATTCTGCTAAAGAGTCATCCGGCTCATGCTATTTAAAAATCTCTGCTCGCGGGAGAGCTGCCAGAATTAACAATCAATGTTCTAAATCAAGCGCGGCATCGCCGACGCAGTAATGATTTTTATTATAGAAGTATCAGAGAATTAAAAATAAATCTCTCCCCCAGCCCCAGGGCCGTACAGCAGGTCTGGACAGAGGAGCCTGAAGCCAGCACGGGATGAGCAGCAGCGTGCCCCAGGGACACTGGCTTTTGCCAAAGTGACAGGGGACAAAGCACACGACCACAGCTTTTTCTCTGAGCATCCCTTCTGCAAGGGAAGCTTCTGTGACAGTTTCTCAAATATAGGCCTGCTCGAAGAATTTTTGCAGGAAAATGTGCAGGAGAGCTTCAGCCTGACACTGATAAAAGCATTTTATTCTCGTGGTAACACATATCAAAGACCAGGTTGCAGTACCTGGCTGGGTGCGAGTGTCCTCTGGAGGGGAGCTCTGCCACAGAAACCCCAGAGAAATCCCCACTTGGGAAAACGTACTGAAAGGACACAAATCTTTTACCTGGATCTAATTTAAGTGTCCCTTCTCTGGATTATTTTTTTTTTCCACCAGTGCTTCAAGATCAGCTCTCTGCTCCTTTATCTTTTAAAAGCATCCTTGATCAGCATTACAACTTTGATGAGTGCCTCTCAAGTTCTCTTTTGGAAAGGACACAGTGGCACCCCTCGCGTCACAGCGCAGCAGTGCTGGGGACAGGAGGAAAGACCTGGCAGGTGCACACATCTCAGCTGGATAACAGACCTTTGCAAAATGAGATCAGTGTCAAAACACAGCTGAAAGGAAGGAAACCTGCTTAAAAACAGGCTCCAGACAAGCAGCGAGGCTGCGACCTTCCTGCTCTTCACAGCACTCTCCAGAAGGGGCACGGCTCCCAGCAGAGCCCAGCGAGCTGCTCACTGCTTTTTGGGTTTTGATGCATCAACTGCAAATCCTCGAACACAGACACGGCATGAAACTCACTCTTCTAGGAGACAGGCTTTATATGGTGGTGACAAACATTTCCATGAGCAATCCTGACACTCTGTTAGGGAAGTGAACCTCCCAGCATCACCTGGCTGCTGCTGGAGGAGCACATCTGCAATGGTCAATCTGCACCAAACCACAGCTTGCTGGTAAAATGCTTTTTTTTTAAAAAAAAAAAGGAATCACCACCCAAAATTAGTGTGAACAAACACTTGAGCTGTCTATACTATATTACACTACTTAGATTTGTCATTATTCCCTATCAGTCACAGACCTCTGGCTGCACCCAGCATGAAGGGTGCCCCAGCACTGCAACACACCTAATTTCTGCCCAAAGGTACATGGCACTAGGCAGCACTAAGCAGCAACCGTGGCACTTTTCCATGATACAAGTGTGTTACACTTACACTATGAGATTTTTATCTGGATAAGCACCTCAGCTAACACGGTTTTCCTTTGGGCACCATAAATGCCTGAGTAGGTGTACAACAGCCCATCAAAACACAGCCATGCATTTCCAAGCTTTCATTCAGAATACTCTAATCCTTTGGGATTAGGATATATGCCAGAAATATAGATCCTATATGCCAGAAATGATATAGTTGACTGTAGCAGAGCTCATGCTTTTGAATATTACCATTCAAATTCTGCAATTTATGCCAAAAAAAAAAAAAAACAACAAGTTCTCTTAGAGGAAAAAGGACTGAAAAGCAAGGGAAACGAAGCCCCTCAAAACAGCATTCTCTGCAATAATCCCGGACACGGAGAGTTATCTTTTCCTGTGCAGCCTGTGCTGTCAGGCAGCTGGGCTCTGCTCCTGTGCCTTGCAGGAGACCTTTGGCAGGGGACCGGGGGCTGCCCTCAGCTGCCCACCGGGAACCTTCCCCGCTCTTCGCCTTGGAAACCATGAGAGGGCAGCAGCCTCCTTCCGAGGAGGAACTACCTGCCTTTTATTTTTTTCCCTTTCTATTCTGTTTTTCTTTGAAGCAGGGACTAAAGGAGAGAAACACAGCCTTCTTCCAGCATTGTCGGTGTGCATTTCACATGTACACTCCGAGACAAGAAAACAGAAAAGCGTTCCCCAAATGGCACACCGATTTTAGGTGTGCTCTGCTCAACCACCCCACACATCTGTGGGCACCCTGGAAACAAGCACAACAGGTACAGCATAGAAGGCTGATGGCTTGCTTATACAGGACCCCTGGAAAAAGTTTTCTTGACTACCTACCGATATTAGAAAAGATAATTACCGAAACAACAAAACAATACACAACGATGCACGTGAGCCTGGGGAGCAATTCAAAGCTTCTCAGTCAGAGATGATGGTGTGAATTCTGTAGAGCTAACAAAGCTATTGATTAATGATGGATGGAAATATAGAGTCAAAGAGAAAGGATGATTTCATGCAGTCCCAGTTCTCAAAGTAAGGGTAAAAATAGTGTTTTGCAGAGATTGCCAAGAGAGCATTCATTTATATTTCTTGACAACATCCCAAATAAGAATAAAACAATATTGCTCAAAACTGTTTTCCAAATATTTATAGTTATCTTGTGGGTATAGGGAAGAAAAGACATCTGTGACCACAAATGGGGTGGCTCTCCCCTTCCTCATCTGAGATTTTTAAGAAAATTATGCATTGTGGAATTGTATTATGCTGCAACTTGTACGCATTTTCCAGTGCTGAAGTTAACTTTTCTGATTAAGAAATATCTGCTTTTCTTGGATTAGAAAAAAAAAAAAAGGATGTTTCATATCTAAATTTTTAAAACTTTTATGAAAGTGCACCAAAGCACAAGATTGTGAGTACAAAAGATGGCCAGCAGTGTTGGAAATCCTGCATTGGTGACCAAACCAACTCTAAACAGTATTTGGACCATTTATTTTCATGCACATTTTTGCATGTTAAGGATCAGATTCACCTTCCATTGCTCATCTCCCAGTGCTCCCATCTGTCTGATGGGACTATTTGAGAAGTGTCATTCAGTGCAGAGAACCCAAAGTGATGGGAAACACTTAGACTACTGCGGATCAGGGCAATACATCAATGTGCTGGTGCTCAGTCTGTCTACAGCCCCAAGGTAACTGTCAATGCTAATAAAGCCACTCAAAGATGGATGATATCCTAATTATAGGAGCTTCAAAGAAAATCACTAATTATAACAAAACTACAGCTTAATTTCCTAAGGTCTTTGGGGTTTAACATACACATTGTCTTCTCCTGCCTATGCTCTACTTATGTGCAGTTTCTGGCCTTCCTCCTGAATCTGAAGACTCCATTTATGAAATGCCATGGCAAGGAGGAAACAGAAGCATTTAATATAATGTGCCAAGAAATCATGGGTTAATATTTAATCACACCTCTCCCCCCAAAATTTAGTCAATCTCATGAATTTCTGCGTTGCACCACTGCCAAATGCTTCAGCAGAAACTGTTTCAACAGTGGCTTTTCACAACAGTTTCGCAGCTAGCATAGACTACATGTACAGGTTAGATATGCTCCTTCTCAAAAACAAGGAAGGATGCATTATGGAACAGGTTCAGAGAAAAGCAACGAGGGTTGGAAAGCGTTCTTGCCTGACCAGAGACTAAGGCAGCAGGCATGCAGCGGGGCCAGCCCAGCACCATGGGGCTGTACCAGTGCACAAGCTGCCAGCTGGGGCTGCCAGCCACAACCCATGCCCACATTTAGACACCCCGTTGCTGTAGGCTGCAGCGCTAAGTGAAAAGTAAAGTAAAATATAAGCTATGGGTCTAGAAATGGTGTAAAATCCAGAAGCCTGTCCCTTTATGAGCAAGACCCAACACACAATCTCATGGGACAGATAGGAAGTGTTTGTACAGTCAAAGCTGAGGATCAACGTCAGCTGGTGGCTTCACCAGCAGTTCCCAGCTAGGGAGTACACCCAGAGAAGTTAAAACCTGGATTTGTTCTGCTAAGGGGGCTAGAGACAAGCACCAGAAGCTCATTCTCAGTCTGCTTTGGTGCCTGAATGAGCTGCAGGGTCAGCAATGTGCGTGGATGACACAGGACACGAGGGGGTGCATCCTTCTAATGTCCCCTGTCCTGGTGGGAACCTCCCATCACCACATCAGCTCCAGCACTGCCACAGCTCCACTACTCTCACCTGCTAGCACTTTGAACTGCCTTTTAGAAAAGGCCTCTTCCCAAATCTCTGTGACTTTATTCTTTGTGACACAGAAGCACATTAAAGCAGCGGCTGAAATTTTCCTTTCCCAGGGGGAGCTGCTGCATCTGTGCTGGGGAAAAAAAAAGAGTTCTGCTGATTTTATAAAAAAGCAATTGGAAATAAGGAAGAATAGGAACTTTCATTGTCCTTAGCAGGCTTCAGATGAAGTTGTGAACAAACTAACATGGCAATAACATGGATCTCTTCATATTTACCCTCACTAATCTCATTTTCCTTTTCCCGTCCCCATTTAAAGACAACATGGATTAGAGAGACCCAAGAGTAGTTTTTGCTTCAACCACCAAGTTCTTGAGAGCATTTGTACATCTTTGTGTGTGTGTTTGGGGGGAGGCTGCTAGTTTAATACCTACATTAAAGTCATTAACAGTACTGAAAATCAAGCATTTCTGTACACACAAATTGTTACTACAACACTGATACACTACTGAATAAAAAAGTACAAGAAGTTAAGCACAGCAGTAAATAAATTATAGACGTGCCATGTACAGAAAATCCCATAAAGTTACAGGAATTGCAAATTAACCATAGTCAAGGGTTTCAGTAATATTTGTGTATAACCACTGTTATAATAACTAGATCAGATATTCCAAATACATTACTATCAGCCAATACTAACACATCAGACTTATTGTTTGGAAGACTTATCTGTTAGCAGACTTGTGTTTAGAAGATCACAGGGTGACCACACTCAAATGATCCATGGGATGATCAGACAAGTCCTTCATGACATGCTGTCACATTAAACCTTGCCTGCACCATAGCTCAGGAATACCTGGGCAGGTGTTTGCCAACATCATAGTCCACCCTTGTAGGAGCCCTGGGACTGCACCCCAAAAAAAGGCATGAATTTTGAAAATAGCCAGCAGAGGTATTGCACCAGAACTTAGCAGCAAAATCAAGCAGAGAATATTCTGATTGTACAATTAATTAAAAGCGTTTCTTTTCTGATACAGGCCAGCTACAGACTTATTGCTGATTCTCTCAACAATTATTAAGTTTCCTATTTTACATCACTTCAAGAAAACAAGCTACAAACACCTTCTACTTCTCGGTTTTGCAACTTACTCATTTTCCTACAACTTAATCATGACAACTGTTTTTGTGCATCGTTATGAAGCTAATACATAAACATCGATCTGTCAGTGCTTGCTCTTGTAGAGGTGGTTTCTACCTCTTTCACAGTTCTGAAACATGGCCAATGACAAGGCTGTAGCAGGAAAAGGACAACGTATTGCTACAGAACTACCAAATAGTTGCAAGTCAAGCCTTTGCAGTTGTAGAATAAAACAGATTTCAGTGTTGAGTGACAAAGATTGAAACCTGCATATCTTCTCTTCTTTCTCAGCATGAAAGAGATGACTCATTTGTAAGAAACAAATCTCCACTTCCCAGTAGGTGACTAAGTCTGGAACTTCACAAATGCTCCTCTACTGGAGAATTGAAGATATGGGCTTAGTTTTCTTTCAGATTTACACACACAATTTGCACCCTTTAGAATGTGGTGGGGATGTCTCTGCTCTGATGTCTAAATAAGAGACAAAGAGCTTGCATTAAGGCTCTGGTCAAAGCTCCTGGAAACACAGGAGCATCAGATGCCATCACTACTCTGCAAAGTGGTACAAAACCTCCAGTATTAAGGTTGAATACTTTAAAACCACTTTCCAGGTTATAACCATATCATACTCAGTCAGTTACATCAGTGGTTCCACATACTGAATTCACAAACATCTCCAATGAGCCAGGCAATTATAGCCCATGAATTCAGTGCTGAATTTATCAGAACACATCACAGAATGTATTTGCCCTGATCTGTATACCATGACCATATTACCAATAGCTGCTTTCTCTCGCCAGTCACACATTTGTGTCCACAATACACTCAGAGAACACAAGTTGTTCCAACCTAGACCTGTTTTGAAGGAGATGAGGTTCACAGACACAAACCTTCAGCATTTTCAGCACGTGTTGAAGAGTTTGGGGTAACTCGTAATCTGCATGCACAAGATGTAGAAAACCAGAACAGCGTCATTTTCCACAGTGACCTCAAAGGGGAAGAAAACGTAGGGGCTTTTTCTTTGCTTGGGGTTTTGAAAATCAGTTTTTTTTTTTTTTTTTTTTTATTCTTTTTTTCATGATGACATTTCTAAAACTTGAGCAGTTGTCTTGATTTTCAAAGAATTAGTTTAGATGTTCATCTTACAGACCACAGTACCTCTGAAGAACCTGAAAAACTATTTAAGTAAATGCAATATCTTCCAGAGACTCTGGAAAGCAGCAGGTCCCATTCCCATCCTTTCCTCATCACTTCACACCTGGGTACCTTCCTGTATGTGCAATACAACAGAGGCAGTGCCCGTAATACACGTGGTCTTCCTGCCATCCTCTCTCACCAGCTGGAAAAATCCCCTCCCTGCTCAGCACCAACTGCCTTCTCATACATTCCCCACTTACCTCTCACTTCTGTCTGATGCCAACGCTTTGGGGTTTGTAGTGTAAAATGAAAAATCCCAGTATTGCTGGGATTGTGTTCCCACCCACTGTGTGGGGAGGGTGGACCAGAGGCACTCAGAGGACATGCCACTTGCCAGGAGCAACAGCACTGTAGCTTTTGTACCTGTGTCTTAAGAGGATGTTTTTACCAGCAAGCTGTAAGTAAAAGCCAAGCTTTTATGAGCAAACCCATACATTTATCTAATTTAACATTCTGTTTGTGGGGAAGAAACAACAGCAAAAGATGCTAAACAGCCAGCATCATGCTATGTACCACAGGTTATGTGCTAGCCATGCTGCTGCTACCAAGACCCATCCAGCCAAGGGAAAACAAAATAGAAACCACACAGTAAAGTATTCACAGGAATAAACCTGCTGCTGTCTGCAGAGATCAGTGAAGTCTGAGCTGCTTGGCAAAAGACACTTCTCAAGTAACAGTTTCTAATTTATCAAGGTGGCTCAGACCATAAGTTGCTATTTTGCTGGCATGGCATCTTACCTGCAACGCAGCCATGGAGGATGAGCTGATGAGAAAACTGACAGCCCATATTCATCCATCTTCATTTGTCTGTCCCGATTGTGGGAAGATAAGTAGGGCCCCATGTCAGAGCGCTGGCTTTTACTCCCTGATACCATCTTGGAGGTCACTCACTTCCATCCCCCTTTGCTCCGCTTCCCTCAGTCCTGGCAATATGCGTTGAGACATGTTCAAGAGACCAGAGCTCCTAGACTTCAAAATGCTTTGTCCTTCCAACAACTTGCTGGACACAAAACTTTCATGGAAGAGATAGAAATAACACCACAAAGGGGTACCATTCAAGACAAAGTTTAAATGGGCACATCACTTAAATTCTGAATGGGGCTTGCAGTCTCTTGTTGCAGTGCTCCCTGCAGATCAAAACTATTGCACGCGATATTGATTTTAATAACACCTCTAGCTTTAATATGAGATAATGAAAGAAATAAGCCCACAGAAGTCAATGTGTCCTGCAGGTTGGTTGCAACAAAATGATGTGAATGAATGCCTGAGGGTGACTATTTCTAATCTGGAAATAATTTCTATTACTGAAAGCAAAGAAACAGGGTTACTGAAAACCACCTATAGCTTCTGGTCAATTCTGGGATACCTTTATGAAAGCCAGGTTGAAAACACTTTTAGGCAACTAATCAGTGAACAGCCTGACAAGTACAGGTAAGACTGGCAGGAAGCTACAATATGTCAGAGTATCCAAGCCTTTAATCATAGAGGAAGACAGCAGGTTAAAGAAACTATGGCATAAAAGGGAATTGAACAGGGTAGGATTTTATTTTAAAAAAAGAAGTCAGGGAATAGGGCAGTGACCTTTTCTGTAGATACTTCATCCTCTACGGAGGCAGAAGGAAGTTATTCCAAAAGGGCTTATTCCAGGAAACATTCCCTGGAATAGACCTGCAAGAATAAACACCAGAACTTTAATTGCTTGCACTGGCTGTCCACAATAATTTCAAGAGACAAATTGTCTCTATGAAGCCGGCACTTGCAAGGATCCTACATTCCCATGTATGCTGTTTGGTAGTTTGGAAGAGACGTCTTTTGTACAGACAAGTATTTTGCATATATGGACTGTTGTCAAATGAAATTGAAGGCTGAATCTGGTCATGTATCCTGGGAGATTTTCCTCTTGCAAATTCCAAGCAGCTGTAGCTACTTGTTAGCATTCATTAAGACCAAGAGCACTCATCCTCATCCGTGGAACAGCTTGAAGCCCAAGGATGGTTTTATTTCCCCAGGTTGAAAGAAAAAGATCGCTCTGATCTGATGGTGCAGTGGAACTGATTTAATTACAGTTGTGAAAAAACACTTTCAGAGCATTCACAAGTTCGTTCTCATCACACAAACTGAGACATGTCAATAAATGTGGGACATATCTGTGGATGCACTTAAACATGCCCAGGTGGCGCAGACTGGTGCTGGTGTCCAGGGGCAGCTGGCAGGGCCTCCTCCCCTGGTGTCAGGTGCATCACTGATCAATGGCAGGGAATGCGCCTGGGGGCTGCTGCTTCCTCCAAATCCTTTTTAGAGGAAGATATTGAAGCCAGTACATTCCTTCATAGAAATGGCAGGCAAGCCTTATTTTCAAAGTCTAGCAAATAAAAGGACTCAATTTGTCATTGTCAGGATGGGGCAGTGATCTTTTCCCTCTGAGCAGTAAAAAAACCTCCCAGCACCTAATGGTGCTTGGCACTGAGACATGATCAGGTGGAAGGAGCCTTTCCATTTGAAAGCAGATCTCATTTTGAAAGTTAGTCTTTTTAGGCAGGGTATGGCTAAGTTAACATGAACTGTTATAGTTCAGAAAGTGTTCACAAACATTTCCAACAGGTCTGTGAACTAATAAATGGGGGTAAAACTCATGGAAAATCTCTAAGTATAGTTTTCCTGGCATTTCAAGCTCAAAGCTTGTGTGTCTTACATCTTTATGCTGCCAGTCACACTGCTTACTGTTTTATTTCCTCTGTATCTAGCAAGATATCCCCTTACACCCGTAACCCCATTCTGAAATTCTGAGTCCCAGCACCACTGTTAAGATGGAGAAGAGCATGAACCAAGCCAGATGTGGTGTGGCAGAGGTGGGGGAAGGCCTTCTGGCATCCAGGCCAGAAGTGGCAGCTCAGAGAAATCCAGTTCTGCCCAGGTGGTGCTGAGAGCTGCTGTTCATCCACCTCTGGTTGTGAAGTTCCCCAGAAACCTGGGGCTGGGTCATCATCAGACCCAGAGCTGTCCTCCTTCACCTGAAGGAAACCAAGTTTAGTGTCCTTTCTCCCCGTGGTATCTTCATGTCAGATAAACATCACAAAGAACAACAACAAAAATTAGCAGTGCAGTTATTACCTGAAATGAAGAGCAAAACCCCAGTGGTTCTCAAACAACAGAATTTTAGAGGACAACAACACAAGACAACACTGGTGCATTTAGAGAAATGCCTCGCTAAATATCTAAGGCATGTTAGCCAGAAACTCCAGAGAAATTAAATAGCTCTGGAAGACATCCAGATACATCTAAGAGGATAGCAGGCTCTTGCGTTGGCAGTAGAGCTGCAGTCTACTTCAGAGGAGCTCTTCAGAGAGCAGAACTTTTGCAGAATAGCTGTGATTAAGTTTTATAACGACAGTCTAAAAGTATAACATGTCTAGAAAGTGCTACAAAATTTACCAATTGGCATGTGATTCAAGTAGATTCCAAAGAACCCAAAAAATGGGGTGTAAAGCATTGTTCTTCTCTGCCTACAGGAATCTCTGGTGAATGCAATAGATACAAGGTGAAACAAAGAATAAAGAGATCATAAAGGTCGCTGAGGTCTAGGGAAGAGGTGAAAGAGCACGTGAAATTATAAAAAAGAGCAGAAGCATGGAGGAATGCCATAAGGTCAAGGCTTGAGGATCACTGCAGTAAGTGCTGCCCAGCAGAGCACTGCAAAGGATGGATTAAGTATTTTAACTATGCACTGCCAGAGGCTGTAACAAGGATTTGAAGTTTCATTAAAGAGAAGTATAAACTGCAGGTTAAAGTCTTTCTCGCTACACTATCCAACACTACCCAAGCAGTCTCAAACCAAAAAAAAAAAAAAAAAAAAAAAACACAAAACTGAGATGAATTCATAATCTGATGGAAAACTAGACCTTCTCTGCGCATCCTGCAGATCTGAGAGCTGCAGCCTGCCCAGGGAGGGTGGCTTCATGAACAACCAAGCACACCCAGTATCTGCAGCCAGTGCTTGCTCCATGCACAGGCCAGCACAGTGTTTATACATTATGCCTCAAGTTTCTTTGTGAGAGAATGGGAGAAAGACAAAATTATGAAATAATTCAAGTCATTTTTACTGAAGACTCCATTCCTTTCTCTAGGATATTTCTATTCAAGGTACCAAGTAATTGCTTGCTCTCAGACAACTCCTGGTTTACTAAGGGTTTTCTTTGATCCACAGTTATCCAGCTGGCTACATTATTCAACTTCTTTCCAAGAACTTCCTTCTGTGGCCTTTATTTTCTCCTCTGTAAATCAAGATGTACACTGCTTCAGTGTCTGCCATGGACTTCTGAACAGTGCCTGGCAGGAATGGGCCAAACAGACTTCAAGTCCTTGCCCAGAGTCATATCACAAAACCAAGCCAAACACCTAGACTGCAGAGTTCAGCTCTGCTAATGTTTGCTTTTTAGAGTTCAAAAAGCTCTCAACTCACTAATCAGTGCAAGTACCACGTCTTGGACATAAACAGATACTTATTACTGTAAAGGTAATTTGTTAGAGTTATTTATTATCCAGCCCTAGGCCTTGACCTTTGTGCAGTTAATACAACAATTTGGTTTTCTGTACTTAATGCTTTATCTGAAACTGAAGCCAAATCTCTGCAAACAATACTTCATTAATAAAAATGGCTTGACACACCAGTATATTACTCAGGAGATCTTGGTTTGCAAATACTTCCCCCAACCAGCAGATTCAATTGACTTAATCCAAGTACACAAATGTCTCATCTCAAATCCAGAGAGATTTGCACCATGTAGAAATCCTGCAAGGTGCCTGCAGTCAGGAAATAAAATTTGATGCAGAGATTTTATGGCCTTGTTTTGCTGTCCTCTCCAGCCGCTGAACTTCAGGAAAGACTGCATTGTGCATTGTCTTTACTGGGCAATGCAGTATGGACTTGGTTAGTGCTTCTGTCTTGCCAGTTAGGTATCTGCTGCTGATTAAAGTTTGCCATTTGTCCAATATAAAAAAAAAAAGTGAAAATCTTCCAAGAGCTGTTAGCGAATTTCAGTGATTTGAAGATAAATATCAGTCACTGTAACCAGGATGCTTCTGGAGAAGTTTGAGGGAAAAATGGTCCCACTACAAGCCCTTTAGAAAGGCAGGAAACCATAGCCCTGTGCACTAAATCTTTCCAACTGCATTGACTTAAAATACAATTGAAAATATTTTATAGTTGGAAGTAGGTGTACATATACATGAAGTGATATACAAAATGTTGTGTAGTGTGGGGAATTGGTGGTCCAAAACGCCACAACCATAAAGGATGCCAATCCAATTCTGAAGCCCTCCCAAAGTATTTGAGAGGGACAGCACTTGACATACATAGATACTGCAGCAAAAACCTGCAGAGATTACACGTGAATGGTTTGGAGCAGAGAAGAGCTCATCACTCCAGCCCTTAAGGATCACAAACTGAGTGAGAGGCAGCACAGGTTGGTATTGCTCAGAAACTGATGAAGATTAACATTTTATTTCTCTGTAGAGAGCAACATAAAATGAACAAGACTCACTGGCATTTGGTTAATGGTGTCTCAACAAAAAAAGGCTCAGCAGATTAGGAGATGGTGAGTAGTTTATGATCAGTTTAATAAGAATAGGCGATAAAGTCTGGGAGACAGCATGACTTTGAACTGAGTCTGGAGTAACCTAACAAGCATCCACCTTCACTCACTGCCTTTCAGATTTAGCCATCATCCTTTTCCCTACTTTAGCCACAATCAATTTCCCAAGTAAAATACACATCCAGCTGTCTCTTTCACAACTAAAAAGTTAAAACTATTGCAGGAAAAAAAAAATGTTTTGTCCTATTATTCAATTTTTGCTGCTAATATTAGAAAATGGAAGCAAACAAAAATGGTTGCAGAAAAGCAAGATATGGAGAACATGCAAGCTCAGCTGCATGAAGGAAGACAGGAGCTTTCTGAACAGATAAGGGTGTTCCTCTGACCTGCTGTGACCTTAGTAAGGTACTAATTACTGGGCTACCAATACCCTTAAATCAAAAAGAAGTGTTAATTTAACCTGGCAAAGGATTAATTAGTTAGGAAAATGACCGAGGAAAGAAAGGACATCACTACCCTTCCATTTCCAGTTTTGTTTCATTTGCAAGCAATTTTTTTTAATATTAAATTACAAAACCAGGTGTGCAGAAGCTCTCAGTTGCAAGAATCGCAACTGCAATCGCATGCCTGAACAGCACAACCCTGAATCCTGGGCTGTAGCACCATAGGCAAACAGGACTAAAGCTGAAGTCTATTCCATCCCAAAGTCTCCTGTGAAGCTTCCTATCACAGGACATGCAGTCCTTCCAGATAAGAATTTGAGTGCAACCATAGGCCAAAAGGAACTGCTGTTCAGTCAGATAGAAAATGTCAAGTTAAGACATTTGTGCTACAAAACTGAGGAGATTGTAAAAGACTTTATATAGCAACAGCACAGCATGCAGCTTCCCTCTTGGTGTGCTGGGATACCAAAGATCTGGTCTTCAACCTCTGTGCTGGTCACACTTATTCTTTGCTAGCAAGTTATTAACTGAAATATTTCACAGAAAAGTATAGTTTCTGGAACTGAAGAAATGCAACTCTTTAGTCAGCAAAGAAATGAAAAAAGTTTTGGAGTCCAGCATGGGAGAAAAAACAATAAGACTGGAGAAGGCTGTGGAGAAGGTCACGATTCAGCCTCCCTGGTTGTGGCCAGGGAAGCAAAGCTCAATCCAAGTGAATTAATTCATCCACGGGCTTGTTTGCACTCAGATACAAAAAGATACCAAAGTATGAAGCCTGTAGAAACTAGGAAAAAAGTTGTATTTGGAAGAATCAGGTGCAGATGTTCAGCTTGAAGTTGAGAAGGAAAACAGTCTTTTTTTCCTGAAGCAGGAGAAAGGTCAGGACCACAGTAAAAACAGGCAAGTGAGGGGTTACCACAGCTCACGTTGTTAGAAGTTATCATTCAGAAGTCCTTCTGGACATTGCTCCACCAATGCAGCCACCAGATACTAACTGCAAGGACCAGGAGTATCCCAGGACCCCAGGGTGAAGGAGGGGATGGCAGCACAGATCCACTTTGCTTAGAGGTAAAGTTTCATCCACAGCATCTCCTTAGACAGCGTTCTTCTCTTTGGCTTTGTGGAAGGGGATTGCACCCTCTCCTTGAAGGATGTCCAAATGGCAGTTAAAAATAATAAGAGCTATATTGCAGAAGCAGTGTAGTTGATAACTTCTCCCTTTTTATGAGATTGGCACCTCTGTTGTGGTGTTACCATAGTGACAAAGAAATAAGATCGCAAACTGAAATAGTTACAACAGTATTTCAAAAAAAAAAAAAAAAAAAAAAAAAAAAAGGAAAGAAAAAGAAACAGGAAAACAAGCAAGTAAGGGTTCTTAAAATAATGCCCACTGGAGCACAAAGTCAGATGTCTTCCTGGGCTAAAACCTAAGGATTTACAGGGCACCAGGCTCCCAGGTTAGCTTCTTTTCTCCCCGTTTCTAACATGTTTTACCCTCTGGTGCCAGGTATAAAATTATGCTGTCTGTATAGAAACTCATATTTCAGCCCATGTGGGAAACGTTTGGACAAATGTGCTTTCTGAGAGAAAAGAAAACATTTTAAGACCCACAAGTATTTCGCCTCAGGAAGTTTCCCCTTAATCTTTGTGCTGACACCTTTCTCAGACACTCCTCAGCACTTTAAACCATGCAGGAGGCCAACAGCAACTATTCCCAAGGTATTTAGTTTCTCCCCACAGATTTTTGCAATGATTGTATGACTTCAGATCTGAAAGACTACTCTCCTCGTTAAATGACAGATAATTGAACAGGCGCACAGCAAGGGGCTGAACAATGATGCTTCCTCTAGAGCCCACAAGGGCAGCAACAACTGTTTCTTCCCTGAAAAGGGGCACAAGTCTCAGCCAACTTTTCTTTTTTTAAAGAATACTTTTCATAATAAAAAATAAATCTAATCCAAATCTCTGATTAGACTGCAATGCAGCAAAGACCATCCAAACATGATGAAGTGGTAACAGAGCACAACAAACACTGAATTTCCAGGACAAACCCAGCTGCAAACCCTGGCAGGGGTTATACCAACATGCAAGGAGCACTCTGCAAGAACAAGGTCTGCTCTTCTTGTTCAACCTCTCCTGCCTCAAACTCTCAGGTATATTGCAGACATCTACACCACCCCAAGAAAAGAAGTCAATTCTCAGTATCATCTTCTACAAGAAGTGTCTACTTATACAGTTAGAAAGTCAAACATCTAAAGCTTTAGATACATAAATGACAGCTCTCAGCCTCCCCCAGACTTCTTTAACAAAATACCATTTTTAGTGTAGCATGAAATTGCTGCCATGGAGAAGGAGCTGGGCCATGGACATTATCCCATTCCCCAGCATCTGTGCCTTTTGTTTCCAGTTGGCCTTAAGCTGGCCATAGCTTCCAGTTGGCCATAAGCTTCACCCTTTTCCCCGTAGCCAGGCACCCTCCTGCCACTGGAGCCAGTTGCAGATGTGGTGCCCCATGTGGGGAGGCAGTTTGGTGTTACTAATCCCTGGGGTTTCTGGATTGCTGCTGCAGTGAAGTACACAGGCAGCTGAGGAGCTGTGCCACAAGCACAGCAATTGTATCACTCCAACAGCATCTTGGCCATCTTCTCCAGGCTGGGAGAACAAACCAGTGACCTGCTGCTGGCCTGGAAACACTCTGGAGCAATTCAGTAATTTTATTTATACTGCTAAAAGGCATCTTGCATTGTCCCCAGTCCTTGCTTTCACTACGGTTTAGCACACGTGTTTATTTTCTCATATCTCTGTTGTGGAGGTTTGAGTCTTGGGGGAAAGAAGATGGATTTTGGCACCCCTGGGCTGTGAAATCCCTGCCACGCTGCCTGCCCACGCTGCCAGGCTTCCTGGACAGGTAGTGCTGGAAATGCCAGCCCAGAACTATACCCCGTTAGCACTGGGTTCCTTTCTAAGAACATTATTATAGCTGACAGTACAAGATAAATTATAGCACTTCTGAGAAATCAGCATATAAAGTTATCACATTTATATAAGGTGGCAGATCTCTTATACGAAAATGGAAATATATAGTGAATTTGGAGGAAAGTGTTTAAAACTTCAAGTCATTTAAACATTTTTCTTATTCTCATTCACTCTGGTTTTCACTAATTCTAATCTGTAGCATCGTCAAGATTAGCTTTTCTCCACTTTTTCTTCCTCACGTGAGGTGGGAAAGAAGGTGCTGTCATGATCCATGGGCATGTGCAGACTGCTACTTGTTCTCAGCTCTGCACCTGTCAAAGTAAATAAGCTCTGAGGACATGGAAAAATCCAGGTTCTGTGCTCAGAGAATTACCCTGGAGTGGAAGCTTTATAGAACTAATCATAGCAATGTTTCCAAAAAGGAAATAAAAGAAATCTGATATCACCATCTGTAAGAGAAATCTGTTTTAAACATGGCTTTCCAGATCTCCAAAACAGATTTGCTGCTTTACCAAAATTATCCTCACCCTTTCTGAAACTCACTTAAACATCAGAATTAAAAGATCAAACAAATGATTTCTGAGCCTCGTAATACTTTTTGACAGAGCAAAGTAAGGTCCTGAACTCAATATCAATGCCTTCCAATCAGAGAAATACTGTATTTTTTCCTAGTCACTGCCCAAATTCCCAAGTCTCTTAGTTTCTAAGGAAACTGGAAAACCAGAAGGTAGGGGAAGTCTCTGGGTAGAGGTAAGTTAAGTAGCTCTTTTATGACAGCCATTTATCACCACTGCCCAGCTCTTTCACCTTGGCTGTACCCATGCTCTCAATAGTTTCAAGCATCAAGTAACTCCTGGCAAACCTGGGGCAGGACCTGCAGTGAGCAATCACAAAACCACACACAGGGAGGGAGAGGAGAATGGCCTCCTGAGGGGCAGAGATGAACACACAAGTATCAGGATCAGCATCCTGTGCTTACAGCTAAGGATCACTGCTGTACAAGCATCCTGGGCTCTGAAAAGAGCATGAACATAGATGTGGGACAAGAAGAAAATGCTCAAGATACCTACTGCTGAGGGATGGACATTGGTGTGGAGATGAGGCTCAAGCAGGACATGAATCAGTGTATGCAGCATACTGCCCTGGGGTACCTATGCCCTCAGATTATTTTTTTTTCCAGTGCCTTGTCAGAGGCATTTCAGGGACTTTTCATACCTCTTTCCTCGTGCATCTCAACAACAGGTAGAGTCAGAGGCAGTGAAATCCAACAGATAAACCTCAGCCCAAGAACAGGGTAACTGATAGCTGGATTGAAGCACTCAAGGATTTCAAACAATTGTTATTTTCATATCCAAGTTACACAGCACAGAGCAACTATGATTGGAAACAGGTGGCTTTCTGTTGCACTGGGGATGGGGAAGCTAGTTTCGAGGAGGAAAAAGGAAGCTTTCCTCAGAGCCTCCTGCTGAGCTCCACAATGAAGTGCAGAGGATGGCTCCCAGGGCACTCAGTACCCAAGACCTTCCCCCACCTTTTCTCTATGAAGCACAGTGCTCCCACCTGCTGTAAGTTTCCCATTTTATCCCAATTCCCTGCTTTATCAGCCATCACACAGCACAGGCTGATGTGGTTCAGCATCTTGAACCGCAAGGAAGACTGAGCACAGTAAAAAAAAAAAAAAAAAAAAAAAAAACACTTTTGCATTTTAGGGCTGTACCACATGTTTGGGCTTTAAGAGCAGTTCACTTGGCCAAATATTTGCGTTTGATGCCATCTGACTTCTAAAACATGCCTGGGCTGAAATAATGCCAAGGAAACCGAATTCTCCCTCTCACAAGCGCTTAACCTAAGCCAACACTTTTTTTTCTTCCATTGGAAATCAGGACCACAGAAGCTGAAAAGGCACAATAATATTTCAGCGTCAGGCACAGCACTATGAGCTGCTTTGCCATTTGTAACCTTTCTGTATTTTGTGCTACCTTTTTACCTTTGGCTGAGGCATCAACATTATTATTTTGAACTTTACTGACAAAAATAGTCTGAAGCCCTTTCAGATGTTGTGCAGGGAGGGAAGACAGGCATTGATGGTTGTCAGAACATGGAAAAAAGATGGGAAAAAATATGTCTAAATGTTTACAAAAAATATCTTCCTCAGAAAAATACCTTTATCATATTTTAAATGGTAAAATGCGTACTTGCTCTGTCATGTCAGGAACACCATATAGAAAACTGTTACAGGTCCTTGCACCAACTTTATGACATAACCAACATGCCACTACACACGAACAAAACTCATCCAAAATAGAAGTCTTCCGTGAAACAGGGATTTCAGGGTAAAATTTCTCCCCTGAAACATGGGAGTGTTTCTGCCTTCCCCAACCCAGACCAAACCAGTATCTGCTGTGGTGCTGTAAAAACATAGGTCTGCTTTGCCCTCTTCCTCCTCACTTCCCAAGGCAGGACGGTATTTGGCCATCACACTCCAGCCACAGAGGCACCATGAAGTTAATCAAACTTAGGATCAATTTACAAAGTGCAGAAGCTAAAAGACAGGAGATAAATCAATGCAAGTAGTGCTGACATGAAGGAGCGATCTTAGACATGATGTGCCACGCAATCATGGCCATCCACAGCCAGACACTTGCAGAGTAAAACTAAAGTAGAGGGCTTAAATAGCTTTTTGCATGTCAAGTTTGCCTCTTGATGGTCTTTCAGGGAGGATATGGACTACCCAAAGGGCCTTTTGTTAGCCTTTTTGTTTTAAGCTATAAAAAGTGTCAGTATTTTTTTTTTTTTAAATTGACAGAAATAAAATTTAATCATGGCATCTTATTTCGACAAGAGGGGAAAAAACAAAGAACTGTTTACACTGCACAATCAATAATAGTCACGAAATAGTGCTGCAGGACATTTTTAATCAAACACTGGTGTACACTAGGCAAGACAGATTTCAGGCTTTAAATCATTCTGGAGAGCCATGCAGCAAGACAAGCTGTCAAGATTTTACCTGAAATTTTCCATCTGTATGATATTTTTGAAGAGAACCTGGACCTTGCTAGAGGCTCTGCAGTGGATGGTACACTGTCTCTTAATAAGATTTTCTTTCATTCTCTGAAGTTTGTGACAATGTCTACCTTGACATATTGCCTTCACAGTGACAGTAAGTAGGCATTTGCTCAGAGTTTACAGTTGAAATAGCTGAGACATAGACATGGCCTAAGATGACTCAAATGTCTTCTTTTAAAACCTGAAACATGAGGTGCTTTCAGCTGCCTCACTGAACAGTTCTTAAAAGCTTGCTCAAGTTTAAAGAACAACTCAAGAACAAGATGAAGCACTAGGAAAGATTATTTATTTATTTATTTATTGTAATTACCTTGCTTCTTAGAGGTGCTTTGAGCAGCACCACTTACACTGAAGGCAAGTCTTCAAAGTCAGGGTTTTTTGGAGTGCAACAAAGGGCACATCCATTTGGGGCAAGGATGGAGAAGAGAGGAGCAACAGCTCCTGCCCCAGTGCTTCCTGGCTTGCAAACTCTCAATATATATAGCAAAGAACACAGGCCACATTTTGGCTTACAAAACACCGCTAAAGTGATCCAGTTATGAGGACACTTTCCTCTCTACACAACAAAAATAACCCATTTAAATGGAGAATTAGGATACAACAGCACAGGACTATTAGAAAGAGAGATATAAATGAAATTTAATAACTTTATTTAAAAAAAAAAAAACTTTTATCTCTTATGCTCTCCCAAAATGGTTAATGCTAAAGCAATAACATTGTCCAGTGGGTGTAACTGCAGCTCATCTGCACCTCCACATTGTTCAGCATCCCCAGAAAAATTTTATCTTTTAAGAGGTCCCTGCAGCAACAGGATCGGATGTTCTATGCTCCAATTTTTAACATCAGTTAGGAAACTTTAATTAAGCATAAGGAACACAAGGAATTTTTCCAACAATTTCCTGTATTTTAATTTTGTTCACAAGTATTTTTGCTCATTTTCATAAAGTATATGAAAAACAAAAAGTTGATGTTAGGACTACTGGTAGGAGTTAGGTATTGGTATATACACCTGACTGCAGTTGTGAGTATACTATGAGGACAGGCTTTCTAGAATCCACAGAGTAATTCAACCAGCCCAGAGAGATGTTACCCATACCAGAGACTCCATTATTTTGCACATGACAACACTGATCTCAAACTTAAAACCTAGTAGATGCTGTGGAAGCCTACTAAAATAGGGATTGTTGTGTCCAGCTATCAGAATATTTATAATTTTTCCTAAAATTTTAGCTGTTTCTGAAATAGGTCTTCAGACCATGAACAGCACAGAAGCGATGTTGTTCAGTTTTCTTTGGGCAAAGATTAGCACTGCCCAGTTGTGACTGATCAATGGAAAGAAATTTGGTGGAAGCCACGTGCAGATTTTGAGCATTAGAAAGTTTTCAACTCCTTTACAATATCAGCTTTTAGCACCGTCTTTCAAAATGGCAGAGCAATCTTTTCACATCAGTTCACTCCCACAAGCAGTTGAGTGATAGATGGGCTTTCCTTGCAGTCACTGGAAATTAAAGGAGTTCAACGCTTTATAGCCAGTCTCCAATTGTCCAATGGGTGCTATATTGTACGTTATTTGACTATTCCATACACACACTGCTCAGATCCTGCCTCCCAGAAGCACTTTTTCAGGGAAAGAATACAATTTTGATTTATTCCTAGAGCAGTGGAAAACCGCAGTACAGAATTACTCAGGGGTAGGCTGCAGCATTATTAAAATTCATTACAAGCCCAAAGAACAAATTAAGTAGCCCCTATGCAGTGGGAGCAACATCAGAGCTTGAAATCAAGTCAGAGGCTCACAGCCTGTGCGCATCGCTGGGAGACACGTGGGCAGCTTCCCAGCGTCTCGTCACAGTTTTCCAGTTGTAAATTCCTGAGGTAAAAACTGGAAAAGAACATATTTCAACTTCCTTCTGGAGACAGCTACAGAAGGACTACAAAAAGGGTTTTATGGTAATAAATAAAACATAGGAAATTAATTTTAGGGCCCTGAGCTACCATAACATTCTAGGCACTTCATAAGCAACATTAGAACCATAAAGCATACAACAAAAAGCACAGGGTATTGGAGGAACATAAATATTTAATGTTTTATCACTGTGCCTTTGTCATAAAGGTGTTCAAATCCTACAAAGATGTCCTTGCACTCATCTTCGGGCACATAATCCTCTTAAAAGAGGAGGCCACATGCAGGGTGGAGGGGCTGCACCACAAACCCACCTGCTTTAGCTTCAGACAAAACCTATGTGGCCATTTTCTCATTTCTGAGGGGTGAGGACGCTGGGGTGACAGTACAACTATCTGCAAGCTGTGCATGCTTTATAAAAACGTTATAGGTTATGTATAGAAAGCTATTCAGTTCTACTCCAGCCATAAACAATGCCTCGTTGCTTGTGCCAGAACTGTGGCCTCTGGGTTAGAACTGAAACATATCAGTAAATATCTGTGTAGCAGGTGCTCAGAAGGGCAGAAGACAAGTTGTCCTGATGGCATGCACACTGAGGAACACATCAGAAGGCCATATCCTGGTGATTAATGGGGAATCCATGAGCCCTGATCCTTCCCTTGCAAAGGACAAGGGAAGCTACATAGGGTTTCGATCAAATTAGATATCTTCACGTTATAGCAGCCCTCAGACTTGGATCCAGACAATATATCTTAACACTGGTTGTAATGCAAAAGCCAGGCTCAAATCTCAGTCCTCCGTAACACAAGCTTTATAACTGTGATTCTGTGATTTTATTAAAGCCAAGCCAATGGCAACATAGGACCAATTATCCACATAAGACCCCAGCAATACGTATTATCTGATTTCATTCAAATTTTGTGAAAATTCAAGTGCTGCATAAGAAGAATAATTTTTTCATGCTCTTTCAAATTAATACTATTTTTTTTTCATAAATTAGTCAGGAAATGAAGCTATGAAGTTCTGTAATTACATCTAAAGCAATCAACTTATGAAACATTTTGAAGTGTTCACAGAAAGTCAAATTCTTACACTTGTGAGAATAATACACCTTAGACCTCCTTAAAATAGGATAGGCACTGAAGAAGTCAAACAATATTGAGTTTTCACTTTAGGACTATGGACCACAACAAGAGCAGATAGAAAAACATATGGAGAACCAAGGGTCAAAGGAACATAATTTTAGAAATGCCTTTACAGACTTTCTAATCCAAAAGACTTGATAAGTCAAAAGATTAATTCACAGACAGTCAGAGGTCTCAATAAGAAGTTCATAGCTTTTTTTTTTTTTTCTCCCTATTCCTCATAGGAACTTTTGCTTATAAGCCTTTTTTAAATATAAAAACGGAAATATAGAAAAAAAAAAAAAAAAAAAAAGCAACACATGATTCCCAAAGCCAAGATCACGACAGAAGTAATTAATTCACTATAAAAGAGTAAACTAGCAAAAATTCATCTCTTTTACAGAGTTGGTCATAGTTGGAAGGTTAAAACAAATATTACACTTTAATTATTCCGTACCAACAAATACACCTTGGGTGTTCAGAAAAGAGGCTTGATTCACTTAGCTATTGTTTTTCTTATCACTCTAATAAAAGCTTTTCACAGTAAGAAGAAGTAAGATACAAATACAAGAAATGTTTTGGTTTTTTTTACCGTTACCGAAGACTTCCAGCTCTTGCAGTGAGATCCTCACAATATTACAACATAAAATAAGCTGGTTTGGTTACAAAATTGTTTCACAGAGACCTGAACAGCCTACCACAGCAAACATTGCTCTGAATGAAGACTTCATTAAGAAGCAGGGACCACAGGTCCCTATTTAGCACCTCTTATTTCTTGATTGACAAAGTCAGATTTAGTGGGGGGAAAGGGAATTAGAGCTGTTCTCCTGGCAGGTGGTAAAAGGCTCATATAATTGTTGGTTAGATCAGCACAGGTTAGACAGAAAAACAAATCAGAATGAATCACAGCTGGCCCTATGGTTAGGGCATATATTTATGTATAATTAGGCAAATCCTAATTTACTTCATTATGGAGCTTTGGGTTTTTAACATAGAGTCCAACTAGTGAAAGAAACCTAAAAAATAAAATAAAATAATGCAATAAATGTTTGTGAGAGCAACTGAGGTGTACAGGTCCAGCTTGGAGGGGATATTAATACACATCTATATTTGAACTAGTGATCTGGCAGGTCCTCTTTAAGCCTGCAGCACATGTATGTGTCAAAAAGATATGGATAGAGTTCATATAAATTAGACTTTAGAGCTCAGTTTCTTTAAGGATAAATTTTTGCCTGGGTGGATGTTGCATAACAATTTGTGCAGGTTCTTGCTCTAAAAGGATTGAGAATGCCTTTGTTTCTATAAATACTTTGTGGCACTGGGCTTTAACTTGCTCTGAATTTGGTTTATTGCTGATGTCTGCCAATTTCCACTCACTTTTTAATTTGCTTCCTTTTTTTCTTTCTAACCAATAGCTCATATTGCATTCTAGTCATAGAGTTTTGGAAGCGGCTTTAGGAATGTGGTTAGCAATGCGTATAGAACAATATTTATTTATAAGAACACTTCCAGTTGACATAAAGGCAAAGTTCAGAAGAGCTGTCTGAGCCACTGCTTGCAGGTGCTGTCAGGAGAGGATTGAGGTGGAGATGTGGGGATGAAGGACAGCTGGAACAAAATGACACAGGACCTTCTCACATTGCTTAGAAGGTTACAAACGCAGGTTTTAGGGCCAAATTTTGCTAAGAGTGTGAAGAAAATTAAAAAAAATGAATTTGCAATGTAAGTGCTTGAGATTGCTTAAGACTAGAGAGCAAGGCTTTAAGTGAGAAAGAAATAATGAGGTGTGATGTATGATATTTGTAATAGAAAATTTTACTTCAAAAGATGTATTTTTAGCAGATGATCTGTAAAGTCTAGTTCCTCCTACTTTTTTTTTTTTTTTATCTTATAACAAACTCTTTTCCTTTTTTTTTTTTTTAATCCCACTGCTATTACCAAGGAAATAGACACAGAAATACCCCTTCCTTGTGGCCTGCATAATACGTGAGAAACAGTGAAATGTGTAGGTAATGTCTGTTTTCTCATCCAGTGAATCGAACTGAGCTTTAATTTCCCTGATATTTCAGTGTTTACTTAAGATACATCCAACTCAGCATCTCACCTAAAATAAGTAAATGCAAACTACATCATGCTGCCATACCCCATGTATCAAAACTGAACCTGAACAGACGGGCCATAATTTGTACTCAGATAGCACAGGCTATTAGGGAAAGCAACATATGTGGAAGGGTAGTGTTGAGCTTAATTAACGATGCTAACACAGGAAGCTAATTTTACTCAAAGTATGGTCATTAGAAGTCTTTGATGTATGTAATTTATCCACAGCCATTGCTGACATGTGCGTATGGAGATAACTCAATGAAGCATCATTTTATCAGTGGTAATGCTATGCTTTCAAGGACAATATTTGTTTAAAAATGAGAAGCTGCTGCTGTCTTGATAGAAAATAATGACCCTGAAAGGCAAGAGGCTGTAAGTAAGGTTGTGGTTTTCCTCTGGAAGGCCACATCCAGGTATCCTTTAGCAGCCTGTCAACCTCAGTGAGGCACCAGGAAAGTCTGAGATTTCAGTCTCTGTGACACTGCCCATCATGAAGATATATTAAACTGCAGGAACAAGACATTTAGAGGGCAGAGGTAATCCCAAGCATTTTATCTCAACCTCAACCATGAGCATAATTCAGCTGCTGAGATGAGCCCTACCCAAAACATGGACAGAGCCGGGCTGTTTCCTGAAAAGCCACGTCAAATACATCATTTTTTTGGATGTCAAATACATCATACCTTAAAAACAAAATAAAATATAATTTCCAAAAGAAAAATAAAGCTATAACTGTGAACTGCTGTGATGGCAAGGGCTCCACATTGAGCACTCATCTCACAAAGATGTGCTCTCAAAAGTTTGTTCCCCAAGCAAGTCTTTTGCATCAGTTAAAAAACAAACAAACAAACAAACAACAAAAACAAACACCAAAAAATATTATAGCTGAGAAAAAGAAGAAGAAAGCATTAAGAGGGCTATAAAACAGGTCCGAATCACTACAGAACAGCACAATGTCCTTCAGGGGCTGTTTCCCAGCCCAGGTCTGTACCAAGCACAGTAGTGTAGAGCAAATTTCTCAGCAGCAGTTTGTAGAGACAAACCTTGCCCATCTCCGCTCTTCCACCTGAGAAATTTTAACATGGGAAAGAGAATTAAACCCAGCGTGCTATTCAGGTAGATCTTAAAGCAACTGGACTTTCGAAGATCCTCTGGGGAAAAGAAAAGTTAATTAATGGTGTATCATCTCGAGAGTGTCTTCCTGAAGCCCCAGAGGTGCCAGCTAAAGCCATTACTGCCTCATTTACAGTGACAGTCATCTCGACTCTGCTGTTGCTCCCTTAATTTTCAGGGCAGAAGGAGTCAGCTCCTCATTAAATATTTGTATTTCTTCAGAGCTTTTTTGTTTTCCAATCTCTTTCATTAAGAGACCTTAATGAAATACTTATTCCATTAAGAATTCAATCCCTGCTGCTGGATAATTTTTCTTCCGCAAAAATATATCAAGATGAAAACAATGTTACATCCCTGATGGGATCACCCTAACACCACAGCTACTAATCAGCCTTTGGCCGACTTGATTATTTTTCATAACCAAATGCGTTAGGGATATATATATATATATATTCATTTCTTCTTCTCTACTCCCAGTGCTATAGTTATTTATTTATTTATTTATTTATTTATTTATTTTTCTTCTTCTTTTAGGACACACATTTTACCCTTTCCTTCTAGGTTCCTGATTCTTGATTTCACTGTTACCTACCAGAGATATCTCTTGGGGAAGGCAGAGTCATTCAGGTCTCTCAAAAGAATGGCATTGCTGTAAGAAGTATATGACACAGAAGACTTAAATCTCAATTGTAGTGGCTTGGTTCTGCTGTGGGCATAGCAGCAAGGGAAATTCAGTTGAGCAACTTTAGTTTTGTCAGTAAAATATAAATGCAATGAAATGTATCTTGGATTTCAAGAGTCATTCCAGTCTCCTACATCGCATCATCTCAGTTGAGCAGAAGGCAGGAGGAATGAATATAATTTTTACCTGTATTTCTTTATGAGATGAATTAATGAGTTTCTGCTGTCATTTGCAGTGAGAAATATGGAGAGTGCATATTATTTTCAGGATCTCCAGAGTGTGAGAAAATTTCAGAAGCATGAAATATCTCACCCCCTTAACAAACCCTTTTGCTCAGTTGTTTTATAGCCAGCAGGAGAAAACTGCTGGAACTTTCTCTGAAAATTGATGACTACTGGTAAAGATATCCTAATGATTTGGGTCACTTTGAATTATAAAAGTCACCATTGTACTCCTGACTATTAACTGTTTCCAGAGTACAGTGCTGTAAGTGTCAAACCCGAATGATGTGTAGTGCATTTAGCTAACCTCTGACTCAAAACGTATCTGTCTGTAAGGTTACACCCCTGTGATGAGAAGTGCAGATACTCGGTGGGGTGTCCTGAGCAGACACGGCACTCCCAGCCCATGCTGATGGGGTCAAGGGTAAGGCTCTGCAGTCTCCTCACACGTTTCTGAGACTACAAAATCATTTTAACATTCCCAAAGTATTGGGTGAGAAACTTTGGGAAAAAAATATTATATAGTTGGAAAAAAATAAATTTCAAATTAGAGAAACCGTGCTGTGGAGTTGCCATCCCTAGAGATTTTCAAACGCTATCTGAACATGGTCCTGGGCAAGCAGCTCTAGGACCTCTAGTTCCAGAGGTCCCTTCCAACCTCAGTCATTCTGTGATTCTGTGATTCATATCAGGCTCATATATGGTATGGCTCATGAAAATGTCTTCGCCTGCATGAAGAGTGATCTCCAGTCTCCTGAGCTGTACTCCATCAGGCCTTTGAGAAGATAAAGCATTGCTGGGCCTCTTATTGCTCCTAAGCCCTTGAAAGATTCCCAGCATGGAAATAACCTTTCCAGCCTGGGCAGAGCTGAAATGCCTGCTGCCTAGGGTATTAAAATGTTTGTTCTCTCTCAAATGGACTGCCACAAAACCCTCAACAGTTCCTTAAATTACACCCTATTTCCAGCAGGAGTCAGAAGGAGCCCACCCTGGGCAGCATGGGAACCTGTGCAGGTCAGGGCTGAGCATCCACAAGTTCAGCTTCTCATTCTTGTTGAGATGATGTGTTGATGATGAAGATGACACTGATTTGAACACAAATAGGATTGGGTACACTTTGTTCATTCCAGCAGAATAAGAGATCCCATTGTCTCTAGAGAAGCAAGCAGGTTGAAATGGAGCAACGTTATGAGTGATCTGTAATGTTCACACCAAATCAACTCAGTTTGCTGCAATTTTAGCAGGCTATGACATCAATTACTTTCACTGTGATGAGCTCAAATGGTTAGCTGCATGTAAAATAAAGGGCAGGAGAGCTGGGTTGCTGTGATCCAAGTCACAGCATTATCCTGCAATGGGACAGAGGTGTGCTGGAGACCAGTATAGACCAGTATATGGGAAAATATATGAGCAAACCTCTGAAAGAAAAAAGTTTAACAACAATAAGGAAACAAAGGCACAATACTTGGCACAGGAGAATTTTTGTTTAAAAATAACTGTGAACTTACACCAACAACTTCAGTCCATTTTCCTTTTCTTGGTACATAACATCAAAAGTCAGAATGTGTTTTATCAGCAACTTAACACATGGGGATAAGGGGAAGTAATCTGCAGTCTGAAAGCCCAACCTGTAGCTAGGTTGTACTTGTACATATTTAGTCTATTTTGGGTTTTGGCTAAGGTTTCTTGCTTTTGGATTTTGAGTGACCAACCTGGACGTATCTGCAAACAAGACTTAGAGGATGAAGCACACTCAGTGAACAAGTTTACACTCAAGGCTTCACCGATTTAATGAACCCAGTGTAAAAGCACAGCTTCCAGCGGGATCTGGCAGGGTTCGAGATGTAATGTAGGAATTATCTCTGATAGCAGGTACAGATCTGTGCCCCATCAGTGGGGGCTTCCATGGGCAGAGCGTGCGGAGTTGTGTTACCGCTGTGGCTTACGGCTGTGGTGAGCCATTAGACTCGGATATCAGATGATGCATTTCATCTTCCATACTGGGCTGTCAGCCACGTGCCTGGCCAGCATGTGCAGCCAGGATTTGCCTTGCTGCCAGCATGTTTTTTGCTTCACAAGGTGCCCAGACAAATCTGAAGTAGAAGGTGTTTGAATAATCCTTCCGACTAGCAAGCTCAGGTTTGTGGACCTCCATCAAGGACCCAAGTGTGAAGACAGAAGCACAACTGGGTGATCATAGAGGTCTTTTCCAACCTGAGTGATTCTGTGATATGGTTCTGTTTTGATACTGGTGCAACAAGGCAGCAGACCTGAATGTGATGATGAAGTAGGTCTTTTATTTTATGGTGGAAGATAGGTTTGCAAATTGCAGCTGTCTCATCCCATCAGCAAAGCTAAAAAAGCTCTGCTTGAGGACAGGAGGGACTATAGCCTCCAGGTAACATTTTTCTCAACAAAAATGCAAGCTGCTTTACTGCTGTATGAAGTTTGCTTCCTTTTCTTTTTCTTATTTATTTTTATTCATTTACAGCACTAAGAAATATCCTGGACCATACCTATGCAGATTAGAAAACGTGCTGTGAATTTATACCCTCAGCAGCACAATTTGCAACAACAGGAAAACCCTGAGGCACCTACCACTGATTTATCCCTGCCTCCAAGCAGTGTCTGTCAGCTGCACTCCATCTTTTGAACAACACTAGAGAGTGAGAGCTGAAAACTGGAGGAGCAGCCACCGTGTACACTATGCCAAGGAGTATCTGAGATTTGGGGAGCTGATGGGTGCTCATACAACCATGTGTGCCCAGACCTCTGGGACTGGTGCTGTGCCCCCCCAGAACACCAGTCAGTCTGCAGGGGAGCCCACGGAGAGAGACGAGCTATGGAAGAGCCCCCAGGATAGGGACTGGCCTTGTGTTTGGCCATTGTTTGAGTAGGGAAGGCCATCCAAAATTTCTTGCTGCCCCACAATAGAGCTGTAGGAAATATGTGGGAAAGCAGAGGCAGTGTGGGACATGGGCATCTTAGGAGGGTAAATCCGAAGGTAGGAATACACTGCTTGGCTCACGGAGGTCAGATGCAGCAGTGAAATGGGAAGGGAGTCCTTTCGTGCCAAATTAAAGGTGGTTGTCCCCAGCAGGCTATGTGATAGGAACCAGATGTCCAGATCGATCAGACGGTGACTGAGATCAGGAGAAAAGGATATCTCAAATCTGTTTGCATTTCCAGTGGGCACAGTAGTGTCAGAACCAGTGCAATACCTTACCTGGGACATCCTCTGGCTCAGGTGAGGGGAACTCCGGGCCATGAGCAGAGATAAAGATGAGAGTGAGCAGAGGACACCAGAGGAGTTCAGGCTATTAACCTTCACAGCCAGGAATGCCCCTTGCCTTGCATCTGCCTTCCGATTCATGAATTTTGACATATGGAGGTCGAGTTTTCATTACCGTGGTGTAATTTAAGGAGATCTGGGCAAGCAGCTTGCTAGAGCCCCCACCTTTATTTTTCTTTTGCTGTCAGCAGACTGTTCTTCTGCATATGTTGTATTTTCTTTAAAAGGAGGAATTACCTGACAATTTTTCCCTCCTACTGTGGTCTTGCCAATGGCTAGTACCAGACAGCTTTAAAAAAATAAAAGGAAACTGCCATTGACTAACAGCCACTGCCTAATGAAAGGGCTGAGTGCCTCAGCGAGCAAGCACTAGCGGAGGTGACTGGTGCCGGTGTCGTGTCCTGCTCACCTGTGTGGATTCAAGCTGCTTTAAAGCTTTCTTCTGGGAGCATCTCATGGGCTCCAGCTCTGCAACCTCTCCAGTGCACCTATTCCGGATAAAAGCCCAGTCATGGAAGCAGTTAAAGCATCTCCTTGACTTTAAATATTGAAATCTAACCGCCTCAGTAGGAATTAAATTAAGCACATGCTGTTCTTAATAAGCATGATTTTCTGAACCATTTCTTACTCTAAAAAAGCACAAAATCTCTCCCGTAATGTTCTATCGGGTAGTGAGAAGCTACGATTACCTGGCTTGCCATCGCGAACCACTAGCTTCAAAACTCCCTTTCATGTCTCGTATCTTAACAAGCCATGAGATGTTTAATTATCTCATTACAGAAACAGAAGTGTGAAACAGAGATGTAAAGGAAGGCCGTGGGTCCGGCCAGGATTACAAGGGGAACCTGAGGGGCCAGGCCATGTAATTTAAAAAAAGCCCATCGTTTAAAATTGCTCGGGTGAATCTGAAACCTTTAATTAAAGTATTAAAACTCCTCATTCTTGAGGCTGCTTCTATCTTCATGGCAATCCGGACAAATCTGCCCCGAGGCCTCCCGGAGCAGGGAGGGTTGCGAGCAGCAGCCCGAGGTGAAGTGGAAGCTCCGGAGCTGCCTGGGGCAGGCACTGGAGTTAATGCACACCTCAGCCCCAATAATGGGCTGCCTGTAAAAGCTGATGGCAAGCCAAAACCTACAGGTTCAGAGAAAAGTAATCATGGGCCACACTCAGCAATCAATACGTATTGAGAAGTCTCCTTGACAATAAGAATCCTCATCAGTTACAGCCTGGGGTTCTCAGGAGGTTCCCATGTGTTTTTGGATCAACACAGCTCTTACACCGGCACAGGAAACATTTACAGGGAAGAATAATTTTCCCCCAAACAACTTTCACATGTGACTTTCTGTTTGCTTGTTTGATGGCACTTTTCTTTTATAAACTATACCAAGAACAAGGGAACAAAGCTGCGCTGTCACTTCTGGGTCTTGCCCCTATTTCATGTGGTACAAGACGGCAGCTGAGCAAATCCCCTCTGCAGAACACTCATCTACACGTCCAGGCACTGTAAAGAACTGTTAAACAGACATTAATTATATTCAGGTTTAAGGAGAATTGTCTTTATGTAAATGAGAAACTCTGGGGTAGAGTTATAGGACGTATCATAAAATCCCTGATAAAATTTAAAATTTATTGATCTTTCAGAAAACAATTTAAGGAAAAAAAAAAAAAAGGCTCCACATGAATGGTGAAGAACTAAGCTTATTTTTAAAACTCATAACTGATATATAACTAACAGAGGATAGATTTAGACCAGACATAAGGAGGAAATTCTTCCCCACGAGGGTGGTTAGGCCCTGCCCAGGCTGCCCTGAGGAGCTGTGGCTGCCCCATCTCTGGCAGTGCCCAAGGCCAGGCTGGAGGCTTTGGGCAGCCTGGGCTGGGGGAATGGGTTGTGCCCAAGCTTAAAGTGCCCTTGGACTCTGTGAGCAGTAACATTGTGCAAATTAAGCCCATAATGAAAATAAAATAAAATCTGTTCTGTCAAAAAAATGGCATTCATAAATGAACTCAGATGCTAACAGAGATAGTAGTACGAAATCACTCAGCAAGCACAGTAGTAACCATGATAAAATAAAATTATAAAAGCAAATAAACTTTCCCTCTTCTGTTAGATATATGGGTGACAAAAAAGTGATTTCCTTAAAGTAAAAAATTATATATAGTTTAGCCACGTATTCTCATTTTGAAAGAAAAATAGAATGAGCTGCTGAAAAGATCAGATTAATCCTTTTAGGTAGACATGGATGGGGACACATCAAGACAACATTATCTGGTAGCATTTACATACTGCAGCAGGAAGGATCAGGGAGCATGCAATCCCCGATAAGGCCATATGATCTTAAAAGTCAGCACCAGCGTGCATTCAGACTGTAATTCATTTTTTCCACCACCTCATCGTACCGTTTCCCCCCACTACTCAGCCTCAGCCTCAGTTCGGCACTTCCAGGACAAGTCATTCATACCTGACCTGCTTCCACAAAGAGTCCACCTGGGTATTTTCCTCTGGTGCTGTCACAACTACCACCGTCTCCTGTAGTGTGAATTTCTATATAAGGGGGAACCTACTGGAAAGGATGAATTTTCTGTCATTTTTATGACAGAGTGAGACATTTTTATGTAATGTCTCACTTTCCCTTCAGCCCTTGTCCGATTGACGCTGAGGCAGTGACTAGCACATGGAAACTCAGATTAAATACAGAGGTGCATTTCTGAGGGAAATATCTTTAACTATAGGAAAGGTTAAAAAAACCTTTTCCGCACAATCCTCAATTCCTTGTGAACATGAAAGTCCCACTGATGCTCACGATCAACAAAATTAAAAACCTGTAGTCCCAAAGCCTGGATTTGGAACAGACTAAAATCTATTGTTACGTGAGTTGATTTCACCTACAAAGTACAGCTGTACAAAATTTGTCAGTACTCTGTTTTGTCAAAAGGAACTGGGAAGCAACGTCATAACATAGTAAAGCATAGGGAAATTGTAATGGTCCATAAGGATAAATTGCATGCAAGTACTAGATTTGATGGAAAAGGGAATTAAAAAAAATAATAAAAATAAACTTGATTTACCGCTTCCCATTTGCATTTATTACAGAGTTCTCCTGGTAAGCAACAGTCACTCTAATCCTTGCCTTTGCAATAAGATTAAAATATAGCTAGGATTAAAATTCAAGGGGTCAGACTCAGTAAGTAAACCACAGCAGGTGGTTTGGGAATATTCATAAAAACCCCAAACTCTCTCTCCTTTTCAGCTGGTCTTGCTCTGCTGAGACAGCAGGGACTGAGGGGACAGCCCCTGCATGCTTTCAGGAGCTCATCAGACCCTTCCTCTCCTCCCAGCTAAGCCAGCAGACACCCCGCAGGCACTGTTTGCACGCAACCGAGATGGTTGTGCCCTCATGAGAGGGAGGTCACTGTGCGCTCCAGAGCTTTGCCCAACGCCTTCCGTGAGGGGCTGACGAGCAAATTCCACACGGCTGTTCTTTGTGAAGACACCCATTGTCTGCTAGGAGCAGGGATGAGCACTCCCAACTCTCTTGGCTTCGGACCTGATGCCAGGCTTGCACCGGAGACTAAATCTGCTTGGTTGGGTATGGCTTTGATTGCACCATCTGTGGTACAGGGGAAATATGGAGAGAATGAGAAGACTGTCAGGAGCTGTCCTTTTGTCTAAAATACACAGAACAGAGCACAAGAGAAAGATGGAGAAATACAAATGGTAGCCCCCATGTACACACTGAATCACCTTCTTAAACAGCCCCTGAAGGAAAGGTCTGGCACAGCACCGTGATCCTTCTGCTGACCAATCCACGGACTTCCATTAGCACAGCACCCAGCCAAGCCACTAATGAAGGCCACGCTAATGAAGGCCACGCCTATCTGTGGCAAGAAAGCCTGAGGCACCTGCACCGCCTGGAGCTCTCCTCCCGGTGTCTCTCCGCAGCTTCAGGTCCTGTGGTGCCTCACTGTGTCCCAAGGCTGAGAGGCTCAGGGTGGAAACACTGAGCTCAGCATCCCAGAACTTGGCATCCTGATGATGAAGGCAATGGGGCTGCGAGCTGTCCCTTGTTCCCCAGCTCTGAGGTCCGTGTGTTGTCCCTGTGTCTCGGGAGGAGCCATCCTGGCTAGTGCCAGGGCACCAGTGCCGCTCTCCCTCTTATTTAAGTGTGTATTCACAGGAAATTCATTCCTCAAGGAGTGAATTTCAGGGCCCAAAGGCAGGTTTTAAAAACTGGGACACCTACTTGCAACACACAGCTATTTTCACCAATAAATTAATTTATAATTTTATTTTATTTTATTTTGTAAAGACACAAGGCTGTCTCCCTTTCCCTCCCTGTATAACCCGTTCACCCTCAGCCACCTGGAAAAAAGCAGCCCAAAATGCAGCTAATCACCAAAATAATGTTCCTTGCTCTGCTGAATGCGGTAGCTAAAGGTCACCCTGCTGAAAGGAGAGCTCAAGGCCTTGAGCATTTTTCTACCTTTGAAAAAGAAACAGGAGTTACAATTTAAATGTCTTCTTGCTGGATTGCTGGATAGCCCCAGAAAATAATAACATAAGCAAGGAGGTTAGGTCTGAAATACCTAAAAAGCAGTTTGGGATTTGTAATTTTTCCTGTATGAATGTTTTTACAAACAGCAGGTTATAAAAAAAAAAAAAAAAAAAAAAAAAAAAAAAATTGACTGCGTAAACTTGCACAGGATTTTGGCTGACAAGCTCAGTTTGCTATTCTCTTTACTCTGCATCTCCTGAAGTTGGATATTTGTGAATCAGATACTTTGGAATCCTTTTTATTACCAATTGGGCCAGGAAAAGCTTTGCTTACATGGCTGGTTCTCCACCTCCATCAGGGACTTGCACCTCCGACACATCTCAGGGTCTTACACAGTTTGGTGTATTTGTCTTTTGGTCAAACTTGCTTCATGGTTCTCTTATAAAGCAGAAAGAGAAGAAGAAGAAGAAGAAAAAAAAAAAGAATAAAGAAAAGAAAAGAAAGAAAAAACAAGGTTTCTGAT
Source organism: Aythya ferina (assembly GCF_964211825.1). Taxonomy (NCBI): domain Eukaryota; kingdom Metazoa; phylum Chordata; class Aves; order Anseriformes; family Anatidae; genus Aythya; species Aythya ferina. Next base: position 35,284,504 of record NC_140302.1, on the reverse strand, counting down.
TTTTTTTTTGTTAGCTTTTTATTTGAGAAAAGTGTATGTTTGTCCTAAGCAAGGATGAGTGGGACGGAGGAGACAGAGCCACGAGGGACAGGCAGCAGATTGTATAATTCTCAGCTTTGCTTTCTTCAGACTCCGAGACCTTCAAGGAGCAACTGGGAAGCAGGACACAGGCACTGGTGAGCAGGTGCGGGCAGCCAAAACCCTCGCTTTTCAGGTCTTACAATGAAAAGCCCAAATGAAAAGTGGGGCTGTGGACCGCTACAGTTGCACTTTTCTGGAGCTTTGCAAATAGCACGGAGCTGGAACATCCCGTATGAGGTGGGAGAGCCAGCAGTGGACGTGGGGGGACTGGGGGGATCGGGCTGCGGGGGGATCGCCCTGCGAGCCTCTGCCAGGGCAGCCAGCGGGGAACCCAGCAATTAAAGAGCTCCCCAGCGGGGATCCGGCGCAGTTTTGGACGCTCGATTAAAGCTGAAATTCTTCATATAAATTAGCATCAGCTCCACGGGCTGACACAAAGATGAGCTTTTGTGTTCGGAAAAAAAAAGAAGGGGGGGGGGGGGGTTATGCAGAAGGACCCCACGGCAACCCTGACCCTGGGGGGGGCACATCCCAATGACCCTCCCCGCACCCCCAGCACCTGCCGGCCTGGCCACGTCGGGGGGCCAAGGTTAAACTCCCCTGGGGCTGGATATTAAAGCCTTTCCGAGGTGTCTGTGGGATGGGACGGGACGGGTGGGGAGGGGCAGGATGGGTCGGGCGCCTCAGCCCACGGGGGTGGGCGTGGGGCTTCAGTTCCCCGACGGGGAGAGAGCTTCCCGCAGCCCCCCCCGGCTTGGCTCCCAGCACACACACAGCCCTCATTCCGCCTCTCTCAGTTTATATCTCTACCAAAATGTACATTTCCGCGCTACAAAAACGCTCCTCGACGAGCACCTCGCTGCCGGGGGGGGGGGGGGCAAGCTCAAGCCTGGGTCCCGGCACGGCCGAAGGGGGCCCCGCTGGAGCTGAAGCCGCCGGGGGGGCCCCGCAGCCCGGCCGGGCAGGAGGAGCCCCCCGGGACCCCGCCGCTGTCCCCCACCCCGTCGGGCGGTCCGGCGTCGGGGCGCCTCTTCCTCTTCCTCCTGAAGGTGCCGTTGTCAAACATCTTCTCGCAGTTGGGGTCGAGGGTCCAGTAGCTGCCTTTGCCTGCGGAGAGAGGAAAAGCCCCGCGCCCGTCGGCCGCCGCCCGGGCCCCGACGGGGGGGCATCGGCTGCATCGGCACCCGATGGGGTGCCGCGACCCCATCCCCTCCGGGGCGCCTTACCCGGGTCGTCGTCGTCCCGCGGCACCTTCTTGAAGCAGTCGTTGAGGGAGAGGTTGTGGCGGATGGAGTTTTGCCAGCCGGCTTTGCTCTGTTGGTAGAAGGGGAAGGTGTCGGCCACGAACTGGTAAATCTGGCGCAGGGTGCGGCGCCGCCCGGGAGCGCTGTGGATGGCCATAGCGATCAGCGCCGAGTACGAATAGGGCGGCCGGGGGCTCTCCGGGGGCGGGCAGGGGGCGGCGGGGCCGCCGAGCCACGGGCAGGGGGCGGCGGGCGAGGGTCGGGGCCGGGGCAGGCTTAGGGTTAGGGATAGGGGCAGGGGGAGGCCGGCCGGGCGGCCCGCCCCGTCCAGCAGCAGCTCCCGGCCGTGGGGAGGCGGCCCGAAGGCGTGCATGCTCCCGCAGCGCCCCGCTCCCTGCCCGCCCCGTTATATAGAGCCCCCCCCCCCCGCCCCACGGGGACGCCCCCCACCCTAGGTCAGCACCCCAGCAGCCCCCACCCCGGCTGCACCCCCGTGTGGGGTCTGCGGGGCTGTGGCACGGCAGCAAAGCCCAGCCGCCCCCTCGGCAAGAGCCGACTTCCAGCAAAGAAATGCACTTGAAATAAGCCATCGACGCGCTTTCCTACGTTTCAGTACAAAATAAAAAATATTGTCACTCGGAAATTGAAATTTCCCATTGCGAACACCCTGAAACCACAGCTGGTCCTGTATGTTCATGTGTTCCCGACACCAAACTCCTTAACTCAAACTAAACTCCTCGCCATGATGAGGAAATTCAGGGTGCTCACGCCCTTGCTGGCCCGCAGGCAGAGCCGCAGCAAAATAACCGAGTAATTCGGTGTGGCAGCTGGGCTTTCTGCTTGCTCTGGTGCCCACAGCTTGGGTTAGAAGAGGAGAAAAGGACTTTTCTCTTTTGGTACTGCTGGCATTAAACTTAAGGTAAAATTTGCACTCTGCTTCGCTCAACATCAAACCATGCACCTGCACAGTGCTGGTGGGATACTGCAGCCAAATGGATTCTACTTGAATGATTCGAAATGATTTCCAATGTGCATAACTAACTTGATTTTCAATTTTTTATTTTATTTTATTTTTATTTTTGACATATGCATGACATCTTATAGAAACTTTCCTTCTCCATTTCTTATTCTCCAGTAAAAGCAGACTTTGGGGTTATGCTTTTCCCACCAATGTTGAAACAACAAGAAGAAAGTCACCTAAATTGTTCATCTTTTATAGAAAACATCAGGTGATGAAAAAAAGAAAATATTTTTAATTCAACTTCTATATATTCTCTTGCTGTAGATTACCTCCATCTTTTAGAAATTTCAGACCATTCCTGAGACATACAGGAAAAATGGCTTTATCAGTGGCTATAGCAATATGTAAGGAAATGTAAATGGCTACTGATCTGTGGTAAGGAACTAAAATATTTTGGGTGGCATCTCATACAAATAAAATTATTTCCAGTTCTTAATCCATGATCTGTATGAAAGAACATCTGTATCACTAGATCTTTGCATTTTCACTATCATTTTTATGGCTGAACCACTTTTTTCACTGCACTCTGTGTAAATTTCACATTCCCGTGGCAGGTCGGTGTCATCCAGAGCGTTCTCCCTGGGAGCAGCTCGAACCAGATGCTCCAGAGACCTGAGAAACACTTAGGAGATCGAGTTTCTTCCTAATGCAAGACAGCGGATAGCTTATGCCCTGGAGCATGAGCGTTACAACACATTTTGCATATATATATGGGTGTTATAACCCATTTTACACATAGATGCATGCATATAGGCTTATGCCAAGCCCCTGTGCCAAGCCAAGGGTCTGGCTTCTTTCCGACCTGCTCAGAGCCGGCCGTACCTCTTGCACCCACACCTTTGCTGGGGCTCCTTCCTTGGCCCTTGCCATGTCACAATAATTTGATAACGAAGGCTTACTGCTCACCTTCAGGCCATGCAGCAAGGCAGACCAATGTGTCTGAGCTTTCAAAAAAAAATGCTTACAAAAAACATGCCAGTGGTCTGTAATCAGCAGACCACTGATCTGCTGCACATCATCTGCAGCTTCATGAGGTGGGAAAAAAAATGTAAAAAAGTTGAAAACCATTGCTCTATAACATATAGTTTCCACCGAACACCTATGCATGCTCATTGAGAAATTACAAGTAACTACTACTGACAGGGGATTCAGATCAGCTGGTTAATTTAGGCATATTTTTAGACGATCCATCCTCAAAACCTCAGGTGGGTGGAGGGGTGATGCTCCTTCCAGCCCCATGAGGTCATCTCAGCAAACAACCAGCCGCTGTTCCCTGATCTCCCTGCTCCTGTTGATGGTGCAGGGACACCCAGCCCCAGGTCACCCCCCCCCAAATCACTGAGCAGCTGCCCATGAGCTACAGCTGCCACCCCAAGGGGAGCAGGACGTGTTCGTAGCCATCAGGTCAGAGCAGCCGGGCACTGGGGTGGTGTTTGTGTTCTTTCTGTGCCTCGTGGCAAACTTCAGCGTGGGCTGGCTGAGTTTTCCTGTAGGCGCCAGACAGCTGCCGTGTAAGCGAGAGAATGCATTTAAATTATTTTCTAAAGGTAGAAAGGTAGAAATCTGCAGAGAGCTCGTTAAATTCTCCCTTTCTGGGTAAAGCTGACACTCCAGGCCACGCAAGCACTTGCAAGCACTGTGTTTGTTGCTGCTGGCTGCTTCTGGCTTCACGGGAACCCTTTGACCAGGAGGCAGCAACCTCTGTGAAACACCTAAACACAGCTCCTTAACCGCTTCACCATACGTGACCCACGGGAAAAACACCTCCAGTTCTCACTGTGGGAGAGGTACCACCTTGCACCTTGTTTTCTGGGCTTCCTCCACGGCTTTCCCAGGTGGAAATGTCCCGGGCGGTGCCGTGGGGTGGAGGAGCGGCATCCGCAGCATCCCGCACCCGGCAGCGAGCCGCGGGGCTGCGGTGCCACCTAGCGGGGTGCTGGCTGCTGCTGCTGCTGCTGCTGCTCCTCTAGCAGTGTCCCCTCCCATCCCATGTGGGTTATTTTTGTTATACGGCAGCAGCTGAGTGCGGCTGGCCTGTAGCTGCGGCGGGCGCGGTGTCGCTTGGTGCCCGGGGCTGGTAGGGACGGGTAAAAGGAAGGCATCCCGCTGGCTGTGCCCGGAGAAGGCAGGCAGTGCCAGGGATCAGCGTCTCCAGCTCGTCATCCCAGCCCGTTACACCAGGGCTTTCAAGCAAACAGGGCTAAATATGAAAGAGGAATAACGCTCTGAAGTCAGGGTAGTGAGAAACAAACCGGCCACGTGAAAACTCAGGACCCACTGTGTCAGTGCCGTGAGTTTTTCCAGTTTCTGTCACATCCCTTAAAATCAGTACCTGGAAAAACAACCCAAAACAACCAGCAGGAAAGGAGGCAACTCCCAAAGCATGCTAGGTCCGAGATTAAATACCACCACCACTCAATATTGAGCATTTTCCCCAGATGTTTCAGCGAGGGTTAGCAGATCCGCCAGGCACTACCGTCGGTGCCACCTCTCCCATGGCACATCTTGTTAGCCAAAAATCCTCCTTCTGGGGTCAGGCAGGGCACTTCGCCCACCTCCAGGGCCAAGTCCTCTTTGTAGGATGATTGACTCCTCTGCATCGCTTCTCAACACATTCCCTTGTTTCTGCAGCCAAAATAGCGCAGGTAAATCTGGAGGGGTGGGGGATACAGAGCTTGATTTCACTGCTCGCTTGGGAAGGGGCTGAGGGAAGACTGAAAGGCAGCAGTTCACTGGAACAAAGTGTTCTGTAATCTTCTGGCAGAGCTGATTGAAAAGTGGGCGGTTTGCACCAAAAACATCAGTCTGTGATTTCTCCTTGAAACGACGCACTTTAGAATAAACTCCCCTCATTTAAAATACAAAGAAGTGGGAGAAAGTGGAATATAAACACACGACGAGAGATGACAAACAACACATAATTTAACACGAACTACTCAGAATTTATCAAAACAGAAAGAAAATAGCAAATATTGTGAATACTAACCCAAATATTATTTTGAGTTTAACACAGCTCTGCTCATTTGGCATTACAATTACTAGCTAACAAATGGGCATTTTTCAGGTCAATCAAGCTTGAGCCAATTAGGCTACGGCAATTAACTAAATTAAGTCTAAAATTAGAATTCACATAATCTCAGCAATTATGGTTTAATCCTGTAATGCATCTCTTAAAAGAAACCAATAAGAAAGACAGATCTACTGGAGTTTGCCACATTTCAATTACACAATATATAATAATTTATTTTAATATCTAACATTCAGCAGATCAAGCAATATTTTTTTCTGTGGCCACATTAAGAATGGCTTAGTACAAGAGAAATGGCATTTGCATTTTTTCAGCCTTCTGTGTCTAAGAATAATAGAATTTGCATACACCAAAGCTTTTGGCATCACATGCAGCTCCTGAGATGTCATGTCCTGATTATTTGAATGTATATACTTTGCATGGCTAAATCATTTCATTTGTATGCACTCCTGATTGTTCTTGAAAATTTATGGGTTGGAGTTCATCCATAACTTTTCTTCTACCTTTATCAGAGTTTCAGTATTTAATTCAATCAGTTAATTTTCTTCCTGTCCATATATAAATAAATAAGTAAGTAAATAAATAAATAAATAGGCTTTTGGTAGTGTCTCAAGTCCCTATATAAGGTTGTGGTGTGCTACAACCCACGGCTTGGGGTTAAATAATGGGAATCCCTTGTGTTGAAGCAGGATGCGTGCTCGGCTGTGTTCCTGGACAGCCTGGAGGAAGCGACTATCGTTCCTAGCCAGAGGAAAAATCCTCCCGCTGGCCAAGCAGAAAGCTTTGGGTGAGGATTCCTTGGCTGTGGGGCAAAGGAAATGTGTGGATGCATCCTGGCTGGGTGGGCAAAGCGATGTCTTAAACCAGCAGGTGTACAGCTTCGCTCTGAAAACAATCACCCAGTTGCTGCTATTGGAAATTTAACTTTCAGGCATGCATTGAGCACAGCAGTGAGAAGATGTGGCCCATAACAGGTGCTGCACCTAACGTTCACATCTGCCTACTTAAATTAGTGTTGTTAATTCCTCAGTAAGTGGCTTTTCTGGGCTGGGAAAGCAAGAATCTCTGCTAAAGAAAAGCAGGACGTGATAGAAAAAAAATAAAATAAAGAGGCACCAATATCATTTTAACATTTCTCAAGTGAACTGAAGTCGCATATAAATTGTCCCAGCTTTTACTTTTTGTATCTAGAGTGCAAGATTGCTTCATTTATGAGACAATATTTCTGTGTAAAAGATGCTAGCCTGAAAAGCACTAGCACAAAAGACAGTTAGCACCTTTCCACCATGATAAGACTGTACATTTCTTCATTAAGTTTTCTTTCAGTCTAACTTTTTAGACTTTGGTCAGTCCTTTTTTTTTCCTCTCATTAAAATGATCCTGGATCAGGACCTGAAATTCAGAAGAGGTTGCCTTGAAAAATAAATTGACTGCAGCATCATTAGGGAGCAAACGTGCTGCAAATCACTCAGCAGCAATTTGGACATGAAAAGGGTCCGGTAGGAAGCTCTCCGTATGCTCCAGCCAAACACTTTCTGCCTTCCGGTATGATTGGGGTATGAGATGCCTGCCAGGAAAATCTGTCTGAAAGAAAGTGGGAAATGCATTGATTTGTTTGTCTTCCTTTGTCCATTACATTTCAAATTAAAGAGCTGTTTTCTTTAGTATAATCTCGCATGGTTATATGGTTATATATTCTATGCATGTGGAATATTTTTCAGAAAATCCATTTTAGAACTGCTTTTAAAATGTCACTGGTATTATGTTTCATCTATTTCCACCTATAACTCCAGGCGACTTTAGTACTGTGACCTCAAAAAAGGAGCAAAATTATAATTAATGCCTTTTAGAAATATCTAAATTGACCTAAAATAACTTTTTCAGACACAACAGGATTCCATTTTTCAACACTCAAATTTCATGTTCTGCCAGAGTTAGAAAATATGTAGTATAAAAGTGCAGGTTATACAAAACAGGCCATACAAATATTTTAATGCTCAGTATATTACATTTCTATTTCACTTTTATTTCTTATTTTAGTTCAGCTCTATATATCAGGGATCTGGTGTAGAGAGACCTTTTCAATTTGATGGTGTTCAGACATGTCAATATAAAGTGTCTGGTCTGTTGAATTCTGGAGGTGTGACATCTGCCTTTTATTGAGAAAAAAAAAATAAAGAAATATTATTTTATGGATTTTATGGAAAGACCATCAAACTGTAGTGGCCCTTACTACAAATCTGTCACACATTAGCTCCTAGATGGAAGGGAGATGCAACCCTCATTTCAGTGCTAGAATTTGTTGTGTCTGCAGCACCAGGACAATTTGTCTGTTTATGAGAGAAGAATGAAGAAGTCAAGGTTTTTTTTCTCCACATTCAGTAAAAAAACCACATTTGCCACCAAATTCTCAATGACCTCTCCTGAAGAGCTGGTGTTGCTGTGGCCTCTCTTGGTGGCTTCGCCCAGAGGGAAGCACTTCACTCTGTGCAGGAGAGAAGAGCATTGTGATATACATACATATGTCATTACATCTATCCATCTGTCAATATACTTTAAAACTGTAAATTGAGATTGTTATGGCCATTTTGTCAAGAATCAGCCTACAGATATATCTCCTTTTCCCAAGGAGCATCTCCTTTTCCATTATGCCCATGGACTAAACAGAGGATCAGTATCAAATGTTACATGTCCTGTGGCAGTGCCACCACAGAAGGGGCAGCACTTTGGGAGCATCTTGTGCAGCTGCAATGGATCAGCAAGGAACCTCTTTATTTATTTATTTTATTTTTTATTTTATTTATTTATTTATTGTCTTTTTTTTTTTTTCATTTTTATTAGGTAGGCTATTTATTACTGCAAAACTCATGTTTAATGGAAAGACATTGCAGAGAATGTCTCCTCGAGGACCTGCTTTGTTTTTGAAAGCCTTTATGAGTGTTTACATCATGCTCTGTGATTTATTTTCAGATTGGCTGAGCCTTGCTGTGCTGGACGGTGGACAAAACCCATTTATTTCCCTGGCCAGGAAGCCCATCTATCAAAGAGAACATGAGGCGTGTTGCCAGCCAGGAGCCCGCGAGCTGGACGTCTGCTCAGCCGCTGATGCCAGCTTGCTCCCCTTTCTGATTTCTACCCAAAAATTTAGCAAAATAATGGACAACTTCTCCTTGGTGGTGTTATATGTAGTACACCGACAATATTGCTGCAGCCAGTGCTGAGGGGGTATCTGGAGGAGCAGGGCATGGTAACAAAAGTACCCCTGAATAAGGCTTGAGCATCCTTGGCTCTCTGTTCCCTTCCTGCTGATCATCTCACTGTCTGCGGGCACCAGATTATGTAAATTTCTACCCATAAATTTATGTAATCTGATGAATGACAGACAGAGAAACTCACAGCAGAGCTCAGCCCTTACCACCACTGGAGCCATTGCATGAGAACACGTCCCTGGTAACTGCAAGGCAGTAACAGCTGAGTGTTTGAGCTCCTGGCTTCCTTTGGGGGCAGCTTGAGCTATTAGGCAGTTTCATTTTCTGCTGGTTGTTTATGTTTCTTTGAAGTCCACCTTCATTAGTTCCAAGTGACTGCCTTTGGATGACTCTCTCTGGCTGTTGTTCCAAGCCCAAACTCACCTGTTTTCACCAGGCAGTGTCCAATGTCCTGAGGATTTTGCTGGTCATCTCATCAATAAATTTGCTTGACAGTGTTTGTAGTTTTAACTGCTGACCTTTAATTCTTCATTTTCTAACTGCTTTATAAACAACTCAACGGTTAAAAATATCCAACCTCATTTTGTTGACACATGGAGTATTGCTCATATTTACAAGTTCGTGACCTTCTGCTACTGCCTGCCGTGTATCTAGCACACCACTAAGTGGGATTTGTTTCCTTGCAACACTGGCTTTGCTCCTGTGCAAAGGTATTTGACCCCGAACATAGCCTAAATGAAAGGAGATATTTGGCATAGCATTTTGGGCTTGTTTTGCACATTATAGACAGCTACAACTCACTAACCAAAGTGTAGGGGAGAGATAACCACGCACCTGGAACTCAGCTGTGTTTTAGGAGTCAGGCGTTTGTTGAAGGGTTTGAAGTTGTGCACAAATGAATGTGAGGCAAGGGCTGATTTAACTTGCTGGGGCCTTAGAGCATGCTCGGGGTCACCACTAGGGTCAGAGAAATACACCTTACCTAGAAATAAAATGAAATCTACCTTTTAACAACACCAAGACTCTTGCCAAGTGCAGTCTGCTGAGCTGGAGAATTTGAGCATTGAAAAACTGTTAAAAACAGCTGATGTAACTGATAACCTGGAAGCACAGAGATGCATCACCCTTACACAGAAGTGATCTTGGAAAAGAGAAGGCTTTCAGCCAACGTTGGATTTACCTCTCTTGCTGACATCTTCCTCATATATTAGTGTGATAAATCACACGCTCCATTCAGCACCTTAACCATGATGACCAAAGTGACAGTCTTCTAACTGTTCATTACAGTTTGTTTTTTTAATTTGATTATGCCAAAAACAAATTCTTTTTTTTTTTTTTTTTTCCAGCCTACTTTTTAAGTAGGCTCCTTAGTATGCTTTTCATCAAACACACACACACACAAAATAATAAAAAAATAACAGCAAGAATTTTAAAAATAATAATAATAATAATCCCAGAGGGCAGAGCATGTTAATTTCATGCATTTCATATATGCAACACTTCAAAGATTCCAGTGATACAAAATCAACCTGAAATCATATTCATGGTTCAGCAAGTCTGTGATTTCCTTTTCAAAGGAAGATCGGGGCTATGTGGCATATCAGATTTATTTAGTTTAGATTGTACTTTGCTGTATGTGGTGTATCTGGTAGGAAACTACAAGATCGATTGCTCACTGAAGCATTTCTTACAGAAAAAGAGTCAAGGACGTTACATCTGAGAAAAATGTTTTTACATCAGGTGCAATATGTTCCCGATGTTACACAAAGACCAAGTTCTCACTTTCAGCCTCCCCATAGGCTGTTTTTCCAAAAGAGCACCACTTTCCCATCCCCACATTGACAAAGTTTGCTTGTCCCATATGGGAGATTTGTTTGTGTGTGTCCCATACTCATCCCATACTGGAGATTTGTTGTCCTGGTCTGGAGCCCCAGACAAAGCTGGGCTGGAGAGGGGCTCAGGACATTGTCGCACCACTGATCCATGAGCTGGTACAAGTCACTGAAACCTGACTCAAAGTCACAGGTCTGACCTCCCGTGTACTTTAATAGGTTTGGTTCAGCCAATTAGGCCCTTTTTCCTTCAGATCTCATCTGTATAAAGGATGGCATTAATACTTACAGCCTCGTGGGACTAATTGCCTGTGAAGTCACTTTGAGACCTTGGAGAGAAGCACTAGTGATATTAATTATTGTTATAGATACTGTAATGTTAAACATAAGTTCATACATTTATTTGGAAAAAGACTTGCAGAATCTAAGGAACTGAAGCCACCCCCAGGCTGTTTAATTATTTTATCGCCCTTCATTTGAAAGGTGATGCTTCTGCTCTATTTTTCTTCTCGCGCTGCGGTTTGCCAACCCCTATAAGCCCGTGTCCATGTTAGAAATGTGGTTCGCTGACTCACACAAGCCAGAGATAAAAAGAAGTATTGTTCACTTAATAATTTCTACTTCTAGATTTTCTACAACATACATTTTTTTCTTTATTTGAATGCTTTAATTTTGTTCCCATGAGATACAATTAATTTGCTACTGTAAAAAGTCAGGATGAGCAGGGATTCAGAAAGCTAGGCTGTAACAATGCCAATTGGACTATGCAAAAGTATAGTGTTTGTTATAAATATGCAGTATTTGGCAGACAGTTTTCTTCTCATGATAGAATACCTTCAAACCAATGAGCAAAATTAATCTCTGCCCATGTTTACTGACATGAATGATGCCACACCAGGTAGGTACCAAAGTGCCACAGCACAGAATGAAAATAAAACATGTAGATTATTTGTAAGGATGTAATATTATAACAAGCAATATTTGTCACTGTCCTAACACAAGCCACAAATCTGAGGAACTATTCATATAAAACTGCAGAAATAGAAACCTGACCCTGGAAAGAAGTTACTCTCTACTAAAGGCGCTCCCTAGAGGAACTGGTGTCTCAATTTTTCCACCAAATGACCAGGGGAAATTAAAAACAACTCACTGCAGCTAAGGAAGAGTGAACATTTGCCACTATACTAGCAGCAAGCCTACTTCAATACTGGCATTTCCAACCCAAGCTGGGAAAGCAGCTCTCATCGTATCCTGGGTACATTGGCTGACTTTCTTGCCAGTAGAAGTCAGCCAGCAGCCCGTAATTATTCTGAATATCTTCCTGGAACCTTGCTGCCATAAATGGTGCCATCTTTTGAGTAATATATCATTGGTATGCCTTGCTCAGATTATTACACTAATATATCATTAGAGCAACAGCTTGCTTCGGTGATGGATTGGTGTAATGCGGTGTGAGAGCTACAGCTCGCTCGGGTAATGTATGATGCTCTTGCACTGATGTATGGGACGGTGCATCATCGAGAGGAGCTGCTTGCATGATGCATTCCCCTGGAGACAGAGCAGCCCTACAGTGAACAACCTGGGGACACTGCAGGGGGATGCTTCTTACGCTTCCTTGCATCAAACCTTTGCTTTACAAGCTTACATGCTGATTTACACTCCTGACAAGTGAGGGATGTGGGGTCCTTGGCCTGCCGCTGGTGTCTCTGAGCTTTAGCTCACCTGGTGTCCTCCAAGACCTACCTGGGCGGAAAAGCTTTCTTGCTTTGATTACCTTCAGCATCATGCTGTCATGCTACCTTAAGCACTGAGAAACTCATGGACAGTCATCCACACAGCTGAGGAAAATAAATGAGATCACTAACACAGCTTAAAACATCTCTCAGTTTATGGAAAACACAAGGCTAAAACAAAATCTTCAAATACTTATTTTACAATCTCTTATTGCACGTAGTCTGGGCTCAAAGCTTGATGCAACACCACTCACACCTGCCTACTGCCTAACACACCAAGTGTTTTACTGTGTCTTACCGATGTAAAGCTTTTACACTGGAAACACATTTTACACTAGTTTACATTTTTGTTAAAATAGTCATGGTTGAATTCACTGTTCTACCATTTTTGTAGTTATGTCAGAGTACTGAAGGGTGAAAAATACAACAGGTCACTTTTGACCTGGGAATTGCATATCTTTATTCCTAAAAAATACCTTAATATTCTTTTTTTTTATTTTATTTTTTTTTATTTTTTTTTTTTTTCAGATAGATTTTGAACAACTCCCCAAAAGAAAAACAAACCCTGGGTTTTATTGAGCTTTTGTTTTCATACGCACAAAACCAAACAATTACATCCCATAACAAAAACATACAAAACAGATTTCTGGCAGAGCTCAAACTCAGGCTAGCTCAAGCTCAAAAGGAAAATATTTGCATGATATGACTCAGTGCAAACAGTTTACCTACAGTTCTTTTTCCACCTTTAATTACTGTGATTGTCACCAAGAAACCAATGAAATTCAGCAAGGACACACAGAGGTTATGTTTTTCTATCATGACAACAGCTCTGTTATTGCAACAATGTGAAAATATTTAAAATCATCAACAATCACGGCAAAAGTTCTATAAACAGGATGAAAAAACCTGTAATAAAACAATCTGTGTTCTCTGCAATTTGTTTTGTTTTTCAGACATTCACCTGACCTCTACCTGATCCTTCTGCTAGCCTCTGGCACGATAATACTGTATTCCAGCCATTATATGCATGGAAATTAAATTAAGTAGTGGGTGGAAAAGTGAATTAGATTTAGTAAGTTAAACAATGCATGGAAATTGAACTATGAGCATTATGCATAACCTTTCCTATGCTGCTCTATTCAGTGCTACTAAATGCATTTCAAGGGGCACCACTAAGTGACATGACTAGCATCTGCCACATAGGATACTTTCCTTTTTATAAACTGCATAATATGCTCATTTTATGATCTTTGCTGACCCTCCTTATCCTTAAATCCAAGCTGATCTGTCAGCCAACACCAGCCAGCCAGCGCTTTCACTACCCACCACTAAATCCTATGGAAAATCATCATTGCACGTGCAAATCCAAGCCTTTGCTCACAAGGGGATCACCTTCCCTGCTGAGGCTTTGCACAATTAAGATAAAATCATTCTGTTTCTCCTTCCCTGTACCTCCAGGGAAGGTGCCCACTGGCTTTGGCCCCAAGCCCAATGGCTTCAGCTTCTCCTCCTGCATGACTGCATTGGCACTGGTGCTGCTTGCTTGCCTTTTGGGGTTTGGCTCCTCCACCCCATCCCTCGGGTGCAGCGAACACAAATGTGCTGTGTAAAAGAAGAGAGAATTGACAGATATTCCTACATCATCTATTGAGTTAACCCTCTGCAACCTTAGGGCCATAATCAAAAGTTAATCTGTGTGATACATAAAGGACAAGGAACAAAGAGAGAAACAACATTTAAGGTATAACCCATTCATCCAGCTCTTGACTGTCTTCTTTCTGGCTGGTATGTTAGATCTGGTTAATTCTCAGCTCTACCCACCTCCTCCCATGCATGTGTTGGCCAGGGCCTGTTGGAGACACCTGCAAAAGCTTCTATGGTGTTTACAGAAGCCCACATAGAATTACATACCCAGTTGTTGTAGGTGTCTATGTGATTGGAAGTGTTGCAATTCGATGTTTCATATTTCCTGAATTCTCCTATTTCATCCTTTCCCATCTAGCATATGAAAATGGAGCTCTTTCAGGCAATTAGTAGCAGTAACAGTAGTAGTAGTAGTAGCAATAGTTGTAGTAGTAGTAGTCCAATTTGTGTTGTGGCTGGCTGAAGAGGACTCTACCAAAACACACAAGTGACTGCTGGCACCCAGAAAACAGACTCTAGGAATAATAGAGGAGAAAACAGAAGCACCAAAGAAAGAATGAAATTATGTTGGTTGACATGGAAAGCAGGATTATTTATTGGCATTCCAGAAGATGAAATAGGAAGGAGAAATACCAAGGACAGCAAGGTGACTTTTCAGCAGAGAACAAAGCTTGTTTAAGTATATTAAGCAGCAGCAGCCAAGGTCAGCACCATTGACTGGATGAGTGTAAGCGCTCTGGCTCCGTGCTGTGAAAGAAATGATAGGTAGATGGATGGAATTAGGCCAGGAAGGCCTTAAAATGAAGATGTATTGTTCAAGTTTGCTATGTATACAAGAGAAAAACAGCTCACATATTGAGAGTGGTGAGATGCTGGCAACACGATGTAATAAAGAATGAAGCAGGAGTTTAGGTGGCTGAAATGAAGACTAGATTACACCGGAACAGCCAAGGACAAGTAAAAACCTCCCGGAAATGTGTTAGCATCTTGTTACTTTCTTCTTTAATATTTACTCTGAAAAGAAGCACGGTGACATTTCCCAGAGCAAGGTGTTATGTTGAACTGCGTTGAGACCTCAGCTGTAGGAGCAAAGAGAAACATTAGGATTGGGGCTCAGTGCTCAAGCAAATAGTGTGATACTGTTCGCCAACTACCTTTTATAATGGTAAGCACTCACATAAGTTAAGAATAGCAAAGATAATCAGTGGCAGCACCAGGTTACAGATACTTCAAATTGCCAGAAAGGCTGAAAATACAAAGTTGTAGAATTTTGTATAGATTGGCTGGTTTCTGACCATGGACATAAATCTGTCTTCACAAAACACTGTTCTAGTGCATCAAGACAGCTAAAACACAAACAAATATCTTATTATTAGCCCAGCAGGATGGGAGCACAAATAAGGCAGGCAGACACCTGCCCTGTGAAAATTATTCAGGTAGGTTTGTTGTGAGTGCAAAAACTGACTACATCTGTTTTATTTTGTTTCAGCTTAGCTTCATTTGCCTGGAGACAGAAACTGAGAGCCTCAAACTAGCTGAAAAATTGCTTTACAAGATAAATAAATAAATAAAATTAAAAAAAAAAAGGACAATAAAAAAGATTGAAAATATTAACTCAAAATAGGGAGTAACCCTAGAAGAAAAGTTTATTCATAAAATTTAACATGAGTTACAGGTGTAATTAAGTTCCATGCAATTGTCCTACAAAGTAATCTGAGTGAAGCCCTATCAGTGTTGGGATTCTCTGCAGTTATCCTATGGAACTCTATGGTAAGGATTTATTTCTCTCTGAAAGTCTGTGAATATTTAAATGCTCTAAATTTACAGGCAGAGCTGGGAATATCATTTGTAGTCTTCTGAGTTCTATTTTATTGTACTACATAGGAATCACACTATACCTTTTTTTTTTTTTTTTTTTTTTCCCATAAAATTAATTAGGAATTTTAAAACAAATGAGTGGTTAATATCAATTTTAGGGGAGAATATTTGAACTTTGGTACTTAGATCCTTCCAGTTCTTCAATGGCTGTTCCAAGATAGAGTGACCTCTATTTACAGAGCAAAATCTATGATCCTGGAAACCTGATGGTGAGAGCACAGTCTCAGGGCTGTAGTTTGTCTGTTTTTGTCCCTGTTAGTTGCCATAAAAAAAATAAAAATAAAATAAAAACTGAAAGTGATTAGAAGTTTGCTTATGCAGAGTAATTATGTTGCAGATTGCGTCTTCCTATTATGTTGCTAATAAAAACAACAACCATGTACATGTATATCTTGGCCCAAAGAGGTTGGGAGTTTATTAAAGTTGTAAATTATGGATTCCACTAATGCAGGATAATAAGATCAAACAGCACACTGTGAGCAGTAATCATTCTCCTATTTTCATCTAATATTGTGTAGTTATTAGACTTTTTGTCCCTTATTAATCTTCTTTGACCTTCTTCCACAAATTCTCTTTCCTCTAAAAATGACTAACTGCTGAGAATGATAATGTGCTGATGAATGTCCATAAAGATAGCAGGGCACAGCGTGATACACAATGTGGGTTACAGAGCAAATGCCCCAGTGAGATTACACCAGCCCTCTGATGTGGGACTGGACCTGCTGGGCTCACAGGTAAGGACACGTCCTGGAGTAACGTGGACACCTAAGATACACTTCAGTAGTATATCCATTCCATGAAGGGACTGGGATGGGGATGATTTGAATAATATCAACTGACTATTTTTTGAACCTTGTGGGAGAAGAATTGTGGTCTCCTAGAAGGAGAAGAAATGTGGTCTCCTTGAAGGAGACCTCAGCCACAGACCCTGTTTTACCGGGAATCAGTTTAGCAGCAGAATACAGTAATACGACTAAATCATTCCTTCTGCTTGTGTTGGTGTGTAGTATGAAAATGTAAATATTTAAGGACTTCATAGCTTATTCGCATCAATCACAGCACTGCAACTAAAGTGAGGCAGGAATGCAACCTACATGTATGCTGAGAAGTTATTTTCTCAACAAACTTTAATTGTTATCTCTTTATTGTTTTTTGCCCTTACATGCAGGATAACAAAGAGAAAAAGAAAAAAAAACAAAAAACCAAAAAAAAAAACAACTGCAAGTTTGGAGTTGATCATTCAATTCTGTTTGAACAAACAGTAAATAAGATCTTATGAACTATAGACAGTGTTTTAATGAGGTTCATATGGCATTCCAATAAACAAATAGCTAAGATCCTCACATTTAAAAATCAGCAGCCCTGCATACAAAGTAATCAGTTTACTTGCTCAGTCCTTCCCTGCAAAGTCTGTGATTTCTATGTCTCACGTGTCACAGCAGAGACTGCCAGCCTCACAGTCCATTGGGAAAGGCTGATCCTCGTGCCCCCAGGTGACCGGGATCTGAGCAGTGAGAACCTTCCCACTCCAAAATGATGATGCTGTGGCTGAATCTTCTAATGGCTTAAAGTTGCATCCCCCATTAGGCTGGGGATGGGAGACCAGGTGAAGCAGAAAATATATGTATGTAGCTACACATCCCCGTATCTGGCTGATACAAAACAGCTGGAACAGCTGGATCCTAATGGCCACAGCAACGGCTGCATCATATACTCAAAGGACATTCGGTATGGAAGAATAAAATTAGTCTCAATAGCATCTTGTGCTCAGCCAGGCAGCGTGCAGGGGAAGGTGCCCTGGCCTCCTGCATCATGCACGCAGAGCCGGCATCTCCTGCTGCTCTGCACCTGTGGCCATCCCAGATGGAAAACTCCATGCTCGAAGCCCGTGGAGCTGCACGATGTGCAGCCGTGAGGAGGAGCGGGTGGCTGAGGGCTGCCCAAAACCTATTGAGCACTGAGGGTTACTGCTCATAACGGAGATGCTGCATTCAGAATGTGTTGTTTGCAGCAGGGGGCTAAAGAGTGTTATCCCAGCATGGAGAATAACAGCTTTTAAGGACTATTATGATTCTTTTATGCATAAGCAAAAAAAAGAGAAGAAAAACAAAACCAAAAGCAAAAACCACCCAACTCCACCGTTTGTGTCATTCAATAGGCTCTGTGTGAATGCTAAACAGAAGGAAGTCACGAAAAGAAATAAAGCAGAGGCACTGTAAGCAGCAATGAACTGTTATCTCTCCATGGTGTCTGCTGCAATTCAGCAGGCAACAAGTGGACTATCACAGCCCAGAGCTGAGGCAATTTTTAGGACCCTATGAGTTTTCATATTGAACTGGTTGGATTTTTAGTGCAGGTGTTTCTGTGCACTGCAGGAGGCTGTGAGCATCGGACACACATCCACCGACAGACTACCTGGAGCTTCAGCACTAGCACTGCTAGGATGCAATGCAGAACAAGAACTTCCACGGCTTCATGCTTGGCCAAAGGGGTTATATTTCATATGGTTGTTTTTAATTTTACACCCTCCATGAGATTTTATTTCATTTGGATGTGTCTTGTGCTGCTTCTGCGTCAATGTTCAGCATGTTTTAAGCACTGCTGGGAGACCTGCTTTCTGTACGAAGAGATGTGAGGAGACAGCAAAGCCAGCAAACTAACCATGTGGCTGAGCATGTACTGCTCTATTCCCAATGTCACTTTTGTATACTATTCAATGGCTTTCCTTTTCCAATTGCTCTTATTTGTATTTCCTTCCTTTTCAGTGTACCATATTCCATCAGACAAAGGTCCTGCTGGCAGGTAAGGAACCATTTAGGGAGCCAGACTGAGGTCATTTCTTTGTCCCCTGGCACTAACGCCATTGTGTGATGTTGTTGGCTACCAAAAGCAGAGGATTTGGCATGAGCAGCCACTCTGCAGACCACAATAGAGCATCCCTGGCACGGTGCAGAGCATTCACAGTGCATGACCCCATCATGTTTGGTGTGATGGAGTAGCATCGATGTATATTATATGAGATATATGATATAAATATATGATATGCATGTATCTCAATGCATAGATGGATGCCTGAGGATCACCCCACCACCTCACACAGAGCAGCTGGAGCAGGCCAGCTCCCTTGAGCAAATCCACTTCCCATTTCAGTGCTAGGGAGGGGCGGGCTGGTTTGTCTCACAAGCAAACAAGACCATGCCGGTGTTGCAGAAGTTGCTTTTAATTAATTAGAGTGATGGAAATCTTTCAAAAATCAGCTTTGGCACTCAGGATCTGACAGGCAGCTTGGCATCACACAGCAAGGTGACCGATCCAGTGGTGGAGCTGCCTTGGCCACAGTGGTGCACACGTGGGCTCTGTGCGAGAGGCTGGAGGACAAATGGGGACAGTGAGGACACAGAATCAGAGAATCCCAGAAAGGCTGAGGTTCGAAGGGACTTCTGGAGGCCATCTGATCCAACACCTGCTCAAGCCGGTTGCCCAGGGCCACATCCAGGTGAATTTTGAAGATCTCTGAGGAGGGAGACTCCACAACCACTCCGATCAAGGTTCAAGGCAGCTGTAATGAGAGGGACATCAGCATCTCCCCGGTCCTGTCTATCGTTACATCTTCAGGGCCTGGCAGCACTTCATCCAGGTGGAACACAGAGCTGAAGAGGCTGTGTCCATGCTGCATGCCACAGGATTTGCAAGAGCCTGCTTGGAGGATGGAAATGCCTAAGGACATGGGGACGTGGTGCTGTGGATCCAAAGTGATGTTTAGGCCCTGCATAGGCCAGCCTGCTCCTCTTTCCCTCTTACATATCAAAAAGCTCACAGAAACTATTAAAAGCTTGTCTCAGATTATTCTGTAAAGCTTATTTACTCCCACGTGGTCAAACACATATTTACTTTGCTTATTAGCTGTGTTTACTCTTCAGCTCTTTCTGAGCAACCTCCATTTCTTCTGTCTTTACAGAAGAAGTAGCTGTCACTATTTACTTCCTCGGTCTGCTCTTTTTATATTCCTCACCTTGTATTTTCTTGCATGCAAAGTCATTCTTCTATTCATACAACATTTCCACAGACTAAGATGAGTTTTCCTTTCCCTCTGTGTGCAAAACACCTGTGCAGCTGACCGAAGCACTAACCAAAGCAGGAAATACAAATTGAAAAAAAGCCGAGGATGTCCACCAACATGGTCATCTCTGAAGGGCTTCTTTGGCCAACATCAGTGAACTCAGAAAAATATCTTTTTGTTGTTGTTGGTGGTGGTGTTTTTTGTTTGTTTGTTTGTTTTTGTTGTTTGTTTTGCTTGTTTATATTTTTTTTTGTTTGTTTTTCAATAGCAAAGTACTGCAAGGAGCTGTGGAAGTGCAGAAAGTGTAAGAGGGGAGCAGCCACCCCTGCGATCCACTGTTGGGTGATGCACATCCCTAAGTGCTGGCAGCTTCCTAGCTGTGCTCAGTGACATGGTGCTGGACATAACCCTGCTCACACACCCTTCTGCTGACAATGGTGGGTGCTAAAGCGAGGCATTTTCCAAAAATATCATCTCATCCTCCTAACCAGTTCCTCTGCTTTATCTATAAAAACATTGTTTTGTTATTGAGTCAAAATCTAAAGTGCTTTGAAGTACAGAAATCATTAATATCTGTAATTATCCCACAGAAGAATGCCTAAGGGCAACAGCTATATATGCTAACACAAACATTTATTTTTTACTGTAATACTAATTTATTAAAAGCTTTCAATTAATACAAACTAACTAGAAATAAACAAGTTTCCTTCGAGCTAGTCCAATACCCATGAAGTTTCTTATGGACTTCGATAATGTTTTCTGCAGAACAACGGTGTACTCATAATCATATTTAATTAAAAGACTTTAAAGGCAGTCTTATCATAATTTTCCATATGTTGCACATGATGGCTGTTGAGTATCATTTTCATAGTGTCAGTGCTCAAATCAAGAGAAGGTCCCACCATGCTGGATGCTGCCCAAATACATATCTCTGCTCCAAAGGCTTTATGATAATCTCAGGCCAGTAGAGCCTGTAACAACAAAAAAAGGGGGACTACAAAACAATGAGTGAGGGATAAATGGTTTATGCTCATGAACGATGCTCAGAAAACACAATTCATGCTACGAAATTAATGAGATAAATATATGAAATTAAACCGCAGCACATCCTCGTCAACAGAATATTTTCCATCCCATTAACATAATTTTAAAGGCTTGTTAGTCTATTAGCAATCAGTACAAACAGCTTCTGGGTGTTGACCTTTCCCAGCCTGAAGTGTAAGTTTTATGCAGGCCGAGACCTCCAATGTTAGCAAGCGTGTTAGCGGGGCGGTCCTGCTCTGCATGCCACAGTCAATTCTGAGCTAATAAAGCAATGTCAGCTATAAATTTTGCAGGGCATTGTCATCTGGGTGGGAGGTAGAACATCGTATGCTCTAGTTCAGCTGCACAAATAAAGAAAACATGACAGAAAAAGATTTATATTTATCCTGGAGTCATGCAACAGGCAAAGGTGTGAGTAAGGAAGATGGGTTATCTTGGTCTGCTGTGGGCAAGGCACAACTCCGTGCTTGCACATGCTTTCATGCACCACTTTGTTTAAAACCAGCCTTTCTAAGTGAATATTAACCAAGATATCATAAATGCAATAACATCTTTTCAATCATTCTAAATTTCATATTTTATAATTCTTTCACATGCTATTAGTACTCAGTGGAGTTTAGATTCTCAATGCAAAATTTAAGCTGCCTTTGTTATTATCCCCTCCATAAAATATATATATATATATATATGTATAAATATTCTTCCCATCCTTCCATAAGTATTTTTCTAATCCATTGTCCATTTCTCAGTAAAGTCACTTAGCAGATTTCAGTATGCAGAGGGGAAATCTCTGATTCCAATCTGTGCATGAAGAGTAACTCTCTGCAAACACTGACTTTTAAATGATATTTGAGTTAGAGCAAGGTTCTCTTGTTCAAAATCAACAAAAAATTAAGAGTGTTTTTGGGTAAGGTAAGCATAGAAAAACACTGAGGATGATTGCCCTGGCAAGTTATTCAGATATGTCCAAATAAATCTGTAACTTGGACTATTTTGGTCATTACCAACTGTGACAATAAGTAGGTACACATTTTGGATAGGAACTTGGGATAGAAATTGATGCAGGGCATTTCAGTTTCATCTCTTGATTTCAGGGTATTTATCTATTTATTTATTTTATGTTTTTACAGATTACTAGGATGGAAATATATGTACAGAGTTACTAAACGCTAATGTACTACAAAAAATCTTTAAATAAAAGTTATTTTATTTCAATAAATAGAATGATGTGATTTTATTAAAAAAGAAGATTGAAAACTTTGTGAAGTGAAACAATTTTAAATGGAAACGTTAAATTATTTACTGTGGTAAAATAAGTATTTAATGGAGAAGCATTTAAAATTTAATTGACTGCTGAGATTATCGGTTGAATTATGTGAGGCACTTACATGATGTACAGCTTTCTCTTGTAATTGAAAACACTAAGAAAAACATTTTTATAAATCTATTTTGAAACATAAAAAAGATAATGGAATATTTGTTATAAAATGTTCTGCTATGTTATTACTCAAGTCACTGGAGAAAACTAAAACTGTATGATTTAGGGGGAGTAGAGTGGATGATTTAGGGCAGTGCTTATTATTTAGATGACTATGACTAAAATTTCTGTCTAAAATGTTGGTTGGATAATTAAATAACTTAATTATGTCCTGGTACACAATCTAAGTTTAACCAACTAAGCCATGGCGTTCTGAAATGGAAAAATGTATTCAAAAGGTCTCTGACCCTTCCACCCTAGCCACAGCCTTGCACCACTGCATCTCTGCTGCTTTTGAGTTGGATAACTCACCGTACACCATGGTTTTGTAATATCTAATGGGAGACGTCATTGACTCAGAGCACTCCCCATGCACCTGCATTTTCCTTTGGGTGAGATAATTCATGCTGTCTTGCTTGGCTCCCACCAGGTCAGAGCACCAGTGCTTTAAAAGTGGATGTCTTCCACTTTACGAGGATTAATTCCTTTGCAAAATTATAAGAAATAATAGCATGTTTTTAAAAAATGACTGTGTAGTCATGTACTGATGAAAAATGGTCTAGGAAGCACCAGCTGAGTCAGCCATTAAATGATCATTCCAGACTATTTCTAGATTATTTATAACACTTGACAAAATATTACTAATATTAGGCATTGCCAAACAATGTGTCAGATTGCCACTCTAATTACTCCACCAGCAACACAAATCCTCTTGCAGCCGGTCACATTTGGATATGTTTGTAGCAACCCAATAAATTCTTTGTGTTATTTTTAAATTGTTGTAATTTTATTTTAGATTCTCTGGCAGTTGTGGTGCTAGCATAGGGCAATAACCATTCTTTTCATCACAGCACACATCTCACTGACATTTCCATCTATCCAGGGACTTTTCAAAAACATTTTAAAAAAAAACAGAATGTTTAACACATTCAAATGGAAAAACAAAATACATTTTGGCTCACAGTTTAACTGGTGATCTGTGCTTAGGATGCACAGCATGAAAAAAACACTTTGTTCTAGAAATTTCCTCTTTTTTCTTTAATACCTTTGTAGGAGAAGGCAGAAGGACACCTCATTTTGAGCAATTAAAGGCTTTAATATTTTTAACTTGTTAGCACTGTGCAAGAACCAATAACACGTACCACAAATGAATATTTCTGAGGACCCAGAGAAGCATTATATTATTACCCTGAAAAATTATGAAAAAGTAATGAGTGTATATTGGAACCATTAGTCACCGAAAATGGGAACTTAAGATTTGTAGCAATTTATTAGTTTTCAGTGCAGCCGAGAACTGTATGCTGTGTATCAGGCTGACAATGAAGCTGGAGTATTTCGGTTAACACCTGTGCTACGATAGCCGCTGACACTTTTGCATCATCTCCACGGATGCCAAGTCTCATTGCCTGCCTGTAACACCTGACGGCAATTTGTGCACCAGGCTGGAGTCTGACTTACGCTGGGTAAGCAGGAGCTGCACCTGCCCACACAGTGTCCCTGGGTTCCCCCACGAAGAAACCTGTTGCAGACACATCCTTGGAATAAATCACTGCCCCTTGCAACACTTTCTTGAGCTCAGGCATATTCACACATTTAGACTACTATCTGTACCTCAGATCTTAAAACCCGTGTTTTTAAAAAGTCTTCTATTCCATGCAAAAATAAATGGTATTGAAAAATACTAGCTCCCATTGTGCTATATAAACAAACAAACAAAGCAAAACAAAACAAAAACACAATCCAGTCATATAACCCATCCACAATGATTTTTTCTTTTAAATTTAGTAATTAAGTTTAGTCTCAGCTGAGAATCAGTGTGCCAGATTTCAGCCTGAAGTGAAAATAAATAGTTGAATTATAAATCCCTAAAAATAGAAATTCAGAATGCAATCACTGACAGAACCTTCATTTGGGCCCCTATAGTATTATAAAAGACATTTAGTAAACAACAAGGTAGCTAATGATGCAGTGAGCATTTTCATACAGCACTTAGAGACAACTCACTACACATAATTAGAGCATTACTAGAGTCATCAACTGTCTAGTACCTCTGCTAAAGAAATGTCACTTGCCTCAAAATATGGTAGCAATTCCAGTTGCCTTATGTGCAAAGCTTTAAAAATCAGAGAGAGAAGATGACAAAAACAAAGCTAATGACATAGCTCACATCTTGTTGTTTTGAAGCAGCACAGAAATTTGGAAGTGAGAAATCTTTTCTTCTGTGTCATCTGCTGAACTTTGTAATAAACACTTTTTTTTTTGAGATTAATAGACCGGTGAAACCAAATGTTCTGTCCATCCCTAAGCAAATGTGTTGGATTATATAATGTCTGGGCTAAGGGCTTGGTCGAGCTCCAGCATGGGCTGCACAGGGTTGAACAATGAAGGTTGGATTCATCTTGCTCCAGGTTGACTATCAAACATGGAGTATATTTGTCACCCTGGCTTTTCTTACATGATAAGGTGATGGATGTGACTCCAGAGGGTGATTCATCCTCTTGAGATGTTAACTCAGGTGGGTTGAATTGCCCTTAGGCACGTTGGTCTCTCTCTACTATGAAGAGAGCAAGATTGTTTAATCAGACATTTAGCTCTTAAATGACCGGAGTTAGATGAAATGGATTCCGCCCTGAGTTCACTGTTCATACAGGAAATCTGTCTCATCCTTTTCTAAGCTGAACAACAGATAATTCAAGTGATTGGTCCTGTGGCAAGTGCTGCTTGTTCGTGAGTCTGTAAGCCTGGAGCTTCCACCACTAATCGATGGTAACACTAGTGGAAAACCATGCTAGCCTCTTGTGCAGTCAGGCTGCTAACAGGAACGCGGCTTTTATAGAGTTCTCTATGAAGACAGATGTGTCCAAGTGCTGAGATCAGCACAGCACTATTTCCATGTGGTTTTAAACATTCATGGAGGTGACAGGAACTCAGCAAGCAGATTAGCATCAGTGATGTGGAACCACAACATGCACATAAATAAAGCATTGAGTGAATAGCAAATAACTCCAGCTCTACAGGATAACAGGATCTTTGGTAGTAATGGCAGGATTTCAGTTGCTGGAAAATTACCATTTTCTACCCTCAGAAATGAATTCATTTATGGCTTTTGCACTTGGAGATAATTCAGTGTGGATCCACAGGAATCTCTTCTTGGTCTAATTGTATTTGGTATTTTCTTTTATGGCTTGGATACAGGAATAGAAAATAGTTTGTAACAACTAACATGCCACAAAATAGAAAAAACAAACAAACAAACAAACAAACAAAAAGAAGAAGAAAAACAAACAAACAAAAAACAGAGCTCAAGATTAGCTTAGAGTGAGGAAATGGTATGCATTCAGAAAGGTGACATTCATGTGGGGAGTATCTTTCCATGTAGCAATACTTAAAGATGTGGTGGGAGTAGGAGAATGATGCAGTATGAACCAGTCCTGTGACTGATGCAAAACCAATGACATAATTTAAGAAAGGTCAGAGACAAACTGTAGAGGTGGGAGGACAGTAGGGAGACTTACCAGACTATTAAAAAAAAAATAATAATAATATTAAAAAACGACTTTCTTAAAAATCTTTAAATATTTTATATCATTTAATAGAAGACAAAGGGAGGCTGTTTCATGGGGAGAAACCAGCAGCCAGCTGTTCTTCTTGACCATTGAAAAACAGGCAAAATGAGATCATCACAATGTTAACAAGAGACATTCTAAGAATTCTTAATCGATCTTCCAGGAGCTGTCTAGACAGACAAGACCCGCACATTTTCAGTGCCTCTAGTGTTGCTTTTTGCTGCTGCCACAACAGGACACTTACCAACTCAAAATGTGGTTTTGCTTGGAGGCTAGGCAAGATCTGGGGTTGAACCATCTCTTGAGTCTCTTTCATCTTTACTTCTGTGGGATTGATTTAATTGTGATTTTTTTTTTTTCTGACTCATAATATTAGTCTCCCATATTTGTTCATTTATTACTGTTGTATGTCAGAAAAGAGCCACCTGGGAGAATGAGAAGCCTCTTTTGAAGAACAGCATGATGCCACAAGGAAGCTGCAGCTGTCCCTTTACCAGTAGTGGTCTTGCAAAGAAAGACATAATGAAAATACACTCTCTGTTTAGTCATTGGGAAACAAGTGTTTTTATAAGCCTGTATTTTCCATTCTTGTTTTCTTCCCCCTCGGGGTAGTTCTTTCCCTCTTTTCCAAGAGACTCATGTTACTATTGGAAACACGGCATAAAACAGCAGGCATTGTTAGCCTGGAAGATCTTAAATAATTTCTTATGTGAAAATATTTCAAAATCTAATGTATAATTTTAAGGTGCTGATTCGAAGTCCACTGTAGTTCATGAAGGACTTTTCATCAGGTAAATATGTAAGAGTTAACTGATTATTCCTACATTAACAAATTCCTGCCATGAGAACCCAAATACACTGAAGAACACGGAGATAACTCTTTGGAAGAGTGAAAGAGCTGAGTTTATTAACAATGTAGAAAACCTTTGACTGAGTCAACACAAAGCATTTTTCAAAGTGTTTGGCTCACACAATTCAGAAGTCGATTCCCTGTCAGAATATTTGTTCTGGACTTGTCAGGAATCTATTGTAGAAGTAACAGCTCTGTTTGCAGAAGTCTCTGCTGAATGCTACCACCATTTCTACTGCCTGATCACATACACTTGTAGCCACTCATTTCTTCTAAATATGGAGATATTTCATTGTTCCACTTTTAAAGTTGCCTGGGTGTCCATAAGG
Source organism: Aythya ferina (assembly GCF_964211825.1). Taxonomy (NCBI): domain Eukaryota; kingdom Metazoa; phylum Chordata; class Aves; order Anseriformes; family Anatidae; genus Aythya; species Aythya ferina. The sequence continues at coordinate 35,257,508 of NC_140302.1, read as the reverse complement.
AGGACTTGGGAAACTAAGCTAACTTAATAACCTGATGCTTAGTTGATAACCTGATAAAATACAACACAGAACTTCAGTACAGCATTACTTTGCTTTCATTCCTTGCATGAGTAACTTTCTGAAAGCTTCACAACTGTGTAATGTATGCAAACATTTTTAAGAGAGACTGTTTCATCTTTTATTCTATTAATTCATTTATCAAAGGGGAATAGGAGCCTTTGGGTTTATTTACATCTTATCATCAAGCAAAACATTGCAATCTAAAATAATCCAGAGCAAAAATCTGCCAGGAACATTGGGAAAACAGCTTTTCTTGCAGGTGTTAATGTGCTGAATCAGAAGTAAAGCCCCAGAAACAGACAGAGAGGAAATAAAGATATTTGTAATGTCTGACACACGACAATCTTCATTTTTTCAGGGTAAGCTTTCTAAATCATACCCTGGAATATCTGTTTGAATTTAACTGAAGGTCAACATATTCTCTTTGTAAAAATAAAAGTATCCAATTACTCAGTGCATCTGGGAGCTAATGCAAGGACAGTTAATGAGGTCTGTACAGAAACATGAATATTAAACAGGCAGTATTGCATAACTTGTGTTGCTGTCGTGGGAATTGATCCAAAACCCATGGGGATCAACTGGAGGATCGGCCTACCCAGTCCAAAGGGGGCTGGTTCATCCTCCTACATGCATGCACCTTCTGGGCAGACCCATGTCTATGGTGAATAAAGGGGTGCAGAGGGAGCTGGAGGATGTGAGCACAAGGATGCAGAACCCATAGGTACTTCCAAGTGTGAGGTGCCCAGTCTTTGATGTGGTCTTAAAAGAGGGAGAAAAGTGGCACGTCGACTTTGCCATAATGCAGCATCTGGCCCTCTTCATTGGTTATCTGTGCTTGCAGAATCACTGCAATCCATCTCCTAAATTCTCTATTTCTTCTTTCAGACTTTGTGATAATTATAAGTGTAATTAGCATTACTGTGTAGCTCATAATGCACTATTGTATAATGCAGAGTTCTCAAATGTGCAAGGTAATCTGTAGTTTAGAAGATATATATACCCAAGCAGTCAGAGTCACACAAGCATGCCTTTAAAAGTTTAATTACCCTGAGACACTTCACGAGCTGCCAGATAACTCAGAACAGCTTGGCCACCAGTGTCCAGCAAAATAAAGCAGTCTCACAATAGAAAAAATGTACATATCTGCCCCAAAATAGCAGCCAGTCACATACATCTTCAGGTTAGATTTAGCCATTTCATATCCTGTGTTAAGCCTCAGCTGCTTAACTGAACTCAAATGTTCAATTACCTTTTGTTGATAAGAAAAGCTCTAATTGAATAGTAAATTCAGAATCCAGAATGACCTCTGCAGAAGCTGGAAAGAGGCAGGTGTCTAAATATCTCCTTTTAATGACTTGTACGGTGAAAATACTTGTGTTTTATTTTGTTTTATTTTGTTTTGTTTTGTTTAATTACAGAATAACTTTTCTTTGCCAAAACAGAGCTGGACCCATGCCCCTGTGTAGGATTCTGTGCTTGCCCTTGGAGATCCAGCCAGCCTCAGCTAGCTAGAGGGGAATTATGGCCTCTCTCTGGAGGCAATGCTGGTCCTGGGTGGCCAGCAGAGATGCTAGCGATCCGATGGTCATCCCAAGTTTCTCCATCACCCCTAGAGATGAGAAAGTGTAGAGATCACCCCCTGAAGCTACGTCTCTGAAACCTCCAGTACTAAGGTCATGCCTGCACCGGCAGGCTCAGGGAAGACATGGAAAATCAGACGGCCGTGAGAAGTCAACGGGTATTTTCCAAATTATACTAAATCTCTGTGTGAAGTCTGTCACTTGGGAATAGAGTGACCTTGGTTCACTGTAGCTTAATCCTCCTCTAATCCTCCTCTCTAAGGCAGGATTACAGTACAGCAAGCTAAGAGATGTCTCCTCCTGGATGAGAGCTTCCAGGCGGGGGTTAATGTGCTTTACCTTTCCTGCACTAACCCTGCACTGTGCAGCGCTGCTGTGGGCATCCCCAGAGCCATGGGACCAGCTCCCCATGTCTCCACACTGCCTTATTTTTCAAGTGAATGGGACTACTGCAAGAACATGGCATCATCCAGACCAATGTGTAAAATTTCATCATCAAAGGAAAAGTTCTGCAACCAATTATTCCAATGGACTTGAATGTATTTATGTTGCTGTTATTGCTGAACATCAATATTCTACTTAGGTGTTTTCATAGACATGAAAAGTAATACACACTTAGATGTGGTAGGCACATAGATAAAACAGCTCTGATTCTGTGATGTTTTAAGGTACTATGCCTGCTGTCAGCTTGCAACAAATCAGGTGCCAAGGAGGTCCTCCGTGGGCAAACCGCTCTTTAGCAAAAACAGTATTTTAGTGCTGCCTAATGAGATACTGGATCATTAGAGAAATGTTAGTTTCCAAGGAACAACAGCAGCAATTAATTTGGTCTCACATCACGGAAGATTGCAGCACATGCTTGTTTGGGGAGAATAACTCGTCACAAGAAGCCCTGAGCATGACTTGTGGGCTGTTGGTTTGAAACCATAATGCTTGTAGAATACTTGGGATCATTTAATAATTTATCGCTACTTCTTGTTAAAACCAATAACATGAATTATTTTAAGTCTTGGTACTGTTAAGGTAAGAGGAAAAGCTTGGCAGAAACTTGTAGTATCTGCAGAAAAAAATGTCATTCATTGACTTTTCCCCTAGAAATGTCTCAAGTATCTACTTCATTTTAAATGTGTTGAGTTTTCAGTTGGTTTGTTCTCTTAGTTCTTACCTTATCAGGTCAGAACAGACTCAGACCTACCTAAAAATCATCATAATAAATAAAAATAAAAAGTATATACAATTAGAATATAAAGATCCCAATCCATGAATACAAGCAGTAAATATTTTAACTCAAACTTGGAATTACTTTTAAGTTGAAGAGAAATGCAGAACTGACATACTAAACTTCTCCCTTAGGGTGCTTAAAAAGGGAAGAGCTTTTTAGGTGCATCCCTTTCATGCCAGGATATTTGCAATGATTTCTGTGAAGGCACTTACATAGTGCAAAGACCTGAACCAGTCCTTAGCTGATTCAGCTTTCTGCTGACTATGAAATTAGGCCTAATGAGCTCTCAAGACAATCATGCACAGCTCAGATATTAAGAACAAACTTGAACTCTGGTACAAACCAACACGCTCATCGCCAACTTGTTTCTAGACATCGCAGAGATCTGCTCCTCATTAAGGTTACCCTTGTGGGGTAACATTTTAATGATTGATAAACTGACATGAAGAAAATTCAAGACATTACCCTAAAGGTGGTTAGTGATATCTGAACCCCAGATATGCTGGATTTTTAACTCGTTGCTTACACAGATTTCATCTGAAGCTTTCATCCACTGGCAGAAAGATGCTTTATCTACAGGGGTCTATACAGGTTTGGAGCAAACTGCTGAAAGTAACATTTCAGAACAGGAGGTTTGGGGTCTCTTTTTGCTTTTTGTTTGTTTGTTTGTTCTAAATTTTTCCTCTTTTTGTATGCATGTTATGAAAAAAGGCAGTTTCTATTGCGATGTTTCTACTGGGATATTGACATTCAGAATAAACCCATAAAAAACTCTTCCACAGTTGGCTGTGTAGAAGGGGATACTGTTGTTCTCAGTAACTGAGGTTTGTTTTTTTTTTTCATTTGTGAAGGTTTTTTGTTTTTTTGTGAAGGTTGTGAAGAGCTTTCAGCTCTTCATCCGCAGCGTCATTGCTCTTCAGGAATGGTGTCATCCAAATCTCCCTCATGCCAGCCCCCTCTGAGGTTTATCTTTGTCCTGAAGTGTGCATTGTGCCAAAAACCCAGCAGCACCCTTTGCTCACAGTGCAGAAGAGGCCTCCCTTCAGCCACCATGCTCACCTGTGTTCTGTGGCTGCCGAAATCTCTCTCCAGCTCAAAGCTTGGTGGAGCACACTAGGCCGTGGTATTCCTCGTGGCTTCAGTGTGCTGAAAAAATTGGGGGAAAAAATAAGTCACAGCCTGAGTCTGGGGCCAAAGTTGATTGTCAGTCATAAGGAAAGTGTTGAAACACATCTCGTGCTGGAATGGCAGCTTCTGGGACTGCAATACGTCCCCTTTCTCTTGGACACAAGATCAATTGCGAATCCCACCTGAGCACGGAATTATGCCTCTGAACCTTAGCCTCTATTTACAAGATTTCTCTTCCCTGTGATAGTTATGGCAACTTTAAAAACCTGAAGTGCATTTTTCTTGGGTCTGCAGAGAACCTGAAACAATTGTTTTGAGCACATGAATTGTCTCGAGCACAGGCGTAAAAACCAATGTGCCAATTGAAATGTCAACCCAGCCAAAGCCTCGTAGCCACCACTAATATTTTAGGAAAATAACAAGTAAAGAGCTGATGGCATTTATGGCACCATCCAGAAGCCTTGGCACCAGAACCCGTAATGGCGCTATATGCAGCTGTCAGGACATACAGCTGTCAGATTTGATCGCAGTCCCTGTGTGCAGTGATTCAACAAAGCACGGTCCACCAGTAAAAACAAACAAACAAAACCTGTGAATCTGAAAAAGCAGAGCAAATTGATTTCAATATATTTCATATGCCTTGGGTTTTCATATTTATTTTGCTATTTATTTAACTTTAATCCCTTACAAAGCCTGGAAGTGCCTGGACTGCAGTTCTCTCTATTCTGAAAACATATCGACCAAAAATATCAGTCCCAGCTTAGCTGTGGGTGTTCACAAAAGTTTTTTTCCTATATAAAACCCTAGTCAAAACCATTTATTAACCAGCTGGTGGCAGTGTTTTCATTAGGAAAAGATAAAAGGTATCACTTTCCATATAATCCGCTCTATCAGCTATTAAGCTGGAAGAATCTTACTTGTTACTTGGTTTCTCCCATTAAAATTCTAAGAAAATCCATACAATAAAACACTTAGTCACTGCAGCAGGGTACTTTGCTTTTAATAGGTTATATATTGTCAGGAGAGAGCAGATATGGGGATTTTGCTCCCTTTCGAGCCTGGCTGTTGTTTCTGCTGCCAGAATGCTGCTTCGTTAGAGGGATCCTTGCTTTTCTGTGCAAGTTCATTTAGATTTCAAACAGAGATGTTAAGAACAAGATAAAAGCATGACAGATTTAATATTGGTTTCTACCCACTACTGTGAATTGTGTTTTGAAAGAGAGCGCTAGAAATTGTTTCTCGAAAATGAGAGCACTGCAATATTTCCCTGCTCTCCCCACACATTCAGCAATGGCGTGTTCCCATCACCCTCCTGAATCTTAATTTAAACCAGGTCATAGCTGTGTGCAGGAAAGCTTCCTATCTCCTTATGGAATTTATTAAAAAGAAAGAGCAATTAATCAGCATTTATCAGAATTAACTTCCAGGGTGCAGACTGCCTTATCTGGAAACACCAAATGCCCGTCCCACCTAAGCTTCCGGCACCGAGCTTCCACAGGCAATATTTACAGATTTTTCCATCCTGAAATAACAGGTACCAAGAATGCTAAGTGACAAGTGAAAGCTCTTCTGACCCCTCTGATTGAGAATAACATTGCACTCCTACTCGGAGGAATCAAACACTCCCCCCCATATGTGATAGCCATGCCATCTGCACCAGCTCCATCTGCTAACAGGCATCTGAAGCCTACACATATGTACCCAAAACAGATGCCAATACGTGTCGGAACACCTCCTTTATGTCTGGGAAATCACATTGTGCTATAGCTAAGATGTAAAAAAAGATATGCTTATTTCAACGCATAAGCATCCTGAGCTTGTACTCAGCACCATGGGTGCGGAGCCAGCACAGCCGCTAGCTGCAAACCCCAGCCCTGGACACCCCCTCACTGCACCCACATTAGTGCAGATGCAGTAGCTGCGGGGTTAATGCCTGCAACGAGGATATAATGAGATTTAGAAAAAACTCAAGACCCACCAAAAATACCTGCACTGCTGTTCAGGAAAGGCCTGTTTAAGTGGCAGCTCTCCAAGGCTGGGCACTTCTCTCTCTTTTTACAGCATCTTAGCACCATGGATGCTCAGCTTGCTTTAGATTATCTGAAAAGCACTCAAATACAAAGAATAAATACTATTATTAACTTAAATGTGCCAGTGCTTTAAAGACAGGCACTATGCTAAATGGGTACATATTTTCTATAAGTTATGGCCATTAGCTTTCAGCTTGGGTTTCCTTCTCTTTTGCGGCTGACCAGAAACTCCAGTGCAAGGAATCCTGAGATTTAAAAAAATATATAAATATATATATACACTAATAAATGGTAAAGCCAAACAAACACACATAGGATGGATATCTGGTGCTCAGCTCCTTGCTGCCCCCAGGGCTGGCGTGGACATGGGGCTCCAGGTCAGCCAGTACCCCACATCCATGCCGACCCTGGGTGCCTGGATGGGCGAGCAGCATCCATCCCAGACCCAGAGGGAGCAGAACGGGGAGTCTGGCAGGCAAGCTGGCAGGGGATCTTCCTCGCTGCGACTTTGTCAAGATTGATTGATTTTTCTCAGATCGCTTCATTTTTTATGATCTGGCATTTTCCAATGGAAAAATGTTTTCAGAAGATTTCTGGCTAGCCCTGTTCATATCCCTTTGGGGGTTTGTTTCATTTCTGGCCTTTTTCAATACTTGATGAGTGCACAGTTTCTGCATGGAGTGCAAATGTTTGGAATAAAATTTCCTCGTAAAACCCCCTAGGATGCACATTTCATTAAATTATTCCTTTCTCAAGTTAGAAAATACTGTAAATATTTTTCAGTGAATAAGTGATTGATGTTTCATTCATCTGAATTTGCCTCCACCTTGGTGTTCTTTCCCTGTGAATATTCCTAAGAGCTGGCTGAGTGATCAGAAAAATTAAGCACTGCAGCCAGGAGTGTTTGTGGAAACACATTTTATGTTTATTCCCCAAATACTTCTCCATGGTTAAGCAGCCATGATCCCAGGGTGAGACAGAAGCCAGCATGCGAACTGGTAGTCACACCACAAACAGCCCAGCTGGAAATCCACAGAAATCTGCCATCAGTCAACAACTTAAAACAAACTCCAAAAATGTGGCAGCAGACAAATCAGAAAAAAGGCAGAAAAGAGGATGTGTATGTAAACACAACCAGAGCTCATACCAAGATTCATGCCTTGTGTTCATTAATCTTTGTTATTTATCCACCGGCATATTCAAACATTGATTTTTTTTTAATAATATTATTATGGTAAACATTTTGAAGTAGGAAGCTGTAATAGATCCAATATGTGTTTACTTCGACCAGTGCATTTTAACAACTGGCATCATAATAAAAAATAGTTTGTATTTAGAGTCTAGCTTTTCATGGAGACCACCTTTCCAAAAACCCACAAATTAACACGTTGAGTCGTTTGTTCTTGTACTTCTTTGTTTTGCCTCCTAAAGCATCTTCTGTAGGAACATGAATAGACCCAGGACCTGACAGATATGTGATAGCAAAACTTTACAAAGCTGTTTGAAATATCAGAAGCCTTCTGCCAGGTCCTTGCTGGGCCCTGGCCAGTCTGAGTGACAGTTCCCTTCCCCAGGTACGAGGCTGTGATGCTGCTGAGATACGTGCACAATCACATTCCTGGCAGACCTGCGTCATCATCATATGTTCAACACCAGAGAAACTCTGTTCTTCTTTTCCAAACTTCATTTACCACAAAGCTGACAGAGAGCAGAGTCATCTCTATGTGCCATTCACTGCCAGTGGACTTTGGTCCAAAGCAGATCTGAGGACCTACTCACACCCAAGTTTTCCTCTTGCTCAGCCTCACTCACTGATAGATGAATATGCCAGTAAAAGAGAATAAGGAAAAGGCCCAGTCCTTGCCTGGGAAAGAATTTTCAAAGCAAAAAGCACTCGAGGCTCAGATTTGGCTTTTATTGGTTCCTGGTGTCTCAGCTCCCTTTGATGCTTTTGAAATCCGCAGATTTTCAAACGTACCCCCAGCTGGCTTCCTACTCAAAATGCTGCTCAATTGCAGAAGTTACGGCCCACCTTTATTCTCCTCCATAACCTTCCACTGCATTTCAGCCCCTTCGGTAGCTCTGTTGACGTTAGAGGGCAGTCTTCCATTTTACTGCTTTTTCAAGCATATTTTAAATAGTGCTTATTGTAATGTGCAGAGCCGCGAGAGCTTTGGCAGGCTAGGGGTGAGGGGAGAAATGCATTATAAACAAAATGATGCCATTTTCATTTAAAAACTACAATTCTGCAAATATATTCTTTTAAATATCACATTTGCATGATCTTTGTATAGCTAGAAGGGTATACAATTTAGAAAATGTAACACACATTAACTGTTTCAGATTGCAATAGCTATCTGTGAGGGCTCTGTGATTTCCCAACAGGACTTGGAATGAATTAGTGCAGCGCAGCCCTTCCTTGGCATTGCAGGGTACTAAAGTAGAGGTGGCTAAAGGGGACTACTCTGCACCTAAGTTAGGTGATATATGTTCTCTAAAACCCTATGATCTTTTTAATTTCACTCCAAGAAGCATTTTGAAATCAAATATCAGCCAAAAGAAAAAAAAAAGCAAAAAAAAAAAAAAAGCCAAAGACCAGAAGTTGCTGTAAAATTTGTAGGGAATGTATTTCTGAATCAGAGACTAAGAAATGTCTCATAGTCATAAAACCATAAACCATCTATAATGCCATTCCAACATTCAAAGTGGTAATATTCATATATCAAAGCCGAGGTGCTGTTAGCTTCCAACTCTTTTAGGATGGCATTCATCTTTATGACAAAAATAATTATGGAATGCTAACCTGCAGCGACTCCAAACTTGTGCAAGAAAAAAGTATCACGTCTCCCATCTCCAGCCCCACCAAATTAAAAAAAAAAAAACAAACAAAAACAAACAAAAAAAAAAAACAACTAGATTTGTGATCATGAAAATGAAGACAAATATCCACATATCATAGGCTTTTATCTCTTTGGTAATTTTATTATTTTTTTTTGGGGGGGGAGGAGGGACAAGTACACAGTACAAAAAAAAAGTAAGAAAATATCAAATAGCTCACAGATCCAATTTGAGCCTGTCCTCAAGGACTGGTTTATATTTTCTGGGTGTAAGACCCAAGCACAGAAGTAGTCAGCAACCTGCTGCTGGTGACATAGGGAGGGTGGGGGACCTTTTTTGGGAAGAGGAGGAATGGCCCCGTTTATTTTTCTGCAAGATCCCACACCAGGAGCGCTGCCCTCCCACCCTGGCTCAGCGCTGCTGGGTTTCTGCCTCTGCAGCACCGCAGCATAAAAATATTCACAGAAAGAGAAGAATCTCTTCACTCTCCCCCACTGACATGGGAAAGTCATTGCTTATTTATGGTAAAATTGAACTGTTTCCTGAAGGTCAAGAATTTTAAAAGTAACTCTCAGAAATAAGAGTTTTTCATGCACTCCAAGCCAGCTCCCCGGAGAGCAGTTGTGTTTGCTGTTGCTTGCCAGTTTTGTTCAGTTAGTCAGGAACAAGTGTTTACCTTGCTGTTGTTACCAACCATTGCTGTATTTAACAAGGCATTGAGAGAAATATAAAACTGTACTGGGGTCATTGAAAAAAAAAAAAAGGCACAAAGCTACTGAAACATCATTTTCTATGACTATTGATAAAAGCCCCAATATTTTATTGTGTAAAATGTAGCACCATTCAGCTACAAGACCCTTAAAAATGCTGGGTTTTAATGCAGTGTCAGTATATCCATCTAAAATACAAGATATTCTATGTAAATAAAGGGTGAAATGATTGATAATATCCTAGCAAAATATCCACATTTATATACAAAATTCTGGTTTTCATTTTAAAGATATAGTGCCCGTGATATTGGGATTTAAGCAGTGTTACAGACTCAAGTATGCAGACTGCAAATGCCAAAGATGCAGACTGTGCCAAAACATCTGACTTCATTTTGAGAACTCACCGAAGATAAATGTTACTCATTTCCTTAACACGAATATGTAAATGACACCTTAATTATTGATCCTAAGGAGTGATTTGTAAAGTTCATAAACCCAAATAAGAAAATCGTCACAATGCTTTACATGCAAAAGAGCAAACTGTCTCACCTGGCCCTGCAGTGTAGCTCATTCTCATGTGCACCCTGTCCCTGCATGGGAAAAGTGTGGCATCACAAAGTACCTGGGTGGCAAAGAATAGTTTGGTGGCAGAAATTTAGGAAAAAAAAAAAAAAAAAAAAAAAAAAAAAAAACCATCTTGATACAAAAATAGAGAAACTGGTTGATTTTTTTGAAGAGTTTTAGCAAATTTTTTTTTGGTTTATAAGTATTTTTTCATAGACCAGTTACATCAGTTCCACCCACATGGGTCATTTGTCTTCTTTCATTTAAGGTTGTTTAAAGTAATCAACAGATCTCCATGCATCAGTTAGCATACTTCATTATGTTCAGCAATCAGGATTTGGCCTTAAATTGCTCCGTAAGCTCCTACAGTCAATTTTCCTACATCGCCTGAAGTGGCTATAAGGAACCTCATTAATAAATGGACATGATTAGATCACATAGCCAAAGGTAATCAAAGATAAGAGAGAATATAAATAACGTATCAAGTAAAGTTTGTTTTCTCCAAACTGTGCTGTTTTATTAAAAGGTATAGAAATAGAGCACTTGTCATTCTCCTGCACATCCAGAGGGCAGGCAGCACAGCAGCAGAGCCCAGCACTGTCCTACGGGTGCTGGTCACAGCATGCTGGGGTGGCCCCACTTGGCATGGCTTCGGATGCCAAAACTCGAGACTGAGTCAACAACGAGCAGTTGAGCAGTTTGTCCCCTTGACTTACACGCTGCTGCTTTGCATTATGGAGCACTCCAGCCAGCACCAATTGCTGTCTAATTAAATGAATGACTTAGCATCCTTCCTGACGTGCCGTGGTGTCTTGTGCAGCAATAATTTTGCCATATTTTGAATGTGAAAATGAGTTTGAAACTGAGAAACATGAGATGAAGTGGCATTTCACAGGATGCACTTTGCTAGGCATCACTGAGCAGCAAAAAATATGCTCGTGACTGTGCTGCTCCCATCATCCAGGAAGCTAACAAGGTTCACATTGCCAGCAGGAAGGAATAATTTGCAGACCTGGCTAAAACTAAAAAGCGAAAAGACCAGTGGAGTCAAATGCATCCCATAGCACAGGGAAACCAAAAGGCATGTCTGACCAAGGAGCCTTTTATAGAGCAGACCAGATTCTCTTCTCCAAAACCTGCAGACGTATAACAACAGCCTTTATGACTTCCAACTGAGAACATCTGATATCTTTGATACATCTCAGCGTAGTGGGGACTGTTACCATAAATGCCACTATTATTTTCTTGAAGTCATTTAAGAAGGGCTTCAAGAAAATCATTAACAGAAACACTGGGACTCAGTTCAAAATTAAGACATTTAAATATATGGCCAGAGAGTAAGTAAATAACTGAATGTGAATTGTGTGCCTGGCCTCCCCCCACACTCAGCTCTGCTCAGCTTGGTACATCCAACGTACCGATGGATTGCTTACAAAGAAATGTTCCATGCTGGGGAAGGGCCCTCAAACACTGCCATCGTGATGAGCACGAAGCCACGGAACACAAAAGGAACTCAGTCACAGCAGGCTGGTCCTGAAGTGTTTCATTACCCCGGGTTTTCATTTACTGCAGAAATGTTCTAAAACAACACCGCAGAGGATTAGCAATGATGATACCACCAAACAGGAACAAATATTAATAAATGGTAACTTTTTTCTACAAAATTCTCATTTTTATTTTATATTAATAAGAAATTTCTGTATTTAGCAAGATGAGATCCATTGTTCCTTTTATTTACTTTGTGATTTTACTTGAAAACAAAGAAAATGGAAGTCCACAACAGACATAACCATCAACTGTTAGCATACTTTTTATTAAAAAAAATAAATAAATAAAAGAGGGAGGACAGAAGTCATTCTAGAATAATACCCACTCCTGCATTACATCTCCATGTTTAGTAAGACTTTCACCAGCATTCTTCTAGACCTTGGGCTTACCCAAGCGTCATGCTACTAATTACATCATGGTGGGTGCTAATGAAGACAAGGAGCCAAGCGCAGTGCCCAGAGAGGCGAGCAGAGCAATTGGCCATGGTTTTGACATGTTGGCAATTCTGTGGTCCCCAGATTGAGATATGGTGGGCAAAAGGAGACGGTAGGCACAAGCTAGAGAAATCAATGCGAATGCTTTCTGGGAAGAAAACTCTATTAGTGCACATAGCTCCTGTGAGGTGCTCCAGGGTTGCCATAGAGATTCACTGGGTTCGTTCGACCGAGCGCACAAAACGAACACAAAATTCTCTTACCGTTAACACGCCGAACATCCGATCCTAAGCCCACTGAAGACTCTCAGTAGCTTCCTGTTGACTTCAGTGAGTTGAGGATGATGTCTCAAGAACAGCACCTGATAGCTCATTTCTTATCACATGGAGCCCTTTTATGTCCTCCGGAAGGTTCATACTGAAGACATTTAGAAGCTAAGTCTCCATCGATCGAGCTTTTAAGATATGCTTAATTTTAAGCTTATTCAATCCAATGGCTTCACATTCAGTATAATATTAAAAAAAATAAATAGTCTTTCAATCACCACAAAGGTAGAAATATTCCCCCTGGCTCTAAGCATCTTATGGAACCAAATAGCAGGGTGAGTAGTCTGATGTATAACTCTAACATTATTTTAGTCAACAAGCTACGTGCCTGGTTTGGTGATGCTCACTAACCACCATGTCAGGACAAGACAATGAGCCCACCATGCTCTGTTAAAAATCTCATACCATACCGTTTCACTATTAAATATACATTTAAATATAATGAAACAGTCTGTCAGAATAATAAAAATACTCTTTGACATTTTTTCATCTTTTTCCAAACTCCTTAAACGTTTAAGCAGACAGCTCATCAATGACATATTGTATAAATGCTTCACTGTTAGAAGTATTTTTTCATGATGAATCTTTAAAGTGCCAGAATATCTAATAAGTTAAATTTTGATTTTCTTTATATGACAAATACTTAATAGTTGTCTTAGAGTCTTTC